>NC_053159.1:37460000-38060000 GCF_016835505.1 Polypterus senegalus
TATAAACTCTCCCACCCTGTTAACATTATTAGAGCCCTCTAGACATGAAATAACACCCTTTAGTCAAACGTTTAAACTGTGCTCCATGACAAGACACAGATGACACTTCTTTCTCACAATTAAAAGAAAGCAAACATATCTTATCTTCAAAGGGCGCCGTCATAAAGGAGCGCTCAGGAGCAGAGAATGTCAGAGAGAGCTGCAAAGAAAAGCAAACAATCAAAAATCAATACATGCTTTTAAGTATACAGAAGCACCGCGATAAAGCGGCATTTTGTAGAGGAGCGTCCGTGTCCTCTGTGCAAACAGCCCCTCTGCTCACACCCCCTCCGTCAGGCAGAGAGAGTGAGAAAGACAGAGAGAAGCAAACAAGCCACGCACTGAAGCATATCTTATAGCATTGAGGAGTTTTAGTTAATATGCAATACATGCTCTGATTGGGTAGCTTCTAAGCCATCCGCCAATAGCGTCCCTTGTATGAAATCAACTGGGCAATCAAACTGAGGAAGCATGTAACCTAAATTAAAAGACCCATTGTCCAGAAAGCGGCTGAACCAGTGAAAAATCTGTGATATATGTTTAGATGTGCTTACATTTAAAATCCGCGATAGAGTGAAACCGCGAAAGTCAAAGCGCGATATAGCGAGGGATTACTGTATATGTACATTTCAGTTTAATGAAATATGTATGTATGTGTGTATAATTTTTTTTTTTTCTTCTAATAAGCCTTGTTCATGATAGGTACATTACAGAAAAAAAAAGAAACATCATTTGAAGAAATGTATCCAATAAAAACACAACATTAAATAAAGTAAATGTTTTTGTACATATTAGTATATATTAAGGAAATTTTATTTTAGTATTTTTATGGTCATTGAGCAATAAGACTACAGAATTTCATTTTATTAATAAAAAATGAACAGTTAACACCTGTTATCTATAGTTTAATTATAAAAATGCACTTTTTAATATAGGATATAAGGCTTCTATGCATGTGGTTATGCAAGAGCTTAGTGCAAAAAGTTTTTAAGGGGGGAGTGGGGGTGTATCTGAATCGGCCGATCAAGATGAAATTGGTGATTGGTATCCACCAAAAAAAAAATTTGATCGATAACATGAAAGTTTCTGTGGACAGTTTTGATACATTTTGATCTTGTCCAGTATTGTTTATTATAGACCAGCGCATCTCCATTGCATCCTGGAGAACCATAGGTCATTTTGGCTGCAGGTTGTCTTTACCAGTTTTGCTTTGGTCAAATTTTCGAATAAAGCAATTTTTCTTAGTTTTAAAGTTAACTCGCTTCTTCCAATTTAGAATCTTTAATTGCCTTGTTTAGTTTTACACAGCTAGATTTTGGGTTTAATTATTGCCAGTTTTCTTACTGTTATCCATTATTAATGAGCTCTCTCCAGCACTCTTGCACCCCAAAATTGTTTTTGTATACCTTTGCAGAATCCCTGTAATTTATAGATTCTTCAGTGGAACAGGTTAATAAGGACACTTTTTCCCCCCCCCCCATTTTAAAAAAGCTTAAAAAAAACTTAAAAGAGCTGGTGGTAGAAAATCTTGATGCTTTGCTTTTCTAAGAGTTGTTATTACACAATGAAAAGAGATTAAATCTCCATTATTAAAAAGTTTTTAAAGTCTGCGTTTTAATTAGTCTTGTTTCCATAACACTCTTGATCATTGCACAGGCTACAAAACCTGTGAATTCTGAGTGTTTTGTATTGTCTGTGTGTTCCGTTGAGGTGTGTTCTAATACATGCCTTATGTCAGGTAAAGCTGATTTCTGATTATTTTTCTCTAAATTTCTCCAAAGCAAGAAAACGGTGGTTGAACAGACAAAAGTCTGCTGGTCCCCTGGGAACCACAAAGTCCAACAGAAAGTCCAACTGTTCAGTTTCAGTGATGCGAGGATCAGAGGAGGGTGAGTATTTCCAAAATAAAGTGGCTGAAATGTAATGAATTACACCATACTAGGATGTCACGATACCAAAATTTCAAACTTCTGTATAATACTAAGTATTGAAATTCGGTACTATTTTCAGTACTCAAAACAATGTTACTAAGGGGAAAACTTGTTATATGCATTAAAATCTTTACTTTGAAAACAATTAATAAAAATGGTATTCATTAAATTCAAATGCTTGAAGTAATGCTATCTTTTCTAATAATTAAAAGTAAAGAAGTTTAAATGCCTTCAACAGGGTGTGTGTGTTGTGCTTTTAAACATTAAAGAAAACAAATACTGCTACTGAGGTAGTGCAATGAAATGTCACAAATGTCGTTAAATGTTACTTGCATAATATTGCAATCTTATAAACCATATACATAATTTTAAAACTCAAGTATTCATTCAAGTAAAAACTTTGTTTATTAAAAAAAAATACTCAAAACTATCTAATGCATGCACAGATCACTAACACATTTAACACTAGAATTCCTGAAGCCTACGGAAAAAAAACTCTTGATCCCGGCCCACCTTAAATTCCTTCGCACCTCTCAGTCAGCGTCTTTTGTGTTGTAAATGTGTCGATCAGCACAAGCAGCAAGTGGCCTGCTATCCCATTTCCCGACCCACTGTCGCAGCTCAAATTGCAAAGAAGGTTCACGGTGCTCATTGTTTATCTTGGAGTGAAGTGCCAAGTGAGTGTTTATTTGATATTTGGACTTAAGGCTTCACACATTATACACTTCATGTCTACATTTTGTCATTTATTACTAAAACATAAAAATGTTTGTTTTAACGATATGTTTACATAGATTGTTGTAGATACGAACATACATGAAATGTATTTTAAATGACGATAAATTATTTGCTCTGTGCAGCTCCAGGCACTTCAATCACAAGATAAACAATGAGCACAGAGAACCTCCTTTGCGAATTTGGCTGTGGCGAGGGGATGGAATAGCAGTCAGCATGTGCTGAGGGACACATTCACAACACAAAAGACGCTGACGGAGAGGTGTGATGGAATTTAACTCTTTGAGGGCTAAATATTTTTTCCAAAAAAAAAATTTTTTCTAAAAAGTACACAAAGCAATGATTTCACACATCAACATATAATTTCTGTTGCTGCACACTGTGGCTAGAAGTTGGACAGAAATGCGTGGCAGGGCCGGCAGGTACAGTGCATTGCAATATATGGTTTGTACTACTTGTCCTTGTAAGAGGCGATCCTCCCAGGTGAACGCTGCCGTAGGTGCATCAGCTACACAAACCTGTTCAGGGCTATGATCAGGTGATTGCTGGTACCTCACATTTGTTTTTGACCCCTTGTATCCAAGTCAGAGTCCAATTCAGTAATAGTATGCAAACGTCATCCACAACGTATTTTTGATTTATGCATTCACTTTAATCTTTTGCCAGATGTCAGTGCCATTTCTGCCACTGTTTACTCCTCGCAGCTCACTTGAGCACAGGGAATGTCGTTCAAATCGATGAAATTAACTTACCTAACAGCAAAAAGAGTCCACCTAAAACATAACACCAGGTTTTGTCACTATTGATTAACCACTGTCAAACTCTACTTTTAACAAAAGTCGACACCCGCCCTGAAAGAGTTAATGTGGGGATGGATTGCGAGTATTTTCGTAGGCTTCAGGAATTCTAGTGTTAAAGGCTTTTCATAAATGTACATTGCATTTTTGTGTAAGTAAACTGTTTTTGTAATTTCCAAAATATTTTACAAGAAAAATAACAAGCCAAGTTGCTCTTCAATGAAGTTGTGCTCTGTTGGCCTGAAAATGTGCCCTGATGTACTAAATACAAGCTATTCATCACAGCTGGAAGTATATAAGCACACGGAAAAGTTATACCACCTTAGTAAATGTGACAAAATATTATTTTAAAATTGTATGTAATAGTAGAAAAATAACATAATAACATATGGTGGCAGATATCACAAACAATAGTTAAAAAATCAAAGGAGTGAAAGAGTTCTGGTGCTAACGAGTGTTGTACATAAGTGATCTGCGGGTAAATAGTTGTAGACCTCTGTCTAATGTGTTAAATGTTTAACTAGAGAAAATGTTTTTTGCATATAAAGATCAATGTTATACTCCTATTTAAAATGTAACAGTTTACAGGTTAATACTTGGTAATGTTTCCATAATTTAGAAACCGCACAATTCTTTGCAATGACTTGTGTGTCAGTTCTTTAAGCAGGGCTGGTCAACCCAGAAGGGAGCTGCCTAGGGCACCATCTAAATAGTTAATAGGCAGCAAGGGGGCTATCCCAGCCACTTTTCAATGTCTCATAGTAATGACTGCTCACTTCAAAGCTGTTCGTTGCCATATTAACACCTGTGAGTGGGTGGAAATGGTGTCTTTGTCTGTAGTCATGGTAAACTGGGAGTACATTCATAATGTAGGCTGTAGAATGGATAACACAAAAAATGAGTATTGGAAGTAATTTTAAAAAATGTCAAAATCAATTCTTTTAATAGCCCAACAACATACCAAGAATATTGACCGAGTAGAAGATATTCTTTATTAGCTCTTATTTCCGTCATTATAATGTATGATTATGGTTTTAATTTATTTCAAGTCTGGTACCCTTATTGAAGATAAAAGATAAATTTTTTATCCATGTACATTATGACTTTCTCCATGAAAACAGATCGTACTCTGTGGAACACAACTGGTACATAAACAAATTCCTGGTGACCTTTCTGAATATTGGATACTAGCAAAATACCCGCGTTTCGCAGCGGAGAAGTAGTGTGTTAAAGAAGCAATGAAAAAGAAAAGGAAACATTTTGAAAATAACGTAACATGATTGTCAATGTAATTGTTTTGTCACTGTTGTGAGTGATGAGTGTTGTTGTCATATATATATATATAGATATATATATATATATATATATATATATATATAGATATAGATATATATAGATATAGATATAGATATAGATAGATATATATATAGATAGATATATATATAGATAGATATATATAGATATATAGAGATATATATATATAGAGATATAGAGATATATGATAGATATACATATCTATATATCTATATATATCTACATATATACACACACAGCTATTTTGTATCAGTGCAATACGCTACTTGTTAAAACGGATGACTCCCGCTCTTACGTGCAAGTCTGTGTGGATATTATGAACTATCGTATTTGTTCAAGTTCTATTTAAATTTTAAATAGAAGGAATTTTTATTTAGTCGACAGAAATATCTTTGGTAGGAATGGTAAAAACAGACAGGAATATTATTCGTGAATAAATCAACTCAAACCTTAAACAACTTATAATATTTTGCTCTCCATAAAAATATATCCTGTCTAAATTATACAAGTTAGAAATAAAGTAAACGTTAAAAGAACAAACATTCAAATTTCTTTACTCTTATGTAATCTATACTAATAAAAGGCAAAGCCCTCACTCACTCACTCACTCACTGACTCATCACTAATTCTCCAACTTCCCGTGTAGGTAGAAGGCTGAAATTTGGCAGGCTCATTCCTTACAGCTTACTTACAAAAGTTGGGCAGTTTTCATTTCGAAATTCTAAGCCTAATGGTCATAACTGGAAGGTATTTTTCTCCATTAACTGTAATGGAGTTGAGCTGCAAAGACGTAGGGGGCGGGGTTTCGTGTGACATCATCACGCCTCCACGTGATCGCGCAGTGCGTAGAAAACCAGGAAGACCTCCAAAAGCGCTTAAGAAAACATGCATTATATAATTGAGAAGGCAGCGAAACAATAAGAAGCGAGCGAGTGACATGTACTACCATATTCATGAGTGCTGCTACCTCGGAAAGAAAGCAAGGTGTAAACCTAAACATTAAATTAAGTTCATAGACAGGCTACCGCTGGCGTTTCACATGCCCACAGGTAATGCGGGATACAAGTTTAATGAGAGGACGCAGGATATAAACGAGAGTTTTAATCACTTTGTAACTAAGTTAAAATTGTAGGTGAAGGGGTGTGCTTATGCAAATTCCGAGAGACTGTGTTTGTGGGGGATTGACAGTTGAGGCGGGTGGGGAGTCACGTCATCATCTCCCTCCCATTTACCTCATTTCGCTCTGAGCTGAGCTCAGGCTAACGCCGTCTTCGAAGCAACCGTCACACTGCCACCAAATACTCACAGAAAAATCCACAAGTTAATACACACGCTGTCTCTAGAGTTTCTCCACACTGAATTCTCCAGGCACTACTTACAAAAGGTTACACTGACAATCGTGTTACGTTATTTTTAAAATCTTTCCTTTTCTTAGCACAAGCACAGCTGAGAAGCTTCGATGCATGTGCTCCATAACGCGTTAAAAAATAATGCATTTAATCACGCTTTGCATTACAAGCAAAGGGGAGCTTTTGTCAATGCATGATTTCCTGGTACACCGATTACATTGATCAGCGCATCCCGATTCATTTTACCCTCGCACCACCTTAGTTTGAGAAGAAGTATGAAAAAATATGAGGTTAACACAGAAAAACAGATCACCAATTCAAGCTTTATGAATAATCGATTCACCATCAATAATTATTTTGGTAAATACTCAGTGTAATCCTCCTTCCATTTTATAATTTTTCCGCCACTAGCCATGATTAAATGAACGGTAAAAAAGTAAGAGCAAAGCGAGGGTGACTTATTTAGGCAGGTATATATATGACAGCAACACTCATGACAATGTCAATCATGTTACGTTATTATTAAAATGTTTCCTTTTCTTTTCATTACTTCTTTAACACACTACTTCTCCGCTGTAGCTGGTATTTTGCTATATATATATAATATATATATATATATGAATGACCTCCAAAGAGCACTGAGACTTTGTCCATGGCTGTATTTAATGTTACCTTAGTCCTGGCACTTAAAACTTTCTCTCGCAGTTTCGCTGAGTTTGTGTCAAACACCACCCTGACCATCTCATCTTCCTCTCCATAAGCACAGTCCTTCACCCGTGAATATTTACCCGTGGCAGTTTGCTATTGGATTGCCGCTGACGGACGGCCTTATATGGGCAGGCACTAAATTACAAACTCCAGCGGCAGCCTGTCTATGAACTTAATTTAAAGTTTAGGTTTACATCGTGCTTTGTTTCCGAAGTAGCAGAACTCATGAATATGGTTGTATATGTCACTCGCTCGCTTCTTATTGTTTCGCTGCCTTCTCAATTATATAATGCATGTTTTCTTCAGCGCTTTTTTGAGGTCTTCCTGGTTTTCTATGTACTGTGTGATTACGTGGGAGGCGTGATGATGTCACCCGAAACTCCCCACGGCGTTGAAGCTCATCTCCATTACAGTAAATGGAGAAAAACTGCTTCCAGTTATGACCATTACGCGTAGAATTTCGATATAAAACCTGCCCAACTTTTGTAAGGAAGCTGTAAGGAATGAACCTGCCAAATTTCAGCCTTACACCCACACGGGAAGTTGGAGAATTAGTGATGAGTGAGTGAGTGAGGGCTTTGCCTTTTATTAGTATAGATGACAAGAACATAAAAAAAATGACGCAGAGTATTAATGATGGTATATGTGCATTATTTATAAAGAAAACACTGTCCTGTGGGCACCAAAACAAATGCAAAGGCCATAAAACTTACCAACATATGTCAACTTCTGAGCAAAAAGTGTTACCTGCATAAAGATTCACCTCTTGGGATACCATACATATTAGAAAACTACAGTACCTTCATATTTTTTAAAAAGTTAAAATCTTTTTCTTCCGAGACTTTTATTTTTCAGAAGTAAAGATACCTCAATCCTTTTTTTTGTCTCCATAATATTGCAAAATTTCAATCCCAGAGAGCTACTTTCATGAATACTGCAGTTTTAGTCATAATTTTGATAGCAACTTGTGTACTTGGCCTATATTTTTCTTTAGGTGAAGAGTAATTTCTTCGAGTATTTTCACAATTAAGCTCTCATTTTATTCAGCTGTAGGACAAACTAGATGCTGCTTCATTTTGTTATACTTTTTGCAGCTTAGAATTAAGGCCAAAAAGTTCTATCTTGGTCTCATCAGACCAGAGAATCTTATTTCTCCCCATCTCAGAGTCCTTCAGGTGTCTTTTAGCAAACTCCATGCGGGCTGTCATGTGTCTTGACTCTCCTTAGTGTGTGGAGACAACCAGGCACTGCTCATCACTTGTCCAATACAGTCCCCACAGTGAAGCATGGTGGTGGCAGCATCATGCTGTGGGGGTGTTTTTCAGCTGCAGGGACAGGACGACTGGTTGCAATCGAAGGAAAGATGAATGCGACCAAGTACAGGGATATCCTGGACAAAAACCTTCTCCAGAGTGCTAAGGACCTCAGACTGGGCCGAAGGTTTACCTTCCAACAAGACAATGACCCTAAGCACACAGCTAAAATAACAAAGGAGTGGCTTCACAACAACTCTGTGACTGTTCTTGAATGGCCCAGCCAGGGCCCTGACTTAAACCCAATTGAGCATCTCTGGAGAGACCTAAAAATGGCTGTCCACCAACGTTTACCATCCAACCTGACAGAACTGGAGAGGATCTGCAAGGAGGAATGGCAGAGGATCCCCAAATCCAGGTGTGAAAAACTTGTTGCATCTTTCCCAAGAAGACTCATGGCTGTATTAGCTCAAAAGGGTGCTTCTACTAAATACTGAGCAAAGGGTCTGAATACTTAGGACCATGTGATATTTCAGTTTTTCTTCAATAAATCTGCAACAATTTAAAAAATTCTTGTTTTTTTGTCTGTTAATATTGGGTGCTGTGTGTACATTAATGAGGGAAAACATTAATTTAAATGATTTTAGCAAATGGCTGCAATATAACAAAGAGTGAAAAATTGAAGGGGGTCTGAATACTTTCCGTACCCACTGTTTGTGTATGTATATGTGTGAGATATAGATATAGATAGATATATATAGATAGAGAGAGAGAGAGTCTTTGAAGATTATGTATTCATATATACATTATAGTCAAACTTTAGAAACAAAGGCAGGTTTTCTTGAATTTGAACCTTTGATGCTCTAAAGTACATTTTAAAGCTGTTATGTTACATTTACTCTGGTGCTCTACAGACGATCAAAAATATGCAGTTTTTAATAATGCTTCACTCGAAAATACAGGTTTCGTAACCAGACAAATGTTTGCCATTATTATGAAAAAACATGTTTTACTTCAAAATTACCTAGTATTTCTCAGTGCCAAAGTAAATCTGTTGTACTAACATATTACTTGTTAGAAATAAGTTAAAAGAAGTGGATTGTCTTTTGTGATTAAATTTTTTTTAAATCGCTTTAACAGTGATGTTGTAGATACTTAATTTGCTTTTGTCTACTAATTTACTTCTCATTGACCTGTTTTAAACATTAGCTTTAAGCTTCTAGTCTGTTTGTATTTTGTGGCCTTTTTATGGAAAATAAGAAATTAAATGCTTAGTGCAACATTTTTCTATATAGCTTGATATAAGTGTGGCCTGAATTTATTTGTGATACAGTGGTCAAGTGAAATTCCCCTTTGTAAGATGAGCTTGATATTCTGGTTTGATTGGTTGTTTACTCTGTTTGTCACAGGTCCTAAGGAAGAGGATGAGAATCCTTCAGCCTCCAGTAAGTTATCAGTGGAGCAGACTACCATTGTCAAGGAGATAGTAAGCCAGGAGAATTTGGACACCATGGTCCCACCTTGCATTCCAGAGGCATTAACTGAAGAAGAGGTTGAGGATGAGGAAGATGAGGATGATAACCTGGTGGATGACGATGATGATGATGATGATGTGGAGGAGGAGGAAGAGGAGGCGGAGGAAGAATCAGATGAAGAGTTGGGAGAAACGCATGAATTGCTACCAGCAGAAATTAATGATCCAGCCTCGGTTAATCCAGATAAAACTGTTGCAGATATGCAGGCACAGTGCCACCATAACCCTTCAGAAGGTGAAGACCAAAAACAGGTGCCTCAGGCTCTCCAGGATCACCTGCCCAGCTTAAAGAGCAATGAACAGGATTCTTTCCTGTATCCATGCCAACACTGCCAGCGCCGATTTACCACAAAGCAGGGGCTTGAACGACACATGCACATTCATGCCTCCACATCGAGCCATACATTCAAATGCTGCTATTGTGACAAAGCGTTTGGTACACAGATTAATCGTCGCCGCCATGAGCGAAGACATGAAGTGGGCCCTAAAAGAAAACAAGTTGTTCCTGTTGGCTCTATTGTCTCTTTTAGTCCTCCTCTAACAACTGAAAGTTCAAGTCCAGATCTTGTTGCTACATCAGGCAATTTTATCATCATGGGGTCACAGAATGATAGTGACCTGCAAGAAAATGTAGAATATGAAAAAAACGACTCTTTGGATTTGGAAAAGATGGCCATTCTTGATGAAAATGGGGAGGAACGAGAGCTGCATCCATGCAAATATTGCAAAAAGGTATTTGGAACACACACTAACATGCGTAGACACCAGCGAAGGATACATGAACGCCACCTACTGCCAAAAGGCGTTAGGCGAAAAGGAATACTGTTGCAGGAAGCAGAGATACAGCTTCCTAAAGTGCCGTCACCTCCAGAGGAGTCTTCTAATGCCAGTCCTCCACCCGTCTATATGCCAAGTGAAGACCTTGAAGATGATGGTGAGCAGGATGAAGAGTATATTGTGGACATCTCAAGCAACATTTCTGAGAATCTTAGTCTCTATATTGATGGGAAGATCCTCTCTACTACTAGTGTCAGCAATTGTGAAGTGTTTGAGGTTGACCCCAACTCTGCTACTTTACTTGGCCTCGATGCTTTATTAATTAGCCCTGATAAAGTTTGTGAAGGAAGCCCAATAGAGACCACTAACTGTAAAACCAAGGAAGCATCTGCATGTGGGTCATCAGTTGTAAGAAGGCGAACTGCCAGTCCTCCGCTACCTAAAATTAAAAAAGAGTTGGATCCCGAGCCAGTGATGTCATCCTCCTCCTCATCATCTTCCTCTTCGTCATCATCGTCATGCTCCTCCTCCTCCTCCTCCACGTCCTCTCTTTCGACTTTAGTAGTAAAACTGTTTCCTCAGGCCAATGACAACATGGCTCTTCAAAAAGAAAAAACGGTTTACCTTTCCCCAAAACTTAAGCAACTTCTCCAAACACAAGACAGTCCCAAACCAGGCCAACTGTTTACTGAGGGTAGTAGGCTTGGATCGCCTCTGATGTCTTCCTCAGGCAGATTCAAACGAAGGACAGCCTCTCCTCCAAGTTCGCCACAGCACAGCCCTGCTCCGCGAGTTGAAAGTGGAAAATCTGCAGTAGATGTGCCACCTTTTGCTCTGAAAGTGCCAAAGATAGAAAGCCACTGCTGCTCACCAAGTTGGAGCTTGTCTAGCAAGGATGAAAAAGAAACCTTGAGTCCACTTGGGACAGATGCTTACAAAGTTTCTTCAGCTGATTGGTCGTCTGTCAGAAGTTCAGGTTCTTCATGCAACCAGCAACCTCTTGACCTCTCCAGCAGTGTTAAGCAGAAGGCAGAGGACATATCCAAAGGGCCAAATACTGGTGAGACTGTGCTGGATCTGAGCGTTCACCGAAAAGCTTCTCCAGAGCCTGATGTCAAACCTACTGGGATATCCCAGCAGTTACTAAGGAAGAAAAAACCAAATACATGCATGCTGGAGAAGGTGCTTCTAAATGAATATGTTGGGGAAGACGTAGGAACAACTGCAGAAGAGGTGGATCTTGAGTTGGAATCTTCTTGTGAATCTAGAGCGCTGTCCCCAGGACTCAACCCTCACCCCCCTCCTCCCTCATTAACCCCTGTGACTCTCCACCCTCCTTCTCCCAATACACCTGCTCCCACTGCTCCCACTTCACCTCCACCTCTCCTGCCTAGTGTTCCTTCTCCTATTTCAACAGCAGAATCCCCTGCCCTTCAGCTTTGCTCCTCCTTTTCTTCACTTCCTGTTTTGTCTCCCAGCTCCTCTCCTACTCCAGTTCATTGTGCTACCCTTAATGCCTCAATTACTTCAACTGTAGATCTAGTTCCTGATCATTGTAGTAAGGATTTGTGTCATTCTCTTTCTGAGGCATCTGTAGTGGAATGTAATTTGCTTACTTCCGATGCTGCAGAGTGGCCTGCGAAATTGGATGTAACGCATGCGGACTCTACAGATAGTCAAATGAATTCTGCCAGTCCACAGCTACCACAGTGTTTTCCAGCTGATCCAGATGAGAAGGCTTTAGATGCCGTTGAATCCTTTGACCATCTTACCGCAGATGCTTGTGGGAGAGAAGTAGATGGTTCCACTATAGAGGATGCTGTTTCTCATGCATGCAATGTATTGGTGCCCAGCTCTGCTGCAGTTGACGAATTTGCATCCCAGTCTTCTGTCCCTCTTTCATGTGTCCAGGTCAAGGAGACTCCAGAAGATGAAATTCAATATGGAAATGCTGGTTCTACACTTAGTCCCAGTGCAACATTTCAGGAGACATCCTCTTGGCAGGATACTTTCTGCAAAAACTTTAGTTGCAATGTTTGTGAGAAGTCCTTTACATCAATCAAGGAACTGAGCCAACATATCACGGACCATGTTAGTGACTGGCCCTACAAGTGTGAGTTTTGTGTGCAGCTTTTTCAGGATGCCAAGATTTTGATGGATCATCGCTCTGTACTGCATGGTGTAGGAAAGGTCTTTATCTGCACCCTCTGCAACAAGGAGTTTGCTTTCCTCTGTAACCTGGAACAGCACCAGAAAGATCTGCATCCAGAGGAACTCTGCACTCACATGGAGCTTGAGAATGGCAAGTTGCGGCCTCAAAATTACACAAACCCTATCCAAACCATCCTGGATCCAGACCCTGAGATTTCTGAAGAGGATGAAGAATTGAATGACTCCAGTGAGGAGTTGTACACCACAATTAAAGTAATGGCTACTGGTGGTGACAATTCCAAAGGACCAGATGTGCGGCTGGGAATCAACCAACACTACCCCAGCTTTAAGCCACCTCCTTTTCCATATCACAATAGGACACCTGCTGGGTCTGTGGCTTCAGCCAGTAATTTCACCACCCGCAACATCCCACAGACATTTAGTACTGCCATTCGCTGCACTAAGTGTGGCAAGAGCTTTGACAATATGCCTGAGCTGCACAAGCACATTCTTGTGTGTGCATCTGCCAGTGACAGAAAGCGCTACACACCCAAGAAGAACCCAGTACCCCTCAAACAGGCTGTAAAACCTCAAAATGGCTTGGTCTCTGTTGCTGCTACTGCAGAAGTCAGTAGCTTAGGGCAGAATGCATTCCGTAGAATGGGGCAACCGAAAAAACTTAATTTTAATCAGGAACCATCCGCCAAGATGAAACTCAGTGCACTGAACAAGAAAAAGAACCAGTTGGTCCAAAAGGCAATTTCCCAGAAGAACAGAGCTGCTCTTACTGCTAAAAGGAGCCACGAAATTTCTACAAGTCACATTTGTCCTCACTGCAGCCGAGAGTTCACTTACATTGGAAGTCTCAACAAGCATGTAACGGTTAGCTGCCCCAGAAAGCCGGTCTTATCAAAAAAAAGTAAGAAAACTGGTAGCAGGGGTGCTCAGATGTCCAAAGAGAAAAGTGGAAACCTGAGGAGGAAAACGGCAGACTCTGAGATCAAGTTGCAAGGCTCACCAAATAAGCTGGGGAAAACCAGAGCCAACCACATAGGGCCAGTGATCAAACCAGCTGGACATAAGACAAAGGTTTCAAGCTCACAGATCCGCAGTAAAAGACATGCCTCCTTCCAGCCAAGCACTATACCTTATGCTAAAAAGAGCAGGATGCTGAGTAAAGGAAGTGTCCAAATGGTGCAATCCCACTTTTCTTTAGCAGTTAGCAACCACATGCAACAGCGAGGAACTAAGGAGGTGGCACAGAGGAAAAGCACAATTCCATCCCTCAAGAAAGATCACTTGCCAATTAAAACCAGAGAACGCAGCAGTGGGCCAGTCACTCGCAGCACT
This sequence comes from Polypterus senegalus, assembly GCF_016835505.1. Lineage (NCBI taxonomy): Eukaryota > Metazoa > Chordata > Cladistia > Polypteriformes > Polypteridae > Polypterus > Polypterus senegalus. The sequence goes on from NC_053159.1 coordinate 37,473,939, forward strand.
GCTTCAAGTGACATCCGTGGACAAGATGGCAATATGCAATCGGACGACAGAGAACCGGTAAATTGATTAATTTTACTGCTGCATTTAAACTTTTCTTTAGTAAGAAACTTTGTAAGAATAAGTCTTTAATTCTCCAACCCCCACCTTCTTAATTGATTTACTTCCACAATATAATAAGTTACTATTAGTTAATCCACTGTAATTCTTGGATAATTTATTATTAACCCTACAAATCAGGTTCTTTTTATTTATTTGCTTGTTCTCCCCAGCTTCCATATTGTATGCTTAGCATTTGTTTTTTTCTGTTTATTAAAACTAAATGACAAAACTAGGAGAGGAAAAAATAGTATTTAGTAAGCAATTAGGAGTGGGTGATACAGACTTAATATCCTGATATTTCACAACATTTTTGCAATAGTTATTGGTTATGATGTGAAGAAAAATGCTCTTAATAGTAGTATTACTTCAGAAAGTTTTATAAAATTCCAAACACAGATAAACTACCGTGCAAAACATTTTTAAATGAATGTTTTTCGTAAAACTTAGGCAAGTATAAACCAAAAACTAAACTACCCATTAATCTTTAGTATAATAGTAAACGGTAGGCTCATACAAAAATTTCCCTTCATATCTTCAAGTTTAATGTGAATAGTCAAAAGTATAACACCCTGTCAAACAAGACATTACCTTCAGATTTTATGAAAATCAGAAGTGTACATACAGTACAGATACATTACTTACCAATTGTTAATTATTGAAAACAAAGCAGCATTTTCTTTGCCTGACCAAATTGCAAAGACTGCATCCAGCTGATACAGAACACTGTTTTAGATTTGATAAGAAGAATCTCGCATCCACTGATACCGGCGTCTGTGCTGAACTGTGCCAGGATACTGTATGGCCTTTAGGGAAATTCGCCTTTAGTGTTGTGCACTGGTAGAGGAAGATGCACACAGGTAGATTACATCCTATGCAAAAGAGTCAATCTAAAGGAGATTGAAGACTGCAAAGTGGTGGTAGGAGAAAGTGTAGTCAAGCAGCATAGGATGGTGGTCTGTAGGATGACGTTGGAGATGAAGAGGATGAGCGTGAGGGCAGAGCGAAGGATCAAATGGTGGAAGTTGGAAAAAGGAAGACTACTAGGTTGAGTTTAGGGAGAAGGCGAGACAGGCACTGTGAGTTGTATGAGAGGTTGTACACTAAGGAGGGAAAAAAGGACCTGTACCGATTGGCTAGTCAGAGGGACTGAGCTGGGAAAGATGTGCAGCAGGTTAGGGTAATAAAATATAAAGATGGAAACATACAAGCGAGGAGAGTGTGTTGAGCAGATGGAAAGAGAGGCTGATGAATGAAGAAAACGAGAGAGAAGAGATTGATAATGTGCAGATAGTGAATCAGGAACTGCAATGGATTACCAAGGAGGAAGTAAGGACAGCTATGAAGGGGATGAAGAATGGAAAGGCTGTTGGTCCAGATGACATACCTGTGGAAGAGGTATTTAGGAGAGATGGCAATGGAGTGTTTAACCAGATTGTTTAATGGAATCTTCAAAAGTGAGAGGATGCCCAAGGAGTGGAGAAGAAGTGTACTGGTGCCAATATTTAAGAATAAGAGGGATGTGCAGGACTGTAGTAACTACAGGGGGATAAACCTGATGAGCCACAGCATGAAGTTATGAGAAAGAGTAGTGGAAGCTAGGCTAAGATGGGAGGTGGTGATTAGTGAGCAGCAGTATGGTTTCATACCAGGAAAGAGCACCACAGATGCAATGTTTGGTTTGAGGGTGTTGATGGAGAAGTATAGAGAAGGCCAGAAGGAGTTGCATTACGTCTTTGTGGACTTAGAGAAAGCATATGACAGGGTGCCTCAAGAGGAGTTGTGGTATTGTATGATTAAGTCAGGAGTGGCAGAGAAGTATGTAAGAGTTTCACAGGATATGTACGAGGGAAGTGTGACAGCAGTGAGGTCCGCGGTAGAAGTGGCAGATGCATTCAAGGTGGAGGTGGGATTACATCAGGGATCAGCTCTGAGCCCTTTTTTATTTGCAGTGGTGATGGACAGGTTGACAGACGAGATTAGACAGGAGTCCATGTGGATTATGATGTTTGCTGATGACATTGTGATCTGTAACGATAGTAGGGAGCAGGTTGAGGAGACCCTGGAGAGATGAAGATTTGCTGTAGAGGGGAGAGGCATGAAAGTCAGTATGAGTAAGATAGAATACATTTGTGTGAATAAGAGGGAGGTCAGTGGAATGATGAGGATGCAAGGAGTAGAGTTTGAAGGTGGATGAGTTTAAATACTTGGGATCAACAGTACAGAGTATTGGGGATTGTGGAAGAGAGGTGAAAAAGAGTGCAGGAAGGGTGGGATGTGTGGAGAAGAGTGTCTGGAGTGATTTGTGACAGACGGATATACGCAAGATTGAAAGGGAAGGTCTACAGGATGGTAGTGAGACCAGCTGTGTTATATGGGTTAGAGATGGTGGCACTGACCAGAAATCAGAAGACAGAGCTGGAGGTGGCAGAGTTAAAGATGTTAAGATTTGCATTGGGTGTGACAAGGGTGGACAGGATTAAAAATGAGTACATCAGAGGGTCGCCTCAAGTTGGACGGTTGGGATACAAAGTCAGAGAGGCAAGATTGTGTTGGTTTGGACATGTGCAGAGGAGAGATGCTGGGTATATTGGGAGAAGGATGCTAAGGATAGAACTACCAGGGAAGAGGAAGGCCTAAGAGAAGATTTATGGATGTAGTGAGAGAGGACATGCAGGTGAGGGTGTAACAGAACAAGATGCAGAGGACATAAGGATATGGAAGAAGATGATCTGCTGTGGTGACCTCTTGCGGGAGGAGCTAAAAGAAGACTGGTGATAGATACAGCTACAAAGATTGTTTGGGTAACAGTTTCGGGCAATTCAGACTTCCATTTATAAGTTTTATGATATGTCTTAGTAAACTTTTGAGAAATTTCCTATATCTGTTATATATAAGGTGCCAAACCCCCCACCACCAAATTAAACTGATTTCAAAAAATCATAAAGAATTCTTACAAATTCAAAATGCTCACTCCTGGAAATTATTAAGCAGTACACAATAGGATTGTCGGATCGAATGTTGCTATTTAAAAATTAATTGAATGTATTATAAAAATGTATTTTTTTCCAAAGGTAAAAACTGAAGTCTAGATGTAAAAGGAGGCTTGTTTGCTTTACCTCTTAACTCTTTTCAGCATTTTGTTTTTTTTGTTTTGTTTTTTTTCCCAGACATGCTACACAATACAGTATTGCTATTTTCTAATAACCTGTTTTTGTACATTACTTGTGCAATTAACCTTCTGTTTATTAACGCACCCCTACATACTTTTGGACAATTTTTTTTTCTTTGTTCTAGCTATGCTCTTGAATCGATAGTTGTACTAAAATTATTGTACTGCTGCTGATTCTGTTCTGATTGTCCAGAGCCTGATGTCTCTGACAGGCGGACTGCATTCTGATAAATCTGTTGAGCATCAATTTCCTTTATCATTATTGATAACTTGCACATTTCTATTTTTTTCTTATTTTAATAATTTTAATCACTCTGCTACTGGCTGTGAAAACTAGTTTGTTTTTTTTTTTCCTCCAGCAGGCTTAGATGACTTTATTTTTTTTTTAAATTCATTATCAGGAACCTTCATTGAAGCTGTCAAGGTAGGAGCTATGAAGAGGAGGTGGCATCAACACCCTTCATGGTGTCTTGTCTGAAATGTTCACCTATCAAGCGAAGTTGCAGTAACTGGAGGTGCCACAAACTAAGGGCACGAGTAGAAGAAATCACTTGGGAGAAATTAACCAACATGCACTTTGCAAAGAGAGTCTCACTTTGCTTGCTGTTTGTATGTCTGTAGTAAGAGGACAGTGTACATTTTTGTACATATTTATATATATATGTAAGTATATATGTATAGTGTATATAATATATATTTAAAATAAGTTGGCATTTCTACACTCTGTAGATAAAACTGTTCTGTAAAGCTTCCTTCCTGGATTACTGCACATGGCAATCACTGTTCACTTGCATTTTCTTAAGCCTTTGTGCTCAGCCATTCAACACTTGATGCTTGTCACTTGCATGTATAACTTCAGTAAATTGTTAGAGTGAACCTGTCCTCTGCAATTCCACATTGGACCTTCAGCCAGGCAAAGAAGAGAGCGGAGGACAGGAGCTGTCATAACTCTACCCCCCTCTTGTGAAAACATTTTGCAGCCCCATTGTTTCTGCTGTGCAGGCATGCTGCTGCAAAAAAAGACTGAATTGGAAACCACTTAGTGTTCAGGTCGGTAATATTCTCAACATCTACTGTATGCAAGTCGAGGATGTGTAAGGTATTTCACTCATGATGTCTCTTCAGTAGCAGAAGCGGCAGAGGGTCTGTGGTGAAGGGCAGTATGCGGGTCCTTGGCTTTGGACCAGTTGCTTGTTTCCAGCAGTTTCTGAGCACTCCGCGTTGATCTACCTCATCAAAGCGTTGAGTCAAAGCATTATCGTGTTTTTAAAGTGAACTTTGCCACATTTACTCAATTTCTGTATCATTCCTGACTTGCTTCTTATGGGGATGGGCTGCTGAGGGTGGTGGAATAGGGTGGGACTTTGGGGGGGGTGGGGGGGTGGTGACAAAGTAATTTCGAGTGGAAATGTACAGAGTATGTAAGCCTGCCTGTTTGGGACTTTGTGTGCATCTCTCAATGTTCTAATGGTGTAGCTGGTTAAAAAGAGAAAAGCGGAAATGCCTATTTAAAATTAATTTATGTTTCTTCATGAACTTGTTTAATGTATGATTTACCTAAATGCATTATTTCCCCAATACCCTTTGATTTGTTGTTCTGGGTTGTGAAATAAATGGAGAATGTTCTTGTACAAAACTGTTTGGTATTGGATACTTAAGTGATATGTGCCTGTTTTGAAGTATTTGACGCTATTGTTGAAGGAACGTTTTCATTCCAGATATGGCAGTGGGGGGAAAATACTGCAGGACATCATTAAGAGTCCATCTAATGTCTTGCTTCCATGTGCTAAATTTACCCAGCTCACCAGGTGTATCTTCTGGGTTGTTTTCTTGGTCCCAGTTCCAAAAAAGGTTCCAGTATCAAACTGTAAATGTGCTTAATATAGTCCTGCTCTGGTAATGGTATGGAAATGATGCCAGCTGCCTGGCTGTGCTAAAGCCATGGTTTCTGAAAAGTTGGTGCCTTTGCTATGGTTTAAACTAATCAATGATTTATACCTTTTATTGTTCTTGTACTTAATAGAAAACATCTGCCTGGTTTCTGGTACAGAAGAATTACTCTTCTTAAAGAGAAATGTACTCCCTGTCTGTAGCAAAAAGAGTCTTAACGCAACAAAGACCATGTTGGGTGAGCAGAGCAGCACCCTATTTTCTAGGTCTTCCACCTTGTCAGTCTCGGAGGTGGCACACATCAGCATTTTGTCAAGTTCAGTCCTCAGGGACACCAGTGGCTAGTTTCTTTTTTTTATTTATTATTTCAAACAATTTCACAATCTGTGTGTCATTTGTACTTTTAATTGATTTGCAGGCCAACAACCAAAAGATGAAATGTTTGTTAAGAAATTCATAAATATTTGCATTCTTTCCCATTGCTTGAAAATGCTTCCATTTCTTTTGCCAGTTGTATTTCTTTTTATGAAGTTTGCTGGTGCTGGGCAATGCAGACATCGGCATTAACATTGAGTGCTAAAGCAAAGCTGCTCATTTGTAAAATGTGTTTTCTTTGAACAGATTGTTAGAATAAGACCATAAAAATGCAACACATTGATTGTATCTCAATTTCAATCAGCAAGTGAATGACAATCAAAGTCCTAGTCACTGCCATGCACTGAGCTGGCGCTAGTAATTACCGTTAGGAAAGCCGTTTGTTTGTGTAAATGGGAAACGTGCCTTCTGTGAGCATCTGCTGTACAAAGCAGCTGGATACCCCCAATAACATGACTGCCAATGAAACATGGAGAGGAGTTCAGGCGGTTTTCCCCGAGCATTGCTTTCCAGTGCCTGGTCAACTTTTGTAAAATCTGAATTTTGAGATTAGAAGGTAACATTATATATTGCTCTGTGTGAAGTTTACCCTTGCATCTAACCCTGTGGTTTTGTTTTTGGGAAAACTACCTACCTACGCAAGTAATTTTCCTTGATCTTTGCCTACATTTGTACTTTTCTGCATCCTTCAATTGACAAGTTTTAATCTGCTGTTGAGTACAAATACCAGCATGTGGTCACTGCAAGAATTAACTGTAGGAGTTTGAGCCATAAAGTCTGTGTTTTGATTGTTTCCATCTTTTCACCATTACAAAAGGAAATTACCAGGTTAACAAAGTTTTCACTTTTGTTTTGGGTCAAAAAACAAAACACCAGTTTAAAGCAAGACTTTCATGGTGGAAAAATGGCATTGGACAAGACCTTCATGTAGCCGAACCTTGACCAGTGTCTCGTGGAGCTGTGGTCTCGGTGCATTCCCAGTACGTGAGGTGCTTGGCTTGACCGTATCTAAAGGGCATCAAGGGGAGCCATACTGAGGGTGACATGTTTAAAAACCAAATCAAAGACTACAAATTACTCTAGACCAGTCTCATTTTATAAAATAATTACATATTTATTTCAAAATATTCTTAAAGAAAACAAAATAACTTGAGTAAAGAACAAGGCCCAGAGCAGAGAGTGAAGTTCTGTACAACAAATACTGATAGCATCATTTTATGTAGATATATATATATGTTGTTGTTTTTTTTACAATTTCCAAATCCCCTCTTAACACTGCGCTGGTTCTTGACTTTTTTGGTGGGGTTTAGAGCCATCAAAAGGTTGTGCCTTAATGTGGTTGTATAGTTTTTTACAATTTAATAAAGATAAGCATCTTGCACTTGATTTGTAGCCCAGAAGATTCTGAAATGGACAAAATGGAAGCCTAGTGTGAGAAAGTGGAAGTGTTTCAAACAGGCGTTAGGACGTCAGAGGTGGTGACATTTTGGCATTTTAGTACATCCATGTAGCTACAGTAAGATGAGGACGTAGTCATCTTCAGTGTAAAGTAAAAGATACAATCGGAACTGCGGCAGCGCAAGACCCTCATGAGATGGTCAGTTTCCTGACTGGCTGTTTGGCACCAAACTTGAGTTACTCCTACATGTCACGTGCATATGTTTAATTGCTTAATAAGTTATCTTATTTTTTTTTTTATTATAAAAAAAGGCAAGAAGAAACATTCAAGTGCTACATCCCAACAGGAAGCCAGCAGTGCCAAGAGGAGGTGTCCTGCGCCAGTGGGTTGACTGAAACGCAGTGGTCAGAGATTCTCAGTAGTGCTGTGGGAAGATGAGCAGATGTGATGAAGGCTCCTCCACTTCATTCACGACTGCGGTGTAGTTGAGAATATAAAGCCATGAATGTAACTGAAGCTGTAAAGTAAAGCAAAGTGGACATCCGAAATGCCAAGCACAAGAAGTGGTGGCTGGCCGGCCATCTCCAGAACAGCATGTAGTGTGTACTCTCAACCGCGAGACCTGTACAAGTCCTCATCTTTACTTTGCAGCCCCCACTGTCCTTGATCCCAAGTGGAGGGTTTTTTTTTTCCTCCTCCAAAATCAAAGCACCTTCAGAAAAACAAGCAAGTATGTATAGCATGTGGAAACGGGAGCAGAGCCCTGTGTTTTTCTGCATTTCTAGAAGCAGGTGTGTACAGCACAGCTTTGTTTAGTCATTCTGACAAAAACAAAAGAGTGGCTTTCAGTGAACAGTGGATCAAGTTGGCGTTTTGGAGAGTCCTGTTACTGGATGTGGAAACCATTAAGCAGCTAAGCAGAGTAAGTGGTGTCATCGGTGACTGGAATTCCTTCTGGTTCTGCCACCTCCCAGCAGTAGATGGGGTGCAATACTTGTGGCCATCTTTCAAGGTAGAGGAGTAATCGACTTTGAAGATGAGGAACGGGGCTTCCAACAGTTGGCTCCTTAATGGCTAGAGTAGCGTATTCATAAGCGCGACACATCGGGCCCACTTGTACAGCAATACTGGAAGAACTAGAATCATCTCCCAAGAACCGCACTGGTTCCAGATACACCTTTGGGAGGCTTGGGAAAACCTCCTTTGTCCCTCATACAAACAGCTGGATGCGCTCGCGGATAGTTTGCCGGCAGATGGGACAGGATTTGAGGGAGGCACTACATTCCAAGCAGGAAGCGTGGCCGCACTGGAACACCAGCTTGATTTGGTTGTCAATGCAGATCGGGCAGGTGATGCGCTCCTCCATTTGCCGATAGCGGGACTGGAGCTGTTCGAGAAGGTTGTGCTGCTCAGGGTTTTCTGCACTTGGGCTACAATCGACTTCTGTGTTATCTGCAAAAGAAAGCATAGAAGGGGGAAGAAAAAGTCTTTCTCAGTAAATATTCATGGCATGAAGTTAACATCAGATGTCAGTAACAAGTAATCCACACATACAAAAAAAGGTCTGTGTAGTAAAGTGGGAAAAGTATTGAACACATTAAGATAAGGAAGAGCAAAATGGCCTGGAAAGCCGAGAAACCAGACGATTATCTCCTAATTGATAAAGTTTCTCATTGCCGAGGTGTCACACAAGAAGCATCTCATGATGGGTAAAAGCAAAGACCTTCACAACCTTACTGTTGCCAAACACACTGATGGCATTGGTGACAGACGTATTTCTAAACTTCTGAATGGTCCAGTGAGCACCGTTGGGGTCTTAATATGGAAGTGGAAAGGACATCATTTCACCATAAACCAGCCATGACCAGGTGCTCCTCACAAGAGTTCTGACAGAGGAGTCAAAAGAATAATCAGAAGACTTGTCCAAGAGCCAAGGACCACTCGCAGAGAGTTTCACAAAGACCTGGAATTAGCAGTTGTTTCAAAGAAAATAAGTAATGCACCCAACCGGCCTGGCCTCTATGCATGCTAACCGCACAAGACTCCTCTACAGAACATTTGGACAAGACAGTGAAATACTGGGAGAATGTAGTCTGGTCAGATGAGACCAAAATTGAACTCTTTGGATGTTCATTGCACACACCATGTTTGGAGGAGAAGTGGCACTGCATATCACACTATAGACACCATACCAACAGAGACGTTTGGAGGTGGGAACATCATGGTGTGGGGCTGTTTTTCAGCATATGGTACTGGCAGACTTCATATAATTGAAGGAAGGATGAATGGAGAAATGTACCGGGACATTCTCGATAAGAATCTGCTGCCAACTACCAGGATGCTGAAGATGAAACATCTCGGCAAGTCAATGACCCTAAACACACAGCCAAGGAAACATTTTAGAAAGAAAATAAAACTGCTAGAATGACCCAGTCAATCACCCAACTTGAAAATCTATGGAAAGATCGGAAGAACGGAGTTCATAGGAGAGGCTCCCAGAATCTTCAAGGCTTGAAGACAGTTTAGTTTGTGTGCAAGAATGGGTCAAAATCACACCTGAGCAATGCATGCGACTCATTTCTCCATCGAGGAGGCCTCGTCTTGAAGCTGTCATTACCAGCACAGGCTTTCCTACTCAGCATGAAATACATTTCAGTAAGCGTGTTCGATTCTTATTCCCTGCGTCATTCCACTTTATTACGCATAATTTATGGACTTACTTGTGGAATACTGACATCTGGTGAAAATTTCATGTCAATAGCCCTGTTAGAAATATATTAACTGATGCGTAATAACTAGGCTAGCTGGTGAAGTTTGCAGATGATACCAAGGGACCCGGGTACAATACATGTTGTGCAGATTAGTAACAAATGTAAACGATTGTAGGTAAGTGTAGGGTGTTGCACGTTGAAAACGTCCCTAATTACGCTGTACTTACCATGTAAATTACCTGTATAACTGGGTGTTATTACTGCGTATTTACTGTGTAATACAGTGTAACGCTAAGTACTCCATTATAAACATAGAAATTTAGGATCGGAAGTAGGGGACCCACTTTTATTGCTTTCAGCAAGATTTTTTGTTTAGTCTCCCACCCATTAATTCCATCCTGCGAAATCGCACTTTGCCTAAATGCCACTCGGCGCCTAATTCACGTTACAGGCAGCTGAGGTGTGCCAGCTGTCCGCCTCTCCCAAACGTCTGGTTATTAGACTCACGGGCAACTCCTGATGATCTCTTTATAAGTAAAGGTGTATGAATGTGCCTTGCGATGGACTGGTGACCCACTGAGAGTTTGTACCTTCTCTGCACCAGACATGAAGAGCTCCAGGCCCCCAGAGACTTTCAAAAGTAAAGTAAAATAAAATACAGTATGTACCTGACAAAGAAATTCACCTTGCAGGTACACAAAAAGACATGTAGGGCCTTTCTGCTCCAGATACCGACCGAAGGGTAGCAGCTTGTGTGGTTCCTGCTGTAGACGCTCGCAGCGATGCTCTACTGGGGCATTTGAGAAACCACAATACATCAAAACAAGATATCCTCGAATCCACTAGCATGTTAAGTAAAGCAACAGACAGAAAACACAAAAGGAAATGTGGTCTCAAACATATTCCCTGGGCATGACTCGAACTACAGGGATGGAATTTTTCAGGCACCCAGATGTTTGTGTCTTATCACGGCTTTGAACAAAAAAAGAGAAGCCTGAAGAGAGACGAGCCAGCTGCTTCAAATAATGGAACAAAACGCAGTAACATTATTCCTAACAGAAAATATACCTAAACGATCCAAAGAGCCAGAGGCTGTAGGAGACATGCTAGCCAACTGCAAAACGGGGAACTTACCGGGCCTGAGTTTCTTAGTTATTGTAACTTGACATTTGATGCACTTCTTCATTCTCTGAGCACAGGCTAGGAATTAGAAATAAAAAAAATAAAGAGTTAGACGGCTAGTTCAAGTACATAACTGTTTACCCAAAGCCTACGTCAAATGATGGGACTTTTCCAGCGCAGTCTTTGAATATCGGATGTAGATGGTGATGCGCTTCCATGAAGTCAGCCTCATAATGTGATGTACCCGGTTGCCTCTCACCTACTAGTCAGTGGCACGCTATGATAAAATAAAACGGGTTTGACTTTATCTTTAGTTACAGGGGTGGGCAATGTCTGCGTGGAAACTGAATACCAATGAATGGTCATCCGGAAGTACAACGCATTTAACGTCATGATAACGAATAAGGAACACTCGGTGTTTTGAACCTCACCAATAAGAAGAGAAGTACGTCTGTCTGACGTCTTGTGTTTCACGTAACATAATGGAAGTTGCCGCAGCTGTTAACCTGTGTGGACGTGGCCAGCTCTGTCAGGCAACAGAAAAAGCTGTTAGCGTGAGTGTGATCTGCCACAGTGCAGCGACAAGATCAGCAAACCTAACTCACCCAACAACAAAAAGTCGTGCAAATGTGACCCCGGCTTAACACAACACAGGATTGTGGGAGCTCTCATTTTTAAAGCAGCCATACCACCCGCACTTCAGATCAGATGATCTACCTGAACATGTGCTTAGATGAGAGACCATTTAGGAAAAGAAACATTTTTTTTTTTACAGTGATCCCTCACTATATTGCGATTCGACTCCATCACCGATTTTATATGTAAGCATATCTAAATATCACAGATTTTTCGCTGGTTCACGGATTTCTGCGGACAATGGGTCTTTTAATTTATGGTACATGCTTCCTCTGTTGATTTGCCCAGTTGATTTCATAAAAGGGACGTTATTGGTGGATGGCTGAGAAGCTACCTAATCAGACCACAAATTACGTATTAAATAAAACTCCTCAATGATACACGATATGCTTCCTGCGCGGTGCTTCTCATACTTAAAAGCCCGAACAGCACGTATTGATTTTTGATTGTTTGCTTTTCTCTCTCTGACATTCTCTGCTCCTGATGTGCGCACTCCTTTGAAGAGGAAGATATGTTTTCATTCTTTTAATTGTGAGACAGAACTGTCATCTCTGTCTTGTCATGGAGCACAGTTTAAACTTTTGACTAAAGGGTGTTATTTCATGTCTAAAAGGCTCTAATAATGTTAAAAAACGTATTTAGAAGGTCATAAACAGGTTTTCTATGCTCTTAACTGCGAAAATATTCGATTTATAAATAAAGAATCCTACTTCCATTTATTCCATTTAGAGTCTGGAACGGATTAACCACGATAAACGAGGGTTTACTGTATATATTTTAATTTTATTGAATTTTTTAAAAATCAAATAACACTCCATACATATAACTGGAGTTTTACTTTAAGAAAAAAGAAGAAAAAGCTTTGAGACAAATCAACCAATCAGGAAAAGAAGAAATGTTGATGAGGAAGCGTTTACCCCGTGGCCTTGACGCTGTCCTCTGGATGAGACTTATCATCTATACTGCTTGTTTCATCTGTGCAGGCGCCACATCATTGTGACCCACCTGTTTCCTTCCGTGGATGTATTTCTGTCTACAAGCACACGTGCCCGCTGGCAACAGTCTGTCGGCTGATATCGTTCTAATTCTGACCGCTGGGCGGCTCAAATATAACTTTGCACCTCCTGACGGGTACTAGAAAGAGGAAGCCGGAGAGAACCTACCTTCACAGGCGACACTGTGCTGGCAGGGAGAGAAGAGGATTAACAAAGCTAGCTCAGAACAGATGATGCATTCGCTGGGCCCTGGTGGTGCAGCTGGCATGACCAGGTTGGTCATGGTGTTTGGAGTTGTATGGACCCTGCGCAGGCTGCTGCTGCTGGTAACCCCTGAATGGTTTCCTGATGTGTTGCTGTGAAGCTGCTGTGTCCTGAATAGAAATAAAAAAGATAAACGTTAAGTTGGTGCAGCAGGTCCACCTCACGTATCTCATCAAACACAGAAAGTCCAGAGGGTGACGAGAGATTCTCAGCTGAGGGCATCAGTCAAGCTGGAGGGCACCGATGTGACCCGCCTTTCCAACATCACATAATTCTCCATTTCTTACCTGCGCTTCTCATGGAAGTTCTTGATGAGTTGTATAATCATGCCATCTGTAACCAGGTCTAGTGGGCTCTTTCCTTTGTGGTTGGCATAATTCATGTCAGCCCCCTCTTGCACAAGGTAACAGGCTATGGCTGCGCCAACATTCAGCTCCAGGTTCCCCAAGAGGCCAGAGAGCTGCAGCTACGAGACAAGAGCAGGGCTTATCATTTACATGGCTTTACATTACACCGAGAGCGGCACACGCTTTTAGCAGCCACTGGCAGAAGATGGCACACAAGATACAAAAAAAAAAAAGAGAAAAGAGAAATACCATTTTTCCTTTTCCTGGCTGAAAATTTCTGTCTCGATATTTCAGAAATCCTAAAATGTATGTTAACAGTACAAAACTCAGCAGCACAATCTCAGGAGAAGTGCTGAGGGTAAAACGTTAAAAGATTGAAGTTAAAAGATGTGCACTGAGCGGAAGGCAAGAAGCACAAGCAGCGGTGAGCCTCTCCGTAGCAGGGCTCATTGACACAGCCAAGCAGAAAAGAGTCTGCTGTGTGCAATTCGGTAACAGAGACATTTTAATTAAGCGTCAGTTTAGTGTTCATCCAGCCATTTGCTCTCACGATTGGGTTATGTGCAAGCCAGCGTCCATACCGCAAATCCTCAGGAGCTCGGGTCGACGAATGTAAAAAGCAGATGGATTATACTTACTGTGTAGCACATGAAGGACTAAATATATATTAAAAAAAATCAAGAAAATGAGAATGGGCTTAGTGCTTGTTTTTGGATTCATGGCGGCCAATTAGGATGTTTAATGCGTTTTTGTGCAGCTTAATGACTTTGGAGCATTTTGCCAATGAAGAACTCCATTACTGGACCTGCATGTGTAAAAGGGGGGTACCGTATATACTTGCATATAATCTTGAAACCCGAAAAATCGATCGTAAAATCAGACCCTGACTTATAAGAGATGCTCTTATGAAAAAGGTGTACGGAGGTGAGATCCAAAAAAACACAAAACAGTGCAAACATCACTTCAGAATAGTTCAGGTATTACTGTGTGGTCACGTAGGCACAATACCTAAAATAAAAAGGCAGTGTGCTCCGTGGTTAAGCAACCTCCTGGACCAATAGCGGGAGTTGTCCACATTCGACTTGTACAATACCAGAAATGAGACTTTAAAATCAAGCCCCGACTTACCCGCGGGAGAACTTAAACGCGAGTATATACGGTACTTAAGAAGCCAGGTTTCTGCCTTGACTGGAGGCCCATCTCATGTAAACGCACTCATTAAGAGGAAAAAATATTCAACAAGAAAATTCCATTGCAGAACTCCAAAACTAAAAGACACTTTTACATTAAAAGGAGAAAATGAGACCCGACTAGAAATTATTATCAACAAAACCCCGCGGCCACTGCAGCCTTTAGTTAATCGATTCTGAGCCCCTCGACTTATCAAGCTTTGAAGTGTAAGAAGGATTCAAGATTATCAGCGCTAACTGCCGTTTCAAAAATGATACGCTTTAAAGACAAGTGAACCGACCCTACAGTAGGTGATATTTACTCACAGTCCCATTGAGAACTTCTCTTTTTCTTTTTTTAAAATCAAGCTTCACATTTAAAATATCTTGCAGGGTGATGCCTCTATAATTAATTTTCATAGCAAAAAGGGAAAAATCTCATTTTTCTTCTTTCAAATTATTCGGTAAAACAAACTCAGAAGTTTAACAATAATAAGCACACAACTAGCAAATACTGCATGGAAAAAAAAAAAAGGTATGTGTGGTTCTCACGTGCCGGGTGCATGTACTGTACCCTCAGTCCACAGTGGAGCGCAGAAGTGATCGCGAATGTTAAAGAAAGAAGAATTGTTCTTGTAGTGTTTAAAAATGTGACCTTTTACTACGGCTGCAACTAATGATTATTGTGGTAGTCGGCTAATCGTTCAATTTATTTTTCGATTAGTCACAATTATTTCATGCCCGCGACCTGTGGTTGCACATCCTGTTCTGGGCTCCAGTGCATGTCTTACCTCATCTGCTCACGTCTCTCAACCTGTGAAAGTCACCCTGATGTCTCTGCATTAACATGATTTAAAATTAATAATAATCAAATTAAAATAACCAGTGAAGTATATGAATTTGAAAATCAGATGATTTTATATTGGTGTGACCATCACAATAAAAAACAAATACATTAAACAATACAAACTAAAGTGCACGTAGTCTTTAAACAAAAAAGTGCATTTAACTTGACCAAAAAATACATCGTTAAAATTAGAATTAGAATTAGAACACTCTAGACGAGAACAGGCCATTCAGCCCAACAAAGCTGCCAGTCCTATCCCCTTTCCTCCAAGAAAACATCAAGTTGAGTTTTGAAAGTCCCTAACGTCTTACTGTCTACCACACTACTTGGTAGCTTATTCCAAGTGTCTATCGTTCTTTGTGTAAAGAAAACTTCCTAATGTTTGTGCGAAATTTACCCTTAACAAGTTTCCAACTGTGTCCCCGTGTTCTTGATGAGCTCATTTTAAAATACCAGTCTCGATCCACTGTACTAATTCCCTTCATAATTTTAAACACTTCAATCATGTCACCTCTTAATCTTCTTTTGCTTAAACTGTAAAGGCTCAGCTCTTTTAATCTTTCCTCATAATTCAACCCCTGTAGCCCTGGAATCAGCCTAGTCGCTCTTCTCTGGACCTTTTCTAGCGCTGCTATGTCCTTTTTGTAGCCTGGAGACCAAAACTGCACACAGTACTCAAGATGAGGCCTCACCAGTGCATTATAAAGGTTGAGCAGAACCTCCTGTGACTTGTACTCCACACATCAAGGCGCTATATAAACTGACATTCTGTTAGCCTTCTTAATGGCTTCTGAACACTGTTGGGAAGTTGATAGCTTAGAGTCCACTACGACTCCTAAATCCTTCTCATAAGGTGTACTCTCGATTTTCCGACCGCCCATTGTGTATTCAAACCTAATATTTTTACTCCCTATGTGTAATACTTTACATTTATTGACACATTTTTCATATTTTAGTAATAAATGACAAAATGTAGACATAAACTATATAATGTGTAAAGCCTAAAGTGCAAAGATCAAATAAACACTTTCACAAAAGGTTCAAGGACGATACAATAGCTTCCGTGGTGCAGCAGTAGGAATTGCTGACTTATAACCAAGAGTCCTCCGGTTCGATCCTGACTGCTTCGTATATTTACCGTTTTGAGTAGTGAGTTGCTCTTATTGTTAATATTATACAATAAACACATACATTTGATTTGTGTCAGTAACAGCCACTGTATTAAATGTATAGCACTTGTAAAAGTTACCTTTTTTCACTTTTATTTTACTCTCAGTCATGATCACGATACATACTACCGCACCCCCAGGGATCTGATGCTTAATTTTTATCTGAAACTGGGAATAACTGTAGATGTGAGTGGTGTTATGAGACAATCGAACTGGAAATTCTCTGATCTGGATGGATAAAAGCTGACACACAAACGCTGGCGAATCTGCCTTATTCGTATCTCATTGTCACTTGATTTTTTTATTATGCAGTTTTATTGAGTGTTCCTGCTTACGCTGAATTAGTATGCGCCTTAAGGCATGGATGTCAAAGCCACACTGACAAAAAAAACAGACACATACTGTAGGTATATATGATATTTGGAATTATTCATTTTATGAACTTATAGTACATTTCGGAAAACACTGTGGCCCGGATGCAACATTATTCATATTCATTTGCGGTTGTAATCAATGACCTCGTGTCCCACCTCCCCCTCCCACCCGAATGTCCCTCTGCAAGGTGAGCCATGGACGCTCTTCTTTTCTCAGTGGACCCCCACATGCCTTGCACAGTACATGTGCTTTGATCGCCGCCAGGTCAAGCTTGTTATAGCACAAGCAACCAGCCACCTGAATGCTGCTGCTGGCACTGAATAAGCTCACGCCTTCTGGTGTCGGCACACAGCACCGAGGGGAAAAAAAAAGAAAGAGACAAATATATGTGACATTTCGAAGAAATCATTGTATGACCTGAATAGCACCAATCAGAAGACATCATCGCACGAATGCAATACTATTTGAAAGTGAACAGATCGGGTGTAAATTTGTTACATCTCAATTTTTTTTCCCCATCTCCTTCCCCGTACTCTATCCGACTCGCCATTGCAACCACGTTTATTTTCCTCTACATTCTTCTGCTCCTCAGACGTTCTTCTTCGTTGGTAGGACTGTGTGCAGTCTTGACAAACAACAACAAACGATACTGACCCCCAGACGTTCATGTAGTGCATTGCAGTTACAAAAACCAGAGTGGTTCTTTGTGACTGGAGCCTCTATTGAAGGTTCTGTTTATTACGCGTCATTGATGATTTTTTGTAGTCGGCGTCGTGGATTATGTCGACTAATCGTTGCCGCCCTACCTTTTACAGAGATGCTCTATCTATTCCTATGTTGAAACAGCCTGTCCTGCTATTTGGTTACTGAAAATCTGCCTCTTCTATTAATGCTTTGGTGTTTTCTTAAGAATCACCTGAAAGCTTTGATAACTAGTTTATGTGGAAAATGAAAAAGCTCTGTGGCGTTGTAATTCTAGAATTTTAGGAATGCTACTGTGGGGTGGTGTTTGATTGTAAGAGATACGCAAAGGCAGTTACTACAAAGTGTGATTTATGATGGCTTCTTGTAAGCCCTGCCTCTTAGTTATACAACCATGCCTCGCTGTAGTCTACCAGCTCTAATGGCAGATGAGCTCTGAAAGCACTTTTCGGAGACATGAAATTTAATAAAAAAAAAAAAGAAACTAGGGGGCTTCTCTCCCTGCTCGCTTCACTAACCACCCCCCTGCCTGCTATACACACCAGGAACTTCACTTCTCTGTCGCTCACGTATGTGGATTTCACTTTCACCAAACAACACATCTTTTAATTCTCACAGATATGCCTCTTCATTGGAAAGTAACACAACTTTTCTCTGATGGCAACACGAATTAGACAATCTACAAGTCTCCAAGTTTAAATCTGAACAATATATCCGATCTCTTTTCACTGTTACGTTCATTCACCGAGTAATAATTTCCATTTGTTTGTGCTAATGCAATCTTTACTATCATTATTTTGAGACTTTCGAATTTTCGTACTTCCATTATCTCTAACCAGGGGGGTATTTTTCGTACGTGGATTACTCGTTTAGCCGGATGTAACTGTTGACGATTTGGCCTGATCCTGGATCTGTCGGTTTTTTGAAACTCTTGCTAGATGGGTTGTCATAGCAGCACATCCAAATCCTCAAACCTGCTGGTTCTATGTAAACAGGGATCAGTTCACACACTTAATCAGTGTCCGTGCGTGTAATTCATTCAGTCGTAGCTTCGCCGTTCTTGAATGAGCGACCAATTGCTATTGGTACGCAAATTATAAGAAGAGAATTTCATATAGAGAGGTTTGTGCACGATCGGCAAGACCCTTTTTTGTTCCCGGATGAAATTCTTTAAAGATACTGCTTTAGCCGGGTGGGAACATTGTACTTTAAAGATTTATTAACACCTTATATTCGAAATCAAACTCGGCGAAGTTGGGCTCTCACAACTACACAGACAGTATGCATTGCTTTGAGGCTTTTTGCAAGCTGCACTTTTTTATATACTGTAGGCGATGCGGAAAATCTGTCTAAAAGTGCCAGGCAATTCGTAAAGTCTGTCTGGCTCTGAAACATTTCCTTCGGGTTTTCAAAGTGTTTGCTGGACACCTGCGTGTGCAGACAATAAAAGAGGCGTTTCATGCCATTGCAGGTAGGTAATACACAGGCACAAACACCCTCAGTTCTGTAATGAATCTCACAATCTGCCTAATATTCTCATTACCCAGGATTCCCAAATGTGATTGGGGCACATGGGACTGATCAGAGTGGAGTTTGATCAAACATTATTTGTAAAATGTACCTCTTCTCCTGATGAATAATCAGAAACAGTGTCTTCATCAAATATTTGACCTCCGTCAATATCTCGTTGGTCAGACACAAGTTCTAGGGATATGACATTCACTGCAACTGACCCAACAAAAAAGAGGGCTATATGGAACATACCTATGGCAGGTTCATTGAGGACAAATGCAGTGGGATGCAAAAGTTTGGGCAACCTTGTTAATAGTCATTATTTTCTTGTATAAATCGTTGGTTGTTACGATAAAAAATGTCAGTTAAATATATCATATAGGAGACACACACAGTGTTGAGAAGTGAAATGAAGTTTATTGGATTTACAGAAAGTGTACAATTGTTCAAACAAAATCAGGCAGGTGCATAAATTTGGGCACCACAAAAAAGAAATGAAATCAATATTTAGTAGATCCGCCTTTTGCAGAAATTACAGCCTCTAAACGCTTCCTGTAGGTTCCAATGAGAGTCTGGATTGTGTTTGAAGGTATTTCGGACCATTCCTCTTTACAAAACATCTCTAGTTCATTCAGGTTTGATGGCTTCCGAGCATGGACAGCTCTCTTTAACTCACACCACAAATTTTCAATTATATTCAGGTCTGGGGACTGAGATGGCCATTCCAGAACATTGTACTTGTTCCTCTGCATGAATCCCTTAGTGGATTTTGAGCAGTGTTTCAGGTCGTTGTCTTGTTGAAAGATCCAGCCCCGGCGCAGCTTCAGCTTTGTCACTGATTCCTGGACATTGGTCTCCAGAATCTGCTGATACTGAGTGGAATCCATGAGTCCCTCAACTTTGACAAGATTCCCAGTCCCTGCACTGGCCACACAGCCCCACAGCATGATGGAACCACCACCATATTTTACTGTAGGTAGCAGGTGTTTTCTTGGAATGCTGTGTTCTTTTTCCTCCATGCATAACGCCCCTTGTTATGCCCAAATAACTCAATTTTAGTTTCATCAGTCCACAGCACCTTATTCCAAAATGAAGCTGGCTTGTCCAAATGTGCTTGAGCATACCTCAAGCGGCTCGGTTTGTGCTGTGGGCGGAGAAAAGGCTTCCTCTGCTTCACTCTCGCATACAGCATCTCCTTGTGTAAAGTGCGCCGAATGGTAGAACCATGTACAGTGACTCCATCTGCTGTAAGATGATGATGTAGGTCTTTGGTGCTGGTCTGTGGGTGGACTCTGACTGTTCTCACCATTCGTCGCTTCTGTCTATCCGAAATCTTTCTTGGTCTGCCACTTCGAGCCTTAACTTGAACTGAGCCTGTGGTCTTACATTTCCTCAATATGTTCCTAACTGTGGAAACAGACAGCTTAAATCTCTGGGACAGCTTTCTGTATCCTTCCCCTAAACCATGATGGTGAACAATCTTTGTCTTCAGGTCATTTGAGAGTTGTTTTGTGACCCCCATGTTGCTACTCTTCAGAGAAAATTAAAGGAGGAGGGAAACTTACAATTGACCCCCTTAAATACTCTCTCATTATAGGATTCACCTGTGTATGTAGGTCAGGGGTCACTGAGCTTACCAAGCCAATTTCAGTTCCAATAATTAGTTCTAAAGGTTTTGGAATCAATAAAATGACAACGGTGCCTAAATTTATGCACCTGCCTGATTTTGTTTGAACAATTATTGCACACCTTATGTAAATACAATAAACTTCATTTCACTTCTCAAATATCACTATGTGTGTCTCCTATATGATATATTTAACTGACATTTTTTATCGTAACAACCAACGATTTATACAGGAAAATAATGACTATTAACAAGGCTGCCCAAACTTTTGCATCCCACAGTATATGGTAATGACCATCCTTTACCGGAGATGAAGTGACCACCGCATCCTGCCACTGCTTATGAAGAGGAGCTCCCACTGGAATGCCCTCAGAAACAGGGCGATGGGTATTTTGCTGGAGAGCCAACTCTTCCACAGGTGTCAGGTCTGGACCACGTGGACCTCCACCTGTTTTCTGCTTGTCTGCCTTCTTATTAGCTTTAAAATTAATGTTTTAATATTATATATGATTCTTTATGTCAACAATTCTTTAAATAGTTATATATCAATATTTACTAGTTTGAAGTATATTCTTGTACTTCACTTTAACCTGTCCCCATGTTCTCACGTCTGATCTGAAATTATGACATATTAAATAATAATTAATCTGACACATAGGAAATGAAACGCTGCTTTCATTAAGTTCAATGCACACGCTTTTAATCTGTCGGCCACTTTTTGCCAGCCGTCTTTTCTGGATTGGGCTGCTTTTGCAGTGTTACCCTTTGTGCATATTAAATCTTGAAATCACACACATACACGCACAGCTTGTGTGAAAGAATGCGTCCGTTCTTTCGTCATTTTGTTGCAGCCTATCAAAGACTTGCTGATCATGTTTTCTAGACTCAATATATATGGTCTTTTCACTCAGCGCAGGCGCACGCATTCATCTCGAATGATTAGATCCAGCTAGACTAATCTACTCCACTGCTGCGTTTGAAAAACCGACTTATCCTGGATAAGTGTCACCAGCATTAACTCATCCAAGATGAGGCATCTGAACTCGGATGATTAAAGCGTCGTACGGAAAATACTCCCCTGTTCTCTATGTGTATCGCGCCAACATTTTTTAATTCTTTACGACGTTCTACTTTGTCATCTACTCTTTGTCTTTTATTTCCGGCCCCTGGTTAAATCTCTTGCGTGACGTGAAAGTGTCTTTCTGAGAAAGTCACGTCTCGTCTCTCTTCCCAAGATTTTATTATTATAATAGAGAGAAAAGGCCAAGTTGTCTTGGAGACAGGATAACCATATTATACCTGCAATGTAGATTAGCTTTATTAAAAAAACTTCAGTAAAAGAGCTGCTCAGATTAGAGACAGGAGCGGAGAAATCTCAATCCAAGAACATCCAGAATTACTGCTGGCGCTTCAAGCAATGTAAGAAATGGGCCGCCTGGAAAGATTCAACATCTAGCAGTACCAGGTTGTATGGTGCTTGCACTTTATTTTGCTCTTGCTTATGTCACTGTCTATTTCAATAATGCTTTGAGATTAAAGTTTATCAAGGCCTGCTTTCCTGCCTGCATGTTTGCTCTACTTTAACCACCAGGAGCCGAGAACCAAGTTCCTTTCTCAGCTTGGAATGAGGGACAAAGCACAGTCACCAAAAGGATGGCTACCGTGACAGCCATACATGGGTCAAGTCTGAAGGAGCTACTGACAGAAGGTTGTGGACCACAGTCCTGGGTGTAACTTTAATGCAGCAGGGAACTGTACATAAGACTGTATGTAAGAATAAGCAAATTAAAGTAGTGACAGAGAATTAAACATAACGTGAGTCCACATTAGAAAGGATCTGTGCATTTCGGTTTTAAGGAGAAGTGAACCCAGAAGACAGTCCACAACAAAACAGTGTTCCACAAGCATGCATCCAAGAAAAGACTTGTGTTCCAGAGTAAATCTGATCAACTTTAAATAAGATATAACAAATCGTAATTATTTCAATCTCAGCATTCAAGCATGGTCAAAACAGAGATACTTGCTAACTGCATTCCCACTGCAGTACCAAGTGCTATCGACTAACGCTAAACCAGTCCCAACTCCATAGGCAATGCAGTGAAGAGGATATATTTAAGGCCAAGTCTGTGAAGATGTCATTTTCTGTAAAGGAGCACAAACCTGTGTTAGGCATACAAAGAAATGAAATGTGTGTCAGTTCAATTAAAAAACACAAACTCTGTCCTTGCAGAGTAGGTGTATTGCCGCAGATTCACTCCACAAAGGATCTCGGGTCTACTGCCAGTGGTCACTAGCAAACCCACAATATTTAAGTGTAGAAGTAATCGCCTCACAGCACGAGCTAAATGAAGGGCTCCTTTCGTCAGCCATGCAGAGACTGTTTCTGAACACTGTGAGCAGAGTGCTTCCTGGTGACGCCAGCTGATCTCCCTCTGTGTCAACACCTAACCCCTCCAACCTTCAAACCCCCCGTTGCCCAATTGTTTTGCACAGTGTTGCCCATCCATAGTGCATATCCCATTCTCACCGGCACGCAAATTGCTGGGGACTGTGATTTAATATGCAGAAACATTTGTTTCCACCAACTTTAGTAAAAATAAAAGAATGGCATTATAGTAGATGGAAGTCAGTTCAGAATATTAGAACAGTTTTGATGAGAACAGGTTATTCAGCCCAACAAAGCTTAACAATCTTATCTGCCTAATGTTTCCAAATAGCACCCAGACAAGTGTCTCAAGTCTTTACTCTTTGCCACACTACTTGGCCTTTTAGTGTATCTGCCTACAATTCTTTGCATGAAGAAAAACCTTCTAATGTTTGTATGACATCTACCCTTAACAAACTGCCATTTGCGTCCCAGCTTTCTTGTTAGATAATTTAATTAAAAATAATAACTGGTATCTACTGTATTCATTCATTATACAGTTTCAAAGACCTCAATCATGTCACCTCTTGTTCTATAGTTTTTTTTAACTGAAAATGGTTGAACTCCTTTAATCTCTCTTCACAGCTCCAACCTCTCTGTCCCAGAATCAGCCTAGCTGGTCTTATCTGGACTTTTTCTAGTGCTGCTTTGTCTTTTTCATGACCTCAAAACAGAAACTTTACACAGTATTCCAGATGAGGCCTATACAGTGTGTCCAAAAACTTAAGCATAACTTCCCGTGACTTGCTCTGGACATATCGTATCGGGTGGTCCAGATCTAATTATGCAATTTTCATTACGCTATAACTTATTAAGTTTATTACACAGAAAATCATATACATATATATACATATATATATATACATATATTAATATATATATGAATATATGTATATATATATATATATACTCAGCAAAAAAAAACGTCCCTTTTTCAGGAATGTGTATTTCAACAATAATGTTTTAAAAATCAAAATAACTTTCCAGATCTTCATTGTAAAGGGTTTAAACAATGTTTTCCATGCATGTTCAATTAACATAATCAATTAATTAACATGCACCTGTGGAATGGTCGTTAAGACCTTAACAGCTTACAGAAAGTAGACATTTAAGGTCACAGTTCTAAAAATGCAGGACACTAAAGAGACTTGTCTACCGACTGTGAAAGATGCCCAGGGTCCCTGCTCATCTGCGTGAACGTGCATTAGGCATGCTGCAGGGAGGCATGAGGACTGCTGATGTGGCTAGGGCAATAAATTGCCATGTCCGCACTGTGAGACGCCTAAGACAGCGCTACAGGGAGACAGGAAGGACAGCTGATCATCCTCGCAGTGGAAGAGCCCGGATCTCAATCCCATTGAGCACGTCTGGGACCTGTTGGATCGCAGGGTGAGGGCTAGGGCCATTCCCCCCAGAAATGTCCAGGAACGTGCAGGTGCCTTGGTGGAAGAGTGGGGTAACATCTCACAGCAAGAACTGACAAATCTGGTCCAGTCCATGAGGAGGAGATGCACTGCAGTACTTCAAGCAGCTGGTGGCCACACCAGATACTGACTGGTACTTTTGATTTTGAGCCTCCCTTCATTCAGGGACACATTGTGAAACATTTTAGTTTATGTCTTATGATGTTGACTCTTTTAGTGTTCATACAAATATTTACACATTAAGTTTACTGAAAGTAAAAACAGTTGAAAGTCAGAGGACGTTTCTTTTTTTGCTGAGTATATATATATATAGCATATAGAATAGCATACATATTATAGATATATATATATATAAACATTTCCCTTTGCAATATTGCAATATTTCCAAATATTTATTTTTACCTACTTCAAGAATGTCAGTTTGTGCAGATATAATTACATTTACCTGCACATTTTTTGAATGATTTTTTAAACATTCTTGGTTAAGTTTATTACATTTATTAAATATTTGTGCAACAAATGTAAAGACAGGTATAATAATCTATAAATATAATAAACATTGAATTGTATAATCAGTTCAATTTTACATAGTGAGCTTTAAAAATAATAATATAATAAGTGCTCTATAATTATAAAAATACAAATCATAGAAAGTGAAAAGTTTTTTTTCTTGACTTTATCTTTGCCAATTTAAAAACTTTAAACTGAATTGTTTGGGCGAGTTCATTTTTATCTGAAAATGATAAATCAACTATGTGTACATATTTCCTACAAAAGACTCTTGGAAAGTCTTTCTGGTATATAAAGACCAATGAATTACTGCAGTAAAATATATATATATATATATATATATATATATATATATATATATATATATATATATATATATATATATATATATATATATACTGTGTATATATGTACCTGTAAAAACAAAAGACCGGTATGCTTTTTTTTAATACTTAACACTAATTTCACAAATCGTTCATATCAAGGCCAATATAGAATAATAATAATACTCTATATTAACATTGATGTTATAAATTATGCTTATAAAGTAGACCTACACCTTTAATACTCAGACAATGCTATATATATATATATAAGTGGTGTGTATGCTGTTTACTAGAACACAGTTATTTTGCACTAAGTATATAAACATTTCCCTTTGCAATATTTCCAAATATTTAATTTTACCTACTTCAAATTAATTGTCAGCATCAACTAGAATATATTACTTCCCAAATGTTATAAATATATACAAACACAAAGCTGTGCACTATTATTTATTAAATCTTATTGTGCTTTCATTTTTATTTTATCCTTCTTGATTATCTGTGCAGCCGTCTCAGACCATAGTAAAGGCACTTTATAAGGAAGTGAAATGCATTATTATTTGTTATAATTATGATTCAACAGAATGGGCAGGCAGTTTGTTTAAGTGTGATTTTTAACTTTGCTTGTTGTCTGTGTGTTTCTTGACAAATCATACACTAAACAGTTTTCGTTTAATCAAAAAAGAAAAATAAATAAACTACAACTGCAATGTATGATTCAAAGCACCGTTCGTTGAAGAGAAAGTTTTTTTTTTTCCATTCGGCAATGTGCCTTGAGTGGGACTCGAACTCGCGTCCCTGCAGTAATTTCTGGTAGGTCGTCTCTCAAGAATTGCAGCCGTACCTCGACTAATGCGCGATATCCTTGGTGCACCCCCAACACTGTTAGCCTCTGTATGCAAGCTGAGGAGGTTCCAGAATCCCAACTGCCATCTGCACCCAGCATGACCTCCAATGACATCACACTTGTGATCTCCAGCCCCCCTTCACTCCCTGGATTGTGCGTCTCTGCTGATAAAGTTAGGAGAGATCTGGGAAAATTCTGCATAAACAAGGCTTCAGGGTTGGATGTAATCAGCCTCAGGGTGCTGAAAACATGTTCCTGCCAGCTCTACAGGGTCCTTCAGCACCCATTCTTTCTTTCCCTGAAACTACGGAACGTTCCCCAGCTGTGGAAAACATCCTGTGTGTCCCCAGTGTCAAAGAAAAGGAATTCCAGTGATTGCAAGGACGTCAAACAAGTTGCCCTTACTTTATACATCATGAAGATCTTTGAAAGGCTGGTCCTGAAACAGCTACAACCCCTGGTTTCAGAGCATCTGGATCATCTACAGTTTGTCTATCAGGCACATACAGTATAGATGTGCAGGATGCTCTTACCTACATGCTGCACAGAGCCCACTCCCACTTGGGCAAAGCTGGTACTACAGTCAAGGATAATGATCTTTGACTTTTCCAGTGCTTTATACATCATTCTGCCTCATCAACTTGTGAAAAAGCTCTTAGAAGACTTAGAATCTGGATGCTTCCACAGTTGCCTGGATCATGGACTACCTGACCAACAGACAGCAGTTTGTGAGGCTGAGGGACTGGGTCACAAATGGAAGGGTGTAATCCTGTAGCACCTCTACAAACTGTCCTGTCTCTCATCTGGTTTAGCCTCTACTCAACAGACTTCCAGCATAATGCCAGTGCTTGCCATCTGCAGAAATTCTCTGATGACTCGTCCATCATAGACTTCATTTATAAATGATATGAGTCAGAGCAGAGTACAAGAAAGATCTGGAGGAATTCATCTTACAGTGCAGGGACAAGAACCTGCAACTCAGTATCAACAAGACAAAAGAGCTGGTGAAAAAGAGCCCCTGAGGCCAGTAACCATTCAGGGGAGATGTTAATGTGATGATGATGCAGAGCTACACGTACCTGGAGGTTCACATGAACAGCAAATTGGACTGGTCTGACAACACAATGGTGATGGGCCAGAGCAGACTAGACTTTCTAAGGAGACTCAGGTCTTTTGGTGGGTGCAACATGCTGCTGGAAATCTTCTATCAGTCCATAGCAGACAGAGTGGTGTTATATACTGCAGCAACCTGAGCTCAAAAGCAGCACAATGCCTGAACAAACTTATCAAGAAAGCCAGCTCCATCAGAGGATACATCCCTGACACACTGAAGTTGCTGTGGAAAAGAGAATGGTGGCAACACTGGATGCTATAATAAAACATCTCCTCCATTCCCTCCAGAAGGCGTTTTATTGAAGTGGTTTTTGCCACAGCCTCATTCCACCACAGCATGCTAAGAAGCTCCTCTGGGGGTCTTTTCTGTCCACTGCTATCCGGCGATTCAGTGCTTCCTCCTGATGTACTTGCTAATTTTTTTTTTTATTGATTGACTGAATGGCTGTATCATCTGTCCTATGAGTCCGTAGTCTTGTTTTTATGTTTCTGCTGCTGTTTTCTTTTGAATTTACCCATGGGATTAATAAAGTTGACCTAATCTAATCTAAATTTAAATTTTTTTTTTTTTTTTTCTAAATTTTTTTATTTATTTATTTATTTATTAATTTTATTACAATCAATACATAGCAATCAAGTTTTACAAAAAAAAAAGAATTATGCTAAGAACAGATCGATCCCCACCCTTGAGAGAGAGAGCAAGCCAAGCGGTGTAAAATTTAAGGCTTTTAAAAATACCTAAATCAACAAATTCTCTGTGCTTTATAAAATCATTTCAAAATATTACTGATTAGATCCTGCCATGTTTTGAAAAAGTCTGTACAGATCCTCTAACTGAGTATTTGATTTTTCCAATTTTAAATAATATAACACATCAGTTTCCCACTGACTTAAAGAGGAGAGTTTGGGTTCTTCCAGTTTATCAGAATAAGTCTGCGTGCCAACAGTGTAGTGAATGCAATCACAATTTGTTTGTCTTTCTCCACTTTAAGACCCTCTGGAAGAACCCCAAACACAGCTGTTAATGGGTTAGGAGGGATTGTGAGTCCAAGACTGTCTGAGAGGTAATTAAAATTTTTGTCCAGAATAATGTTAATTTGGAGCAGGCCCAGAACATGTGACCTAGTGAGGCTGGGGCTTGGTTGGAGCGTTCGCAGGTTGGATCATGCCCTGGAAACATTTTGGAGAGTTTTAGTGAGACAGATGTGCTCGATATATAATTTTGAGTTGTATAATTGTATGCTTTGCGCATATGGAGCTTGAGTGAATTCTCTGCATTGCTACTTTCCACTCCTTTTCTGATATATTAATTGAGAGGTCATTTTCCCAGTGTCCTCTTGGATCTTTGAAAGGAAGGGATTGTAAAAGGATTTTATATATTGTAGAGATGGAGTCTAACTCCTTGAAATTGAGCAATAATTTTTCCAGCGTGGATGAGGGTGCAAGATGAGGAAAATCTGGAAGGTTCTGTTTAACAAAGTTCCTGATTTGAAGATAGTGAAAGAAATTTGTAGCTGGAATGTTAAATTTGGAATGTAATTGTTCATAGGATGCAAAGGCGTTGTCTATATAAAGATCTCTAAGCAAGTTAATTCCAAATTTTTCCAGATATTAAAAACTGCATATGTTTGTGAGGGTTGAAAGAGGTGGTTCTTTTGCAGGGTGCCACAGAAAGAAGCTTCTCCGTCTTAAAATGCTTTCTACATTGGTTCCAGATTCTAAGTGAGTGGAGCACAATTGGGTTATTAGTGTATTGCCGATAGCGTGTGTTTATTGGAGCACAAAGCAAGGAATACAAAGAAGTACTGCAGGATTTTACTTCTATTGCGGTCCATGCCTGTGTATGTTCTTCTATTTGTGTCCAGGTTCTTATCGACTGTATATTTGCCCCAGTAATAAAACTGGAAGTTAGGTAGAGCCATGCCGCCTTCTGCCTTTTGTCTTTGTAGGGTCGCTCTTTTGATGCGTGGATGTTTAGAATTCCAAATAAATGAGGTTATTGTTGAATCTAATTGCTTAAAGAACGATTTATTAATGTATATTGGTATGTTTTGAAATAAAAAAAGGAGCTTAGGAAGAATATTCATCTTAACAGTGTTAATTCTTCCAGCTAGTGTGAGATGAAGGGTTGACCATCTATGCAAGTCTTGTTTAATTTTTTCCATACAGGCACGAAATTTTTTGATAAAGAGCTTTATGTTTACTTGTGATGTTTACCCCGAGGTATTTAAACTGTTCTGCAATGATAAAAGGAAGGGTGTCTAATCTAATATTATATGCTTGCGAATTCACGGAAAGAGTACACTTTTATTCAGATTAATTCTGAGACCAGAGAGCTTTTGAAATTCTGTGAGTGCTGCTAAGACTGCAGGCACAGAATTTTCTGGGTCCGATATATACAGTACCATGTCATCTGCATATAATGAGATTTTCTGTTCCAGTCCTTCTCTGCTAATCCCCTTTATCTGATCAGTATTTCGACAATGTATTGCCAGTGGTTCAATGGCAATTGCAAACAGCAGTGGTGACAAAGGGCATCCTTGTCTTGTGCCACGTTCTAGTTTAAAGTAGTCTGAGCAAATGTTATTGATGCAAACTGAAGCTTCTGGGTTAGTATACAGTAATTTAATCCATGCACAAATGTTGGGCCAAACCCAAACTTCTCCAAAATAGTAAAAGGTATTTCCATTCAATCATGTCGAATGCTTTTCTGCATCCAATGATAATAATATTTCTGGGGTGTTTGATTTAGTTGGTGAGTATATTACATTAAACAGGCGTCGAAGATTTGAAGATAAGTGTCGGCCCCTAATAAATCCAGTTTGGTCTTGTGATATTATGAGGGAGCACTTTCTCCATCCTTCTAGCTATGATTTTAGAGAGTATTTTAACGTCGTTATTCAGAAGTGAAATTGGTCTGTATGATGCACATTGTAATAAGTCCTTATTTTGTTTTGGAAAGACAGTGATTAGTGCTTGGCGAAAGGTTTGTGGAAGAGATTGGTTATCTCTGGCTTCTGTAAATGTTGCTAATAGGAGGGAGCTAGCTGAGCGGAGAATTTCTTGTAAAACTCTGCAGGGTAGCCATCAGGGCCTGCTGCTTTTCCACCTTGGGTGACTTTATAGCATCCAGTAATTCTGATAATGACAGAGGTTTATCGAGCTCCTCCACACTAATAGCGTCAATTTGTGGTATCTGTAATTTATCCAGAAATGCATTAGATTGTATATTGTCTTCTTTAAACTCAGTAGTATATAGGGATTTATAGTAGTCTCTAAAAGTGTACATTATATTTTTGTGTTCGATGATTTTATCTCCATTAGTGTTAGTAATTACGAGATTGCGTTGCGCACTTCTTGCTTGTGAATTTGTTGCGCTAAAAGCTTATTAGCTTTCTCTCCATGTTCATAATAATGATGTCTGGATTTGTAAATTAGTTGTTCGGTTTCTTTAGTTGTCAAGAGGTTTAATTCTGAATGTAGAGCCTGCCTCCTCTTATGTAGAGTCTCGCTTGGTAGTCTGGCATGTTCTTCATCTATTTTAGTAATTTCGCTTTTTATCTCTGCTACTTTCTTGCGGATTTATTTCTGTGGGAAAGATATGAGATAATCTGTCCTCTTAAGAAGGCCTTAAGAGTTTCCCAGAGTATTCCTGCAGAGATCTCAGGGGATGTATTTGTCTCTAGAAAGAATTCAATTTGTTTGGATATAAATTCAGTACAATTCTCGTCAGCTAATAGAAGCGGATTGAGGCGCCATCTGGGGTGAGTGTATGGGGCTTAGTAATTTCAGCTCCAAGATCATCGAGCATGGTCTGAAATAACAATAGCATCGTATTTACAAGATTTAATCTTAGGCAAGAAGTTATTATCTATAAAGAAGTAATCAATCCTTGAGTAGCAATGATGTACTGGTGAGTAGAAAGAATATGTTCTTGAATTTGGGTTTAAAAACCTCCAGGGATCTGATAAGTTGTGATCAGTTATAAACTTTGTAATTATCTTTGCGGTGTTAGTTGCGTTCCCCTGTGGAGGAAGTCTTATCTAAAAGTGGATTTAGAACACAATTAAAGTCCCCAGCCATTATAAGTTTATGAGTGTTCAGATTGGGAATGGATGCAAATAAATTTTGTATAAATTCCTTATCATCAACATTAGGTGCATAAACATTTATCAAAATCATTTTACAGTTAGATAAGTCTCCCATGACCATCACATATCTCCCTTCAGGATCCAATACTACATCTGATGCTACAAATGGTACTGTTCTATGTATGAGAATTCCCACCCCTCTAGTTTTCTTTGTAAAACTAGAATGGAACATTTGGCCAGTCCAGTCTTTTGCAGCGGAACTGATCCTTACTTAGTAAGTGGGTTTCCTGTAAAAATACTATTTTAGCATTTAGACCTGTTAGGTGAGAAAGTACTTTCTTTCTCTTTAATTCGTGATTCAGGCCTTTAACATTCCAGCTTACGAAGTTAACTGTCCCATCATGGAGACACTGATTCTGAGTTTTTGGTGTCATATTATAGTCTTAACTGGAAGTGAAATAGTTTAGGTCTTAATTTCCTATTCCCCCAAGAGTTGTTGCCATGCAGCTTATTATTACGTTGATAGTTATAATTATAAAGATTGAGATGATAGATTAGATATAGATCAAGCCTGCTCTCTTTCTCTTCCCCTTAACCCCCACCCTCCTTTTTGCCTCCCCAGGTGAGGCTAAAACCCACTTCATGCAGTCCCAGTCCTCTGACATACCCAGAGACAGAGCACGTCCAAAGCACATCAAGCCCCCATGCAGTGGCGCTTTAAGGTTAAAAGATAGAGATATCTGTTACCAATATAGTCTTTAAAAGAGGAAAAAGAAAGAAAAGAATTTTGCACTTAATATATATATACATATACACATATACATATATATATATATATACATACATACATACATACATATAATCTTCATCAATTTTAGTGCATTAAGATGATATCCCCAGATAATAAACCCAGGTGATGGTGTTAAATAAACCCAGGTGATGGTGTTAAATAAACCCAGGTGATGGTGTTAACCTAATCTAATCTAATTTTACACATAAAATTCTAGATTCACTATCAGTGCATTAAGTCAAAGCTGATAAGATTTGAGGACCATGTCCACAGAATGGCATGGCCATTAATACCTACCCTGGTGTAAAGTGAAGAGCCCTCTCCCTCCCTGGCTGCCATTGTGGATGTCAGCTGCTGCCGGCTCAATGCAATGTGCATTGCTGTGTCCCCATCCTCATCCTCCAAGTTGACATCAGCTCCTTCAGCAACAAGAAGCTGCACCATCTCAGCATGTCCCTGAGTTACAGCCAATTGAAGTGGCGTCTGGTTCCGATTATTCCGGATATTTACATCACACCTGCCCTGTAAAGAAAGTTAGGGATTTAAAACAGAAACAAACAAATACTGCACAATGTGTTGATGTAGTGATCTTTAGAAGTTCTGGCAAGTATATTGAGCCAGGACAGTCGCATGCAGCTAACCCATGCCAGCCTCATTTAAGATTTTTTGTTTTCCATCTGTCAAGTGCGACACCATGCTTCGAGTTTCTGACCTAGAACTGCAAAATACCACCAAAGAAGTTCAAATCCCATGCAGACATATCTGCTTCATATGTAATAAACAGTTAAAATTATAAAAGTATTTAAAATAAAAGCACTATTTAAAACAGCAGTCTGTACGGACTTGTCTAGGAAGCTTGTCTGATAGGAAAGTTTCCTCACATTTTGAATATGACAGTGGAGTACTAGATGTAAAGAAAGCATACAACATAATTATTTAACTTTCAAAAACAAACACCGATGCTGTTCAGTACAGTAAATTAATCTCAAAGTCACAGCAGTAGTTGTTAGCACCAATAGTAGCATTATTTGTGATCAAAGTTTTATTTATACATTCTAAAGAATAAAGTATATATAACAGTAAGAATGGACTGTAAGAAATAACACCCAATGACACATGTCACCTGCACCTTCGAACCCTGTCCCATAGCCAGTGCTATGCACCACCAGGCAGAGCGAAGGTATCCGGCCACTACATCACCACCAGCAAATAAGGAACGAAGGGACACACACAGTCTTTACAGCAGGGGTCCCCAGCTCTGGTCCTGGTGGGCCGCAGTGGCTGCAGATTTTCATTCTAACCCTTTTCTTAATCAGTGACCTGTTTTTGCTGTTAATTAACTTCTTTTGAATTCATTTTAATTGACTTGCTCTTGAAGACTCAGACCTCCTTAATTGTGTCTTTTTTCTTAATTAGCTGCCAAACAATAACGAGATACAAAATGAGCCAAAACATGACCAGCAAACTGTGGCCATCATACAATATCTGTAAATAAAGAAAGGTGAAGGTCTCAGGAATGTTGATCTACTCAGGTCCACAAATCATTTGAACAGTGTACTCTTAGAAAAGAGAAAATCAACAATTTCAGAAGCTGTGGAATTAAAGAACGGGTTTACTTAACAACAAACCTAATTAAGCAACTGGTTGGAGTGAAATTGGTTTGAATCTGAGGCCCTGACTTAGCTGGTCTTCTGTTGGCTCACTCACTTCAGATTTTATTTCTGTTTGGCTGCTGTTTAAGGAAAAAAAGCAAAGCAATTGAAGGAACGATGAAGAAATTATGGGGAAAAAATCTTAAAAAACAATTAAAATGAATTCAAAAGAAGTTAATTAGCAGCAAAATCAGTGCACTAATTAAGAAAAGGGTTAAAATTAAAACCTGCAGCCACTGGTATCCTCCAGGGTCAGATTTGGGGTCCCCCGCTTTAGAGTTTACTCAAAATGGTGTGAAAAACAAAAAACATTCAGTGAGCAGCAGTTTTGCTGAAGGAAATGCCTTTTTGATGAAAGGGAGCACAGGAGAATGTCCAGAGTAGTGCAAGCTGCTAGTAAGTCTATGGTAACTCAGATAACCACTTTGTACAATTGTGGTGTGCAGAAAAGCATCTCAAATGGCACAGTACATATAACCTTGAGGCACATGGGCTATAAGGGCAAAAGACCACATCGGGTTCGACTCCTGTCAGCCAAAAACAAACAGCTTAGACTTGCAGTGGGCACAGGGTCACCAAAACAGGACAGGTGAAGACTGGACAGATGTAACCTGGTCTGACAAATCTTAATTTCTGCTGAGCCACACAGATTTGTTTTTTTTTTTTTTTATTTTGTCAAATTTGAACCCTACAGCATGAATCCATGTGCCAAACCTGCCTTTTGTCAACAGTTCAGGCTGCTGGTGGCGGTGTAATGGCGTAGGAATGTTTTTTTGGCAAACGTTGGGTCTGTTAATACCAATCAATCATCTCTTGAACGTCATGGGTTATATCCACAATTTACCTGTCTTCTGGTGGCTACTTCCAGCAAGATAGTGCACCAGGTCACAGAGCCAATGCCATCTCAAACTGGTTACATTAACATGACAGTGAGTTCAGTGTTCTTTACTGGCCTTCCCAGTCAAAAGCAGCACAATGCCTGTGTGGTGGATGGCCGGCTTCATATTCCGGCCATCACCCCCAGGCCGCCAGGAGGAGTTCTCCCGACAGCATGGACGGGCCCAGAGTTCCAGCAGGGCCTCATGGACTATGTAGTTTTTATGCACAGCCCTGTTGGATATCTTGGGGACCACTGGGAGTCGCTGTCGGGAGGCCCGTGGACTCATATATGCCCTATAACCTGGAGGTGCGTCATAATCCCGCGTCAGGAAGAAACGACATGCTTCCAGGGTGAAGATACGGACTATTTACCCTGACCCGGACGAAATAAGGACTTGTGGACTGTTGGGCCGGAACACCTCTGGGTCAGGGAGTATAAAGGACTCTGGGAAAGCCCAGACAGAGAGCTGAGCTGGGAAGAAGGGTAGCTAAGTGTCTGGGAGAGGAGGATTGTTTGTTGATTAATTACTGTATGAAAAATGTAGGGGGGAAGGTGCTTGGTGCACTGTCTTATAAGAAAATAAGAGTCTTGGACTTTTACTTGGTGTTTGAAGTGGTACCTGAGGGTTCAAGAGGTGGATCAGAACCTCTACTGCAACACCTGAAATGACTTATCAGTGAAATGATATGCAATATCATTTATGACTTATCAGTGAAATGACTTATCAATGACTATTAGGAAAGCCTGCTCCTTTAGAGGATAAATCCTTGACACACTGAAGTTGCTGTCGAAAAGAAAATGTTGGCAAAACTGGATGCTATAATGAAAAATCCCCTCCAGGAGGCACTGCATCCAATAGAACATCTTTGGGATGTGGTGGAGCAGGAGATTCACATAATGGATGTGCAGCTGGCAAATCGAAAGAAATTGTGTGAGGCAATCATGTTAGCATGGACTGGAATAACAAAAGAATGTTTCCAACATCTTATGGAATCCATTCTATAAAGAACTGAGGCTGTTTAGAGAGCAAAAATAGGCCCTACCTAGCATTAGTACAGTGTTCCTAGGCACTTATCGGTGAGATTATTTTCAGATATAGGAGTTGGGACGCCTCCATGCTGGGAGGACCGGGGGAGCAAGCGTGGCCAGAGCGTTACCTCCCCCGGGACGCTAGATGGCAAACCCCTGGGTTGCAGCGGTGCCTCGGACTCCTGCAGGGCTTCATGGGAGTTGGAGTTTTGTGCAGCCATGTTGGGATCCACAGGCGCTGCCAGGGGGTGCTGCAGCAGGACCTGCTGAGCCCTTATGGGTAGTTCTTCCACCACACCTGGAAGTGCTGCTGGAAACAAGAAAATCAAGCACCTGGAACACTTCCGGGTGCCTTATAAAAAGAGCCAGCAGCAAATACTCGGGGAGCCAGAGTCGGCACGAGGAGGACAAAGCTTGACCGGAGTAGTGGAAAGGAGAAGTGAAAGAGAGAAGGAAGACTATTGTGTTGGTGTTGTGCTTGTGCTTTGGACAGTGTTGTGGAAAAAAAGAAAAATAAAACGTGTGTGCCTTGAATTTGTGTTCCACGCTTGCCTGTGTCGGGTTCAGCTGGCGGTGCCAGCCTGGTGGTCCACAGAGTAAACCTGTGAAATTTTCAGATGAATCCAACAGGGAAAAGAAATGATGGGGAGGCAGCAAAATAATTCAAAATAGCCTGGACAAACTATGCAGTTTTGGAAAATGCATTACAATATGGACAAGTGCAAAGCTACAGGAGGGTAATTTGAACAGCAGCTACAAATACAATATGGAAGATTATGGCATATAAGAAGAACTTCTGAAAGGTTTACAAGTTTATGTTGAGAATTTGTTGTCACACACCACACAACGTGCAATTAATGAAGTCAAGAAAATACTGTTATACTCTATATAAACCAGCAGACTTAAGGTTCAAACGCTGCAATTATTGTACTGTGCGTTATTCTGGCCACAACCATACAAAGACACAATAGCAAATAACTGCAGCCAGGGCCATCAATATGCAAAGGAACATGGCCTACTTCTAGCAGATCCCAGCCATAGAACATCTTCAGCTTAAAATGAAGAAGCCATGTGAGACCCAATTTAACCCTTCAGAAATGAGCAGAAATCTTCCAAGTGCACAGTGAAAATAACACATCCTTGCAGGTATGCCTTCAAAGCAGAAGCTAGGAAACACTTCTGAAAATATGTTGAAGTAAAGTTATAGCTTTTAGGGCTTGGTTTAATGAGATAAAAAGACAAATTATAGTAGCTATTACCTAACCAAAGAAAATTCAAGGACAGAATAGTCTCCTTTTATTCTTAAACTTTCTCATTCTTAGTGAAGTCTCAACCAGTCTGAAGATTACCTCTTTAATAAGAATTTCTGCTACTTCTTGATGATTGTTTAGAGCAGACAGGTGTAAAGCAGAAAAGCCATCATCCTTTTTAACATCCACTAGCTGTCGTGCACGTGCCAAGATCCTCTCAGTTGCTCTGTAGAAAAAGTGAAGAAAAAAACGGTTCTCATTACAAGTCAAGTTGGGCAGCATGCACTAGTACAGCACATTGCCATACCCACTACACAATGAAACAACTCAGAATCCCAGTTTGCAACCCCCCCAAGCAGACACACAGTCCACCCTCCAGAAATGACCCTCTATCTGCTGCAGCCAGACGTTACATCGGCGACCCCTTGGCCTGGTCCAGTCACTCAGGTCCCCAGCAATGAGGATCTTACGAGCTGGATCATCCTCGGGGAAACGCGCCACGTAGCCGTAGTGCTGTAATTGACACTCCCACACAATGCAGGCAATGTGCCTCATTCAGAACTCCAAAGCTCCCCAATCAGAGCTTCCATTGACTCCATGAAGATCACAGCATTGTCAGCAAAGTCAAGATCAGCAAATCTTTCTTCGCCAACAGATGCCCCACAGCCGCTGGACCCCATGACCTTGCCCAACACCCAGTCCATACAAGCATTGAACAGAGTAGGAGCAGAACACACCCCTGATGAACCCCAGAATCAACTGGGAAAAACGCAGAGGTCCTGCTTCCACTCTGCACAGCATTCACAGTATAACTTTCTCATTACCCCTGTAAACAATTCCATTAAAACTGTAAAAAAGATGTTATTTTTTATTCTGGAATTTTTCTTACCTCACTATCATAATAAATACACTAGATCAATGTTCTTAAGAAGTTTTAGTATATGATGGAGTCGAATTGCTAAACAGTGACTAATGCACCAAACTGCAGTTTCAGAAATGCACCTCAATGTATGATAACATTAATTTTCACTCATATGCAGATGAAACCCATTTATATGTTTGGGTTTCATCTGCACCAATTCACAGTTCTGCTGAAAAAGAGGCAGCCATTTTCATTTTTTATTCATATTTGTATTTCTAAATAAAAAAAAGATTATATCTAAAGTCTCATTTGGAAATACATTTTTTTTTTCAGTTTAAGAAGCACTGTTTATTTATACAGATATTGTCAAACTTGGGACACAGAGTTGCACAAGAGACAGGAAGGCGAGTGCAGGTTTCCAAGGAAAATACAGGTATTTTATTAATCTGTAGAGAAAGCAGGTACAGTCTCAAGACTTCATTCAAAAGAGGAGCTGTTAAAGAGTCTTGCTTTAGTTTCCATCTTCAGAGGAGAAGAACATCAGTGGCTCAGAATCACCACTGTGGCAGACCAGGAGAGTGCGAGGAAGAGCAGGTCAAACCTCAGTGTTAAATGTTCTAAACATTGTCCGATAAGCACATTACGCAGTAAGCCTGATCCTGCCGAGGACAACCAATTACTTTGCCCTTGGTGTACTGTTTACCAGACATAGCAGACCAGCTACGGAGAAATCTTTGCACCACTGCAGTTAGAGGTGGTGAATCGCCTTTGACTCTGCTCACAATACTATACGTATTTTCCCCATATTCGTTATAATGAAATTTCTAATGAAATATTTGTATGGTGCCATGAATTTCGTTGCAATAGGATTGAGTGTGAAGTGAGTGTGAAGGATAGTAAGTGTGGAAGAATAATTTTAGGGTAACATTGCATTTATCTTAAAGAAATAGCATAAAGAGTTTATAAATGTGGGAAACCAAATAAAGGTCAAGTGAACAAAAAAATGTACACTGAAATATAAGATTTGATACAGGAAAAATACTGAGATGGATAAGTAAATAAAGAATGTACCAGAAAAAAGGTTGATGTAATATACAAAATGTACTGAAGGATGACTAAGAGATGACTAAGAAATCAGCAGATGTCCTATGAACTAGAATGGACAATTGTTATATGCACAGAAATGTCAAGGGCGGTGTCTCATCTCAAAAGGTATAAGAAGAACCAGAAAATAATATAAATATTTGGGTGTAAACCAATGAACCAACCAGAGTAAAATGTATGCATTGATTGACACTGTATGTAAATTCAACACTTTATAAAATGAACCTCTATACTTTGTTTCGGTGATCATTCTGACCATTCTGACCATGCTGTAACAGACTGCTTTTGAAGAATGCTCCCTCCCTCCAAGGCATTTTGCTGAGGAGTCAATAAAAGGCACAATGAACAGCTTTTCTCCAACCTGATCACTGAATTGTCCTGTTAGAGGAAGTTTCTTTCTTTAATAAGATGTTCAATTTCGACCACATAAGATTAAAGAAATGAACAGGGTACTTAATGATGGAGATGACAAAATAGTGCTTTTAGAATTTTCCTCCAGGTTCAGGTATAGAATAAGACTCATCAGGCAGCATGTTCTTTCTCTTTGTACACAGTTAACCACTTTATCTTTTTCCCTCCATAAAGTATATAAAAAGGGCTTCACTAAACAGGTCTCTTTTAAGTTTTAGTTTGACAATATGCATCCTCTGTCATACATGATGTAAACTCAGTGTCAAAGTGCCAACTACAGCATGATACACTGCACATTTGCCATTAATCAAAAATGGCATCATCTGGTAGCACATTAGTAGAGTATTTTTAATAAATATAAAATTACTTTTATACTCTACAGTAATAAGTAACAATATAGCTTTTTGTTATAAAGCATGATGGAAAAGATGGCTAAATGTGCTTTTACATGCATCGGCCTGGCCCTGCTTTTTTTTTTACTTGTTTGCTCCAACACCAATATGATGCAATGAAAATGCAAGGACAGTGTGTACTCCAAAAAAAACGAGCAGGCCATTCTTTTAAGCTGCTGCTTAAGACATCAAAACCTGGTACATCAAGTAATTTTCATTTGAGCTGATTGGTATTCCATATATGAGTCTTCTTTGTTTTGGCTTAAATTATGTAATTGTTCAATGAATAAGTTTTGGTAAAACACCTGCGTGGGGTACAAAGTAATAATGGCCAGTTTCTGTCAAGTGATGGACATGAAATAATGGTTGGAAGAACTAGAAGGAGGAGAGTATTTAGCAAAGATGTAAATTTGAGATAAGAAATGTAAAATAAACTGATGCACTTCCTAGTTTAGGCACTTGCACTATGGTCAAGTCTCTTTGTTACACTGCTGTGTAATAAAGATTTTTCCATCTCAGCTCCAAGACTACCTTCTATAGGCAGACAGAGAGCTTTTCTCCATGACACTGGTAGGATAGCCATGTGGACCTTCTCACTATAAAATAAGTCTAAAACAATATAACCTCAAGAGCAGTGAATGCTTCTGTTGCAGTGATGAAGACATGATGTAAAAAAAGTTCACAAACCAAAAATTCCACACACACATTTTATGATACACCTCACTGCTAGGAGATGAAACAGATATCTGTATACTCACGAAAAAATTAAACCACAACTACGAAAAAAGTTCACTGGTTCATACCGACCACTTTAGTTTGTAAGAAATTAAACTTGTGTGTACTAAGTGTTTGCAAACAGCTTCTTTTCTATGCAGTGCATGGTACCAACCACAAGCAAAGCACATTTGTGTGCCATACTCAAGACTCATGACATTGAAATATCCTCATTTCAACAAACTGCTCAAAATACAAAAACCCTTGCATTCTGTAAAACCAATTCAGAAAAAGGTTAACAATGCAAAACATTAGGTGGTACAGTACATTTGGAAACATGAAAGCATATTAAGATATAAGATGGACATTACCAAGTAATTAAAAGCTGTAATGAATTTTCTGAACCTGGGAGGTATGGAGGCACACTAGCTCCTGTTGCTGTGATCAAAGTCAAAGCGAATTTTATTGTCATCTCAACCATATACAAGTATACAGATAGACGAAATTGTGAAGCTTAGGGTCCACAGTGTAACAACATGAAGTGCAAATATCCATCCATCCATTATCCAACCTGCTATATCCCAACTACAGGGTCACAGGGTCTGCTGGTGCCAATCTCAGCCAACATAGAGCACAAAGCAGGAAACAAACCCCGGGCAGGGCGCCAGCCCACCGCAGGGCACACACACACACCAAACCCACACCAGGGACAATTTTAGGATGCCAACGCACCTAACCAGCATGTTTTTGGACTGTGGAAGGAAACCCACGCAGACACAGGGAGAACATGCAAACCCCACGCAGGGAGGACCCGGGAAGCGAACCTAGGTCTCCTAACTGCGAGGCAGCAGCGCTACCCACTGCACCGCCCGAAGTGCAAATAATAAATTAAAAATAGAATTAAAATTAAAATTTAAAGATTAAAACACAAACAAGACAAGACATTGTGTAAAAACAAGACAAAGAAGTAGCAGCAATATTGACGTGTAGTAAGCAATATGAACATTGATACAATGTATGGTATTTTCAATCTAGATACATAAATATAGTTAATAGATATGTAATATAATAAATAATAGATACAGATAATACAGAAATTATCAGTGTATGATAATAGTTGTTTAAGACATGTAAACAATGACAGGTTAGAATGTTTCACAGCTGAAGGATATCAAGAATGTCAAAATCCTTAAAGGTCAGTATGAGATTTTCAGTTCTTTTCTACATGCACACTCGTCTTTGTAGGAAAGTGGCTGTCATGTATAAAAGTTCTGTTTATTGAGGTGGTTGAGGCCGTGTGGAAGATCCCAGTTGGCAGCATGGTACTAAGGAGTCTGACAGCTTGGGGGTAAAAACTCTCCTGCAGCCTGGCAGATCTGGCTTTGATGCCTCTGTATCTTCTCTTGGATGGCAGAAGTGTAAAAAGTCCATGTGAGGGGTGTAAGGGGTCCTGCACAATGCTGTAGGCCTTGCAGACACTGCGTTTGTAAAATATATCCTGTAGTAAAGGCAGAGGCACCCAATAATGTTCTCTGCTGTCTTTGCTATCCTTTGCAGGCGCTTGCGGTCAGGATATGTTGCAGTTGCCATACCAGACAGTGATGTAGCTGGTCAGAACACTCTCAATGGTGCCTCTGTAGAACAAGGTGAGGATGGAAGGGGAAGACTTGCTTGTTTCAGCCACCTCAGGAAGTGTAGTGCTGGGCTTTCTTGATTAGTGATGAGGTGTTATGTGCACACCGAGGAACTTGGTACTCCTAACAGTCTCCACATCTAAACTGTTGATGCTGAGTGGGATGTGGGCAGGATGTGATTTACTGAAGTCCACGATTATCTCTTTTGTCTTGTTGACATTGAGAGACTGATTGTTGTCTTCACACCATGCCGACAGCCATTCCAACTCATCTCTGTATGCTGTTTTATCATCCCTGCTTATCAGTCCCAGCACCGTCGTATCATCTGCAGACTTGATGATGTGGTTGGTGTTGTGCGTGGCTGTGCAGTTGTGAGTCAGCAGGGTGAAGAGCAGTGGACTAAACACACAGCCCTGCGGTGCTCCAGTGCTCAGTGTGATGATGCTGGAAGTGTTGCAGCCCATCCATACTGACTATGGCCTCTCTGTCAAGAAGTCCAGGATCCAATTGCAGAGTGTGGTGTTCAGGCCCAACCTGCTCAGTTTTACAACCAGCTTTTGAGGGATGATTGTGTTGAAGGCGGAGCTAAAGTCTATGAATAGCATCCTGACATATGCATCTTTTTTTATCCAGATGTGTCAGGGAGAGGTGAAGGGCAGAGCATATGGCATCCTCAGTTGACCTGTTTGAGCAGTATGCAAACTGAAGATGGTCAAGGGAGTCAGGGAGAATAGTCTTTATGTGTGACATGACTAACCTTTTGAAGCACTTCATGATGATTGCCGTGAGTGCAACTGGTCGGTAGTCATTTAAGAATGTCACTGATGACTTCTTTGGCACTGGTATGATGATG
This sequence comes from Polypterus senegalus, assembly GCF_016835505.1. NCBI lineage: Eukaryota > Metazoa > Chordata > Cladistia > Polypteriformes > Polypteridae > Polypterus > Polypterus senegalus. Next base: position 37,516,654 of record NC_053159.1, read on the forward strand.
GGCGACTTGAAGCATGCTGGGACCAACGACTGGCTCAGAGATGTGTTGAAGATGTCTGTGAGGACACCAGCCAGTTGACTGGCACATTCTTTGAGTACACGACCAAGTATCTTGTCAGGACCTGCAGCCTTGCGTGGATTGACTCTGGATAGAGTCCTCTTCATGTAATTTATGGAGAGACAAGAGTACCTGGTCAGTGGAGGGAGGTGTTGCTTTTCTCGCAGGCTCTTTGTTCTAAGCCTCAAACCGTGCAAAGAAGTTGTTCAGCTCATCCGGAAGGGAGGCATCACCATCACTGCTGTGTGGGTTGGGCTTGTAGTTTGTAATTGTCTGAATGCCCTGCATTCCTTCACCAGCAATTTTAACTCCGTTACAAAGTGATCAAAAGTCTCATTTATACCCTGCGTCTTCTCATTAAACTTGTATCTCGAGAATATTGTATTCGTCGTAGGCATGACAAACGACGAACGTATTTAAGGTGGGACGGATTTACGAGTTTTCTTGTAGGCTCTGGAAATTCTAGTGTTAAATGTTCGAAGTGCTGCACGAGATGCAGATCAGCCTGTCTATGAACTTAATTTAAACTTAAGGTTTACACCGTGCTTTGTTTCCACAGTAGCTGCACTTTTGAATATGCTTGTATGCGTCACTCGCTTCGTATTCTTTTGCTGCCTTCTCAATTGTGTAATGCGTTTTTTGAACAGGTTTCATTCATCAAGGTGATCACTACCCAAATCGGCAAGAGACATCACACACTGCATGCACGGGTTTAATTTTCCCAGTCCTGCAAAGTCAGTTCAAGTGAGCCGCTCGGAGTACATGCATTGAAGGTTCTTAGCTGTGCTTGTGCTATCTCATGCGATCTTGCGATGTCTACGGCTTTATTTAATGTCAGCTCAGACCCGGCACTTAAAAGTTTCTCTCGCACTTTTGCTGAGTTTGTGCCAAACACTATTCTATCCCTGACCATCTCATCTTCGTTTGCATAAGCACAGTCCTTCACCCACGAATATTTAGTGGCAGCGTGTCTATTGGATTGCTGCTGACGGACCACCTTACATGGGCAGGCACTCAATTACGTGGGAGGCGTGACGATGAGGGAGGCAACTCTGCCTCACACGGCGTCCAAGCTGCAGGCTATGGCCATATATACTGTATGTATGGTTGCGCGAAGAATTTTGAAATGAAACTTGCCTAACCTTTGTAAGTAAGCTGTAAGGAATGAGCCTGCCAAATTTCAGCCTTCTACCTACACGGGAACTTGGAGAATTAGTGATAAGTGAGTCAGTGAGTGAGTCAGTCAGTCAGTGAGGGCTTTGCCTTTTGTTAGTATAGATGTGTAATATTGATGCTTTTAAAGTGAACATTGATATTAAAATTAGAATGTAAGGATCAGAAGCATCGATTCTTTAATATTGATCCACCCATCACTACTGGGTACTCCAGCTGCCCTTCAATGAATTAACAATTTAAAGAAAATTCTAAATAACTTGGGTACACAGAAGTTTGAATGTGTGCATGAATGTGCCCTGTGATGGAATTGCACTTTAGGCTTCAACCCCAATTGAACATGAGTTTTTAAACTTGCCTATCTAGGGTATTGTACCGTGTTAGCCATTGTGGATGTGGTGAGAAGTTAAGCAAAATGACACCTTTAATTAGGTGACTAATATATCTTGCCTGAAGAAGGGGCCTGAGTTGCCTCAAAAGCTTTTTTATTGTAATCTTCCTAGTTAGCCAATAAAATGTGTCATTTTGCTTAACTTTTCACATTAACTTGCAATAAAAACATTTACCTGCAAACCCACTTATTTACAGTCTAAAAAGTTGTCAGTGGGTGGAAAACAGGACCAAACTCCAGGAGGAGCGCCAATTCACCACAAAGCACACTCAAACTCTCCCATGCCGGGTCAATTTCAAAGTCTTCAAAGAACCTTACCTTCGTGCTATTATCTCTCTATTATATAAGAAAAAAATTTGGGACGAGAAAGACACTTTCACATCCCACAAGATGAGACTTTATGCCAAGAGAGTTAACCATGCCTGGGGCCGGAAAAAGACAAAGAGTAGATGACAAAGTAGAACGTCATAAAGAATTCAAAAATGTTGGCGCGATACACATGCCGAGCAGGTTAGAGATAATGGAAGTAGGAAAATTCGAAAGTATCAAAAAATTGATAGTAAAGATCACATTAGCACAAACAAACGGAAAATATTACTCTGTGAAATAATGGGGGAGAAGAGAGACAAGGCAGTGAGACAAAAGGACAGCTGCTGTACAGGCTTTTAACACTAGAATTACCAGGGAAAAAACGAAAAAGCACTTTACTTCCAGATAATCAATCAATGCATGAGCTGGGAGAACTTTGTGCACGTTCTACAGTGGTGGGGGATGGAATAGCAAGCTGCTTGCTGCTTTTCTTTATCGGCACATTTACAGGACAAAAGACGCTGGCGGAGAGGTGCGAACGTATTTAAGGTGGGACGGATTTACGAGTTTTCTTGTAGGCTCTGGAAATTCTAGTGTTAAATGTTCGAAGTGCTGCACGAGATGCAGATCACGCGGCATGGCAGCAGCAGCAAGCCAGCAGCAGCAAGCCAGCAGCTGATCGAGCGAAGAGGAGGTTATAATAAAAAAAAATGTATTTGTTTCCCATTGTGTCACCGTTTAAGAGGGGTTATGGAGGAGCGACCATGTCTCCATGGGGTGCGTTTAGCTCCCCTTTTTACAACGGTGCGTAGCGCAGGCAGGGGGTGTTGGCAAGCGAAGCGAGCAGGGAACCAAGCCCCCTAGTAATAGAATAAAAAAATCTTTGGCAAATTTTGTTTCTTCCCATTGAAACAAACCAAGTTTTCCCTTTATTATTTCAAAAGGGCATGATATTTTTAGTTTACATTTCTTAATTATATTAACCAGCACATAATCAGCTATTCACTTGAAGCATAATGCATTTTAAGTGTAAAGTCTTTACTGTTATTGTGCATACATACAACGAGATTAGAAATGCTACTCCAGATCAGTGCTAGCTCTACACACAACCACAGAAACAGCTAGCCACCTTAATAAAATGATAACTTTCTGTGTCTGTGCATCCATCCAGTTACTAGGGGAAAAATAGGAAAAACATGTAGAAAAGGTAAAAAAATAAATAAAAATACCACATAAGGATCTAAAAATAAGAAAAATGGTCTTACTGGCCTATTTGTTGAGCAATATTATACAGTGGTAATAGCAGCATGGTAGCAACCTTCTTGCATCTGCTCGGACTATGTGAACAAGATTTACAGCTGAAATGCTAATGATTGATAACTTTGCATGATGGGCAATGGGTGAGTGAAAATAATGATAAATTGATGTTCATGTCTGGAAACCAAAGTCCCGACACAACTAGGCTAGAGTCACTAAACCAAGTCAATGTGGTAGCAACCACCACCACATTTTCTCACCACAACACTTAAAACTATAAGAGTGGTCAGTTCAACAAACTATGCCAAAAGGAAGCAGCCAAAACAGAGAGTTGTATCTAAAGAGGAAAAGGCTGTCAAAACCAGACCAAATGAACAACCCATACATCAAATATAAAACATGAGGTCTACATTAATCAGTTTGGTTTCAACTAGGGTTGCCAGATATCCCTTAAGTATTCAGTCGTAAGTATTCAGACCCTTTGCTGTGACACTCATATATTTAACTCAGGTGCTTTCCATTTCTTCTGATCATCCTTGAGATCACCTTCATTTGAGTCCAGCTGTGTTTGATTATACTGATTGGACTTGATTAGGAAAGCCACACACCTATATATATATATATATATATAGGTCTATATAAGACCTTACAGCTCACAATGCATGTCAGAGCAAATGAGAATCATGAGGTCAAAGGAACTGCCTGAAGAGCTCAGAGACAGAATTGTGGCAAGGCACAGATCTGGCCAAGGTTACAAAAAAATTTCTGCTGCACTTAAGGTTCCCAAGAGCACAGTGGCCTCCATAATCCTTAAATGGAAGACGTTTGGGACGACCAGAACCCTTCCTAGAGCTGGCCGTCCGGCCAAGCTGAGTTACCGGGGGAGAAGAGCCTTTGTGAGAGAGGTAAAGAAGAACCCAAAGATCACTTTGGCTGAGCTCCAGAGATGCAGTCAGGAGATGGAAGAAAGTTGTATAAAGTCAACCATCACTGCAGCCCTCCACCAGTCAGGGCTTTATGGCAGAGTGGCCTGTCGGAAGCCTCTCCTCAGTGCAAGACACATGACAGCCCGCATGGAGTTTGCTAAAAGACACCTGAAGGACTCTGAGATGGTGAGAAATAAGATTCTCTGGTCTGATGAGACCAAGATAGAACTTTTTGGCCTTAATTCTAAGCGGCATGTGTGGAGACAACCAGGCACTGCCCATCACTTGTCAATACAGTCCCCACAGTGAAGCATGGCGGTGGCAGCATCATGCTGTAGGGGTGTTTTTCAGCTGCAGGGACAGGATGACTGGTTGCAAATCGAGGGAAAGATGAATGCGGCCAAGTACAGGGATATCCTGGACAAAAACCTTCACCAGAATGCTAAGGACCTAAGACTGGGCCGAAGGTTTACCTTCCAACAAGACAATGACCCTAAGCACACAGCTAAAATAACGAAGGAGTGGCTTCACAACAACTCTGTGACTGTTCTTGAATGGCTCAGCCAGAGCCCGGACTTAAACCCAATTGAGCATCTCTGGAGAGACCTAAAAATGGCTGTCCACCAATGTTTACCATCCAACCTGACAGAACTGGAGAGGATCTGCAAGGAGGAATGGCAGAGGATCCCCAAATCCAGGTGTGAAAAACTTGTTGCATCTTTCCCAAGAAGATTCATGGCTGTATTTGCTCATAAGGGTGCTTCTACTAAATGCTGAGCAAAGGGTCTGAATACTTAGGACCATGTGATATTTCAGTTTTTCTTTTTTAATAAATCTGCAACAATTTCAAAAATTCTTTTTTTTTTGTCTGTCAATATGGGGTGCTGTGTGTACATTAATGAGGAAAAAAATTTATCTAAATGATTTTAAGAAATGGCTGCAATATAACAAAGAGTGAAAAATTGAAGGGGGTCTGAATACTTTCCGTACCCACTGTACAGTGACTGTCAACAAAGTGTGTTGTTACTATTTGCCACAGCCCACTTTTTTTTCTAACTGCCTGTATTATATAATAATAATATTTCTCTGTTGTCTGCATTAAAGAAATATTTTCAAATGATTTCACTTTTACAGAATTTTTTTTAGCTTGTATTAAATAATTTTTAAATGATTTTACTTTTGTTTTCCTCATAACTCATTAAAATCACTGCTTTTTGTTTTTAACTTATGTCTCTACTTTTATATAATATACTAGCTGATTACCCAGTGGCTTCGCTCACTGAGTGCAAGGGAAAAAAATAAAATGTAGTATTTAATTTATTAAACAGTAAAACATTAACATGCAAGCAGTACTGGAGTACTGGAGTGCTTTCAGGTAAAGTACATTTTAAAGGCGCTATAACACAACAGGTAAGTAGCACTAAGAGCAGCTTAAATGTATTTGGATCATCTCTCGGTAGCAGATCCCTTGTGAAAGGTGCTACACGACCGCTGTGGTATAGAAATTACATTTTGTATGCAATCCTACAAATTTCTGCCTGATAACCTTGCACTACGTGCCTGTGTTTTAAGAGAAAAATTATTCTGAGAAATGTGGATGCTGCCCTTCCTGCTTAACAGGCAGAAGGTCCAAACAATTCCCAAGTCGAATACTTCAAATAAAGAGGTCGGTACGTCTTCTTAAAAGAATTTATCACAAAAGAAACCTTGAATGTTGCAGGGTTTTAGTGACCTGAACTCACCTTAAGGGACAGTAAGTAGTCGTGAAGCGCACTGATCACACTCTTTCGCAATGATTTCCACTCTCCCAGGAGCTGACGGGACACTTGAAGTGTCACAAACAGTGTGAGAAGAGAGGATGCCGCCCGAAACTGCGAAGCTCTCGACCCGGCAGAGCAGCCCAACATTCCGCGCCTCCGAGCGGCCACTTTGTTCTCACAACCCCTCGCTGCTGAAGGCAGTGTCGTCTTCACATTGTTTACAGCTCGGCGCAATTAAAAAGTAGAAAGACGCAAAGCTGTTTTCCTCATCTCTACTACTATCAAGTACTGCCAATTAAAAAAAAGTTATAATGTGGCAGTTTCCGCGACAGTCATGTGGACAAATAAATAAAACTTCTCTATCAGAACGCGCCTGGCAGCGGACGGCTCAGCACTAGAGTCCAGAGAGGAGGGCTGGGAGAGGGCAACGCGGGGCGCACTTCTGTGAGACAGATCGGCGTGTTTGTGTTTACTTCTTTTCAATATTAGTAAAGTAACTCTCACACAAATAACAATTCATAAAGACGATATAAAAATGGCGTCCACAAACGAAGTGATTAGCTCCTGTATTATAATATGTTCTGTGGTCATACGGAATTTCCGTTTTGCATGGTCATATGTAACTTCCGTTTCAAACGCTAAAAGAATTTTATATATATAGATTGATCTGGGTGTGTCGGGGGTATGTATAAATTTATTTATATAGTAATATAGAGAGAGTCCCAAATTTCTAATTTTCTAATCTGGCAACCCTAGTTTCAACTCATCTTTCACAGGTAGCACAGCCAGTAAATAAAAAAATCTTACAATCTAAAATGAAAACATTTACATAAAAAATGAAAAATTATTGTGAAAATGTTTGGATATATGGTAATATTAAAATAGGAAAAATATTGCACTTTAACTACAGTAACATTTACATGTCCAGATAGAAGTTGAAATGTTGAATGACACTAAATATTAGAATTCATCTCACATATAGCTTTTGGGAAAAAAAACTGGTTTTGAATCTTTTTAATCAAATCTTAGGTTATCTGTAACACCTGCCAGAAGGCAGCAAAGCAAATAATAATATTTTACAATATCAGTTGTTCTGTTGAGAGATTAAGAACTGAAAATAACCGCTAGTGACGGCAAAAGGCAGCCAACAATATTCTGTGCTGTATTAATAACTCTACTGAGTGGTTGGAATACCAAATTGAGATACAGCATATGCCAATCCACTCTCAACATAAGCATAGCTTCTCCGTCAAGCAGTTTTTCTTGAGTATGCTCAGGTAGTGTAGCCGCTGCTGAGCCTTCTTAACCATTATAGTGGTACTGGCAGTCCTGGAACGATTCTCAGAGATCAGGATTTCCAAGAAAGGTGTGCATTCTTTTCACACATGAAAACTGGGGTCAGGTCTGCACTTGTTCTCCTGAAGTCGATTATTAATTCTTTTGTTTTTGAGGTGTTCAGTGCTAAATTACGCACTGAACACCATGCTGCCAGTCCCTGGACCTCATCCCTGTAGGCTGTCTCATGTTCCTCTGAAATCAGTCAAACCACAGTAATGACGCCTGCAAATTTAATTTAATCTTGTTTATGGAATTAGTAGAGACGAAGTTGTGAGTATAAAGAGTATATGTTAAAGGACTGAGCACACATCCCTAAGGGGAACCTGTGCTAAGTGTAAGGGTAGAATTGATATCAGATCTGAGTTTAACAGTTTGAGGTTGGTTGGTGAAAAAGTTCTTTATCCAGCCTGTCCTGTAAAATTGTATTGAATGCAGAGCTTTAGTCTATGAAAAACATCCTCGCTTAGCCACCCTGACAGTAGGAGCTACAGCAATGGCACCTTCCGTGGACTTGTTTGCTCCGGTGTGTCAAACATGGGTGAAATGTGCTGTAAGATCAATTTCTTAAAGCACTTCATAATAACTGTTGTCAAAGGGACAGGACAGCAATCAAATTGTTTACAAGTTTGATATTCTCTTTGGCTCTAAGGGCAGGCTCTTTGTGTGCAAGAGTTGAGAACCAATGAGCGTTCAGCCAGAAGTACAATGCACACTAGGCAGCGACAAGGAATAAGTTCAGAAACAACCTCACACATAGAAAAGAAGCTTGTCTGTCTGATGTTTCATGTTTCATATACTAAAACAGAATGAGAAACAACATAAATAAAAGGCAGAGTCTGCTGCTGAATATGCTGCAGCTGTGAACCCATTGCACAGGCTCCATCAGGTAGCACGCTATTGGCTGTCTGAAAAAGGGGCAAACATGACTTATACTGGCAATCATTAGGTAAATGTGATATGGCCTACGATTCAGGCATGTACTTTGACATGGTGCAGCAATGAACAGGCAAATCTGACATACCCCATAACAGAAAAGTCGCATAACACAACATCAGCTTTATCGGAGTCTTTGTTTCCATTGGTGTGAAAGACTGTACAGCCAGTTATCTCTATCGCAGCATCTACACAGAGTAGAGTCTCATCTACATATAAAAGGTTACACTGTACTTCAGCTCTTTAGTCAATGTAGTTAGATAAATGGTAAGAATTATATTATTTGGAAATAAGGAAAGCAAGAAAGCAGCTTCTTGATAATAACCTCCTGTTAGACCGACACAGACAGCATGACACGTCCAATTATACTCACAGTTTGTTTCCCTTGAGAGCTGCTTGGTGCAAGAGATTAAATCCCCGGTTGTTTTGTTGGGTGAAGTCAATATTAGGCACCTCTGTTAGGATTTCAATTATGTTCCTAAAGTCCTTAGCTATGGCGTCATGCAGTGGTGTGTCTCCATAGGAATCCTACATGAGGAAGGACAAAAACTATCTTGTCTTATCTTTTTATTTATATAGCACTTTAAAGCAACAATTGTTGATCAAGGTACTGTACAATAAAAACAAATCAGGACACATGCAATAAACCATTCACCACTTAGATACAGAAGCCACAATAAGAGCAATAAAATAATAATAGGACAAATTCTCATACTAAAGTAAAAACCCAAGAATAAAAATAGGTTTTATTCTAAGATTTAAAGTTTACCAACTTAACATAAAGAGGCAGGGGTGTCCAAAGTCTAGGGGTAATCACTGAAATAGCACCCTCTCCCCTATGCTTCATTATAGATCTTGGCACAACCACAAGAAACTGGTCTGAAGATCTAAGAAATTTTGACGGCCTGTTAAAGTGTCAAAGATCTGCAAGTATATGGTGGTGCTAGGCCATTTAAAGATACTAGAACAAATAACAGAACCTTGTACTCAATTGTAAACTTAACTGGGAACCAGTGGAGAGAGACCAGTATTGGTTATATATGATCATACTTGCATTTCCCTATTAATTAGTGGGCAGTAGAAGTTTGGATCATCTGCAAGCAGGAAAGAGATTCTGGCCTAACTCCTGTACAGAGCGAATTATATATATATAAAATTGTATATAAATGTAAGCATTACTCTCAAAAACGTTGAATGATAAAAACAGCGTAACTTTAGTCAAAATTCTTAAATGATATAAACTAGATTTAACACGTGAATTCATTTGCTTATCAAATTTAAAAACATTGTCAAAAATCACATCTAGCTTCTTTACATGGTGTTTAATGTAAGAAGACCCATACAAATGTCAACAGGACTACAAAAAAATAACACAAGGATTTCTGTTTTCTCCTCATTAAGATTCCGGAAAGTTAAGGACATCCAAGCATTGATATCCTCAATACAGTTAAAGTGTTTTATAGAATTACTATTATTATGTATTAAAATGTGTGTATCATCTACATACAATTGATAAGAAATGCCATATTTTTTTTAAAATAAGCCCTAAAAGGAACATGTATTGTGGAGGATGGCCAACCGTTTATCCCAGCCAATACCCCCAAGCCACCAGGGGGAGCCCTCCTTGCAGCATGGAGGTCCCCAGAAGACCAGCAGGGCATCATGGACAATGGAGTTTTTATGCACCGCCCTGCTGGATGTCATGGGGGCCACGAGAGGGAGCTGCAGGGAGGACCGAAGAGTTCTTCGTGCCCTATGACCCGGAAGTTCGTCATAGGAAGAGCGATGGGCTTCCGGGTTGAAAAAAAAAGTACCATTTACCCTGACCCAGAAGGAATAAGGACTCGTGGAATGTTGGCTAGGAACACTTCCGGGTCAGGGAGTATAAAAGGACTGTGGGAGCTCCCAGACGGTGAACTGAGCTGGGTGGAAGGGTGGCAACGCGTCTGGGAGCTGGAGGATTGTTTATTGATAGTATTGGTGGGATTTATGAGTATAGTGGTGGAGAGTGTGTTTTGTACACTGTGACGAATTAATAAAGTCAACTTGAGGACTTTTACCTGGTGTCTGGAGTCGTGGACAGGGGTTCAAGGGAGCGAGTGCGCCCCCTATCTACCACAGTATAAAGAAGTATAAAGTTTAGCCCAAGAATAGATGCCTGAGGGACTCCACATGTGACACAGACCACAGAGGATGAACACTCACCATAATTAACTGCCTGTAAGATAATCAAGAGCAGTACCTTTTATACCAGCTGTTTATTACAGATTGTACTTGAAGACCTTGAAGCTAAAATATTCTTTTGATAATTACAATTTTCAAAGTCTTCCCTTTCACCAAACAAGTATTAAATGATAAAATAGGCAACAAAACATTCCAATCTGATTGGACTACTATTCTGGTCCCAGAAATGGAAAATAAATCTAATGGAAGATACAGGCTTCTAATATTCATACAACAGGGGTACACTTCTACTATCAGCAACCCAGGATTTGAAAATAAGATATGACAAAAGAGTCACAGAACAGTGTTAAAGTAAGATGTGCAAGGAAAACAGTCATTTCAATGAAGACAAGATGGTGCAGCTGTTTGATATACAGTAGTCCACAAGGTCTAGTCAAGGGTGTTTTGAATACTAAAGCACTGATCATTCCAAAAATAACTAGATCTTAAGACCACTCAGGATTTAGCAGGATACAAAGAAAGCTGTAATATATAAAGTGGCATCAGAAAAACACATTGAAAATTATTGGAAAATAGAAATTACAGCTCTTAGCTAGCTATTACAAATCAGCTAGAAGCATGTAACATGCATTGCCTTCTAGAAGAAATGAAGCAGAGAGCTGCAAAGGATACCTGCAAGTTGACATCAGCGTTGTGCTCTGACAGCACTCTCACCACCTCCGTAAAACCTTTGTTCACTGCGATGTGCAAAGCAGAGCACAAAGAATTGTTCAACACATTAACACTGGCCCCTTTGCTGAGTAGGAAGCGTGCAATTTCTGACTGGTTTCTGAAACACACAAAAAAATTATTATTTTTTTTTACCTTTTTGTATTGTTCTCTGTAATTCTTTTGATATGATGTAATCAGATATGAGCAGTTACAACAGACTGCCCTGCATTATTTCTCAATTAATGGATGACTTATACTGTGAAAAAGGTTCACTCACTTCAGCTATAAATAGAACAACTGCTGAGATCTTGAACAGATCTCAGCTTTGTAGCCGAAAGCCACAGAATTAAACAAATAGGCTGTTAATTTGCTTCCTAATGTTCTAATAGGGAGGTGCATAGGAGCAGACGGGCTGTGAAAACTGTTGGGTGTAGTCAGCCCTGATATTTTCTATGTTATTTTTTGGTTAGTTGAGCTTAAGGAAAAAGACAAGTATAAAAATAATGCTTTAGAAGGAAAGAATAAAATTTTTTCTCTTTAAAAGATTACTTTGAAAACGCATAAACACAAAATATTGATCATAAATATATGCCCCCAAAAATCAATATGGGCTTAGTGCATTAAAAACAAGAAATCAATAAAAAATCAAAGCAAAGGCAAAAGAAATCTGCTCCATTAGCAGCAATTATAGGCTTTATGCACACGGTAGTTCTGATGTACTTCTGGTAAAATCTTAGCCAGCTCCATCACTTCTGTTGTCCATAATGCAGTTGTGATTTGTTTTTACTGGCAAGAATGTCCAAGAAATAGAATTTTAAGTTTCAGCATACAGATAGCTCTACAGCTGAACATTGGTGTGTATCTTCATGTCGAGCTTCCAGTAAGTACAACAAGGTAGTTTTCCTACATTTCCCTCTGATGCAGACACACAATCTAAATTAGCTTTATGTTTAGTCCTCATAGCCGAGTTTGTAGCCGGCATTTAAAAAAAATACAGATTTTCACATGTCAGGGAGTGAGAAAAGGGTGGCAACTGCTGAAGAAGGGACCGGCCCCTGCATCATTTGAGTGGAACAATTTCTCCGTTCCACTTTCAAGATGGGGGTTTGGGAGAGGAGAAAGGGACCAATGGAGGATAACATGAGTATGATAAAATCCTCGAGGACCATGACTACACTTTGGGTCTGGATCAAGCAGTTGTCGAAATTGCACAAGATGAAAGTATGTTTCTCATAGAAGATCCTCCAGCTGAGTAAACAAATTGAGACCCTTACAGAGAAGCAGCAGTTTGGCATTCATCAATCTTGCTGGCTCAGACAAAGACATTTGATTTTTTACAAGGCAACATGTCCAGCAGACTCATGTTATTATGTATTAAGCTTACATACAAATTCTTGTCCCTGAATAAAGCAGCGTCAATAACCTCCTCATTACTTGAATTTCATCCCTACTAAAAATTCCTTAAGTGGACCGAAGACATGATAGTCCCTCTCTGAATGACTTGCACCAATCATACACTGTAGACTGAGAGAGATACTCATCCCCAAACTGATTTTTAAGTCTGGAATAAATCTGAGATGGAACGGCTCCTTCATTTGTCAAAAGTTTAATAATAATCTGCTGTGCAATACTACTTTGTACCTCCTGCTCCGGCATGTTGATTACAACTGACAGGAAGGGAGGAAAGAGCTCCTAGCACTACTAACGACAATGTGTCACGTCTACCTTGCACTCTTTATAAGAACAGAGCATGGAAATTACTGTTTATAATTGAACGCCCCTCGTATCAAAACCGATATTGTACGATAAACACATAAAAGCAAATGGGGTCAACTTAGCTGATCATTTGTTGACTTGAAGTGAATGCAACACATTTCATCTCTTGTCAAAAACAATCACCCACACCTGTACTTCCCCAGACATCTGAAGACAGCGTGAATTTCTCAATTTATTCTCACAATCTATTAAAGATGCACAGTAGAGTTTACTCTCTCTAGCTGCATCACATCCTAGTTTTGGCACTTGGTCAGCTCAAGAATGTAAAGCACAGCAAATGTTATTGAAGGTGACACAGAACATAAGCAGAACCCAGCTGACGTTTATTCAGAACATGTACAGCACACCCTGCCTTAGAAAGGCAAATAGAATATTTAAATATTTCCTGCACAGCCACTTTTCTCACTCCACTAACAAATGGTACATAGCAATTGGCACTTGCACCAATAGATTCAGGGTCGGTGCAAGGTTGTAAGGTTGCTGAAGAGCCAATCGCAAGAACAAATATTGTAACATGACAAACAGTATGTTATGGAAGCTGAGAGAGGACGTGCAATATCGTTATTTTTTTTAATTGTCTCCTCGAGATAACTGACTAATTTTATTGAGATCTTGGGAAAACGAAATTTGCTTTCTCGAGTTAACAGAATAATTTTATCAACATGTCGAGAAAATGAAAATTTGTTTTCTTGTGATAACGGAATAATTTTATCGTGATCTCGAGAAAACGAAGCTTAAACCTTTGATCCTGGCATCAGGCTCGCTTAGATTGCAATGCCTATAACAGTTGAAGCCATGCTAACCGTCTTCTTAAATGACGGACACTAACATTATTATATTCTAAATTAAGGCATAAACATATTTCAGCCTGTGTCAGCCCTTGATTGAACAAAAATGTGACGCGCTGATCAATATAGTTCTGCTCTTCTGCCATTTCAAACAGGACGTGGCTTCAATAAGCTAAACATTAAATGCTAGATACAATTATTTCATAATTTCGAGAAAACAAGATCTTTTGTTTTATCGAGATCTCGATAAAATTATTCCGTTTTCTCGAGACCTTGATAAAATAAGTCCTTTAACAATTAAAAAAAAAAAAAACGATATTGCACGTCCTCTCTCGGCTTCCGTAGTATGTGTTGTAGGGTATGTACACATAAACATGAATAACCTACTGCCACTGTGGTCTTTCAGAATGTAAGTTTAATATTGAGTAAGTTTCATTTCCAGTCCAGTAATTATCTGAGTATGTCCATCTATATTCTTAGAGTACTCTACATTCCTCAGACATTCCAAGGGTATGCATGTCAGGTATTTGGTGAGAATGAGTGTGGAACTGTGACCTGAATGTACCTTGGTACAATGGACTGGTACCAAACGGAGAGGCGCTTACTGCCTTGTGCCTAATTCTTCCAGAATAGACTCCGTTTACCTTCTGCCATTCTACATTTCAATTTGAAACACAGAAGTTAAAAACAAAATAATAACATGCTTCATTTATTCTGTTTATATTCATTTTTGCTTATATTAATTTTGACAATTTAAGTTTTATAAAAGCCATTGTTTAATTCTAATTTCAGCATTTATTTAAAGGCCACTGTAAGTGGAGCCATTTGAAGGAAGCTTAGTAAAAACAATGAACTAAAGCTATGAGGCATAATTACAATTTATTACTTTAATCTTTACAGTGAGTATTTTGATTGCATTTACATTTGGTTAATATGTTATTGAAGTACACACTACTGCCACACAACAAAAGTAAAACTATACTTCATAACGAAATAACACAGCAAGTCAATGTTTGTCAGGTTTGAAAATAAAACTAGGATGGCCATGGTGTGTGAAAGTTGGTCATTTCACTTTCATTCTTCTCTTTAGCAGATGCTCATGATGCAGCCTTAAGTAGAGTTACAATGTTACAAACCATTTTCTCTTAATGTAGCATGTGATGCTAGGTAGAAGCATTTGACCTTGGAGGAGTACTATGTAGTAAACTGTTTCACATCAGATATGTGTTAGAAAAAAATGTGTTTTGTGATACTGCAAAACTGTGTGAGCACAGAAACAGACATTCAGTATAAATGAGACATTAATGTTCAATTATTCCAGTAAGGTATTTTCTAAAGTACTATTGCTTGCCAAGTAACACATGAAAAAGTAAATTTACACAAATGACAACATCATCTCTTTGAAGCTCTCCATACCCAAAAGCTGTGTAATGCAGACAGGTGTCTCCATCCTCATCTTTAATTTCTATGTTAGCATTGCTTTGCAGGAGTATCTTCACAACCTCCATGTGGCCTTGATGTGCGGCGACCTGAAGAGCTGTTTTTCCCTGATTCTTTACATCAACCTACAAGAATCAGAAGGTGGATTGAATACGCACCATGTTGACAAAGAAGACTTTTGTTGTTTTCAATTTTAAAGTATAAACTGTGAAGTATAGCAGGAAATGCAATTGTACCTCAGGCACATGAGCTCAGTCAAAAAAACAACAAAGGTCAAAGTATAAATGGACTAAGTGTTGGTTCCCCTTCCACCTTTAGAAACAGATGTGGTGGAAAAGTATGTTTTACATGGACATTCCAACAGGTTTTTCCTTTTTACCTAACTGGTATCCCCCATTAACTTGTCTTGATGAATGAGCTTTAGAAGCACCCAATGACACCAACATCTACAGGATGACACAGCAGTGCCCAACAGTGAAAATTCAATGAAGGATGCCAATGAAAGCTGATTTCAAGTAAGGTGTGAACTTTTACTTGTGCACTTACCTTATCAGGATACTTTTGAACTAGATCTCGGATTTTACTGCTGTTTCCGTGTGCTGCCTCAATCACAAGGCGCCCTGGGTTGTCTTGGTCAGTGGTCTGCGACAACAGCTTTTCCAGAACAGAAACCACTGTACCTGAAAACCAGAAGCAAAAGAAAACATTAAAATTGGCCCGTAAGGAAAATTATATGTTAGGCTCGTTGGTCATCTCTGCGTTGCCACAAATGATTAATGAAAGGAAGTTATGAGTCCCTGGCTGAAAAGAGAAAGAACATGAGAGGAATGGAAGACAAGCAAAGCATGGTCATGTAAAAATTGGCATATCTTTCATTTAAAGGTTCAAACAGCAGCAACTAGGAGAAAGGTTAGTATGTAATCAGATGAGAAAAAGCAAGAGAACAGGATAAGTGTGAGAGACAAAGGCTTTTCTCATTCCTTTAATAAAGTGAAAGTGAAAAAAATTAGGTAGAAAAGCATACATTGACCCTAAATAAAAAAGGGAGACTCATAAGACATGACTCAGCGGCTGACCCTGTGAGTAGATTTAGACAGAGCAATGGTGGAAATATACGTTTTACATGGACATTACAGCAGCTTTCTCTTTCTTCCTATTTCGTATCCTCAGTTTTCTTACTTCCTGATTCCTCTGGGTTATCTGTCGTCATGAGGTTAGCATCCACTTCTACTGGCTGTGCCATGAGACAGGCTGGGTTGAATGTCCAAGTCTGTCCCCCAAAAGCCACTCTTAAATCTCCATCTGCATAAACCTTCAGCACTTTACCCATCTGTCCCAAGACCTGCCAAAAAAAATAAGTGAACAGACTGACTTACTCTTTTTAAGATGCAGTGCACCTTAGAAATAAACTTTAAACATTTACTCTATGTAACAAAGAAGGCATTACAAACACTGCTTCTGATAGTGTGTCTTTGACATAAGAAACATACTTGAGTGTGGGCCTTCATATAGAAGTTGGAAGCATGCAGTGACAGCACGTTGCCACACCCACCACACAACAAACCACCTGGACTGGGACCCGAGTGCAGCCATTCAAATGTATGCCAACTGTAAATGTCTGCCAGTGACAAGAAGACGGTGCATTTGTGTAATTGCTGGTATGTATAATCTTTCCTGCTCATGATCTTCACCTTTTCCTCAGTCACTACATTCTTCGGATTGCATGTTTTAGCTAGGATCAGTTATTACCTCTGCCTCTCATCCGTTCTTGCATATGTAACCTGTAAAACAGCTATACAGTGCCTTGTTCCCTGCAACTAATTATCATACCATCATGTGATGTCACCAGTGTAAAGCTCTTTCCCAAGATTAAAACACCTTTAAAATCTGTTCTGCACCATCTGCATCCAAACATTATGATGAATATGTCTTGAAGCATCTTAATGATTCCAAGAGACTGTGAAAAGCAAGTGGTCCATCTCTTCTTTGGTGTCTATCCATCAGTGTAAGACTTTTTTCTGGCTATTCCGGTCTATAGGCTTGCAGGGTTATTAATTGTCATACTGTAAGTCTTACTTGAATGTCTTTACTGAACTTACTTGAATGTCTTTACCTTGCTATATACCTCTGTATATGGCTGGCCTAAAAATTGTACATTTATTTATTTATTGCACATTTTGACCTTAACGCCTATATTTTTGACTATTTCCTCAACTGCTAACTTTTATTTATTTATGCCATATTCACTTGTTCAATGACTGTCATTCATCCATCCATTGTCTGCATGTAGGAGAAAACCAGTGCAACAAGAGAAAACCGACAATGACATCCATAAATGTGGGAACTCATGTGTGGAATACTTTTTAGCTGACAGATGTAAGGCGACAAGCCTTTAACCTGAGCCTGGTCAAGCTGAACAGTACTACAATACCTGATGGGATACTTAGAATGCAAAGCTGCATTTCAAAAGTGTTTGCATAGTTTAGGTTATTCATGAGGTTTCAGTCTCAGGGAACTACCATGAGCTGGGTCTGGGATGTGTTTGTTGCTTTTAACTTTGAGTGATGATGTTGCTTTGCAAAATTTTTTTTTTATTATTTTTTTTAAATACTTTGAATGTGGTTTGAGAAATTGTAAAGTGTCAAGCATGCCCTGCTAGTAAATTATAACAGCCTGTCAATGATTGAGCCAAGATGTCTGGTTTATGTGCTCATTGGGCAAGAAGCTGCCGGCTATTAAAATAACTGACACTTTAAGAGTGTCTTGTCACTTCTCTAAAAAGAAATCTCTTCTTCATTTTTGATGGAGAAGATATAATTAACAACTAAGAAAAGGACCCACTTGGGAATGTTCCCCAGTGCCTTGCTATTACTAATGAGACTGCATAAAGATCACCGACCCAGGTTGTGCGATATTATGCATTATTGTGTACCACATGTTATTGATTTTGATGCAGATAAATGCAGTTTGTGAGTGAAAGCTTAAAGCCAGTCTGTCTATCTGCTACTAGTGGAACAAGAAGTTAAATTGTGCATTCCTTGTCTAACTGTGATCCCTTAAGACAACAAGGGGATGCCTTTGTTGTGAAGCCCCCTATTATTGGTAAACTGGGTTGAAATAAAGGTTTGAAAGTATAGACAGCCCCAGACAATGAGCAGCCTACCATAGAGTTACCAAGGCTGAAACACACTGGGTGCACCTCGAACAGTAAAACAGGTAAGAGATTATTATAGGTAACAGTTATATAGGGGGTTAAAATATTTCTTACTATCCTTAATGTAAATAAAGAACCTAACCAGTTAGTTAATACCTTTCATGTAAGGTGCATGTCACACGTCATCTAACAACATGATAAAGGAAATAAAAAAAATTCTCCAGCTAATTCAAATAATCTTAATTAACAGCAAAAATATACTGGTATGTTCACACTGCTAAAATGTGTTGGCAGAAAGGTGATATCCATAACTTTGAAATTTTACTTACAGGTGCCATACTGTCCGTCCATTCGCCATGTCCAACTTGTAATCTCTTTACATTGTCCATGTCATCTAGAACCCGCACCAGATCTCCCACTGCAAAAGTATTTACCTGGGCACATAAAAGGAATTACAGGTAATACAGTCAACTCCAGAAATATTGACACACAAAAAAATAAAATCATTAATATAATCCAGATAATACATACAATTATCATAAAATTCCTCAAATGGTTAAAGAAACTGTAGATTATTTATTTAATAAAAACAATTCCTGTAATAGTGTTGTTATATGTTCAGAATAGTTTATCTTTCCAAAAATGTACTGTATCTGGCAAAATTACTGGCACCTTGAAGAATACTATAAATAAGAGCAAATAAATTTACATCTTTGGGAAAAAATGTTTCTTGATGCTGCTTTTAATGTCTGGGAACTTTTGGTGACTAAGAACCATTTTCACTTTCACTGGGGTATAAATATGAGGTAACGCACCGGTAAAATCCTTTTGTAATCCATCAACATGGGTAAAACCAAAGCACTCTCAACTTAAATGAGAAAAATAGTTGTTGCTCCGCATACAGCGAGGAATGGATACAAAAAATATCAGGCCCATAATAAAGAACTTTGAAAGCATGAAAGTGTTGAAAATTTGCCAGGAAGTGACACATCTGCATATTGTCCCCATGCACAGTGAGGAGGATGCTAAGAGAGGCAAAGAGGAGCCCAAAGACCACAGTTTCACAACTGCAAATTTTAGTTGAATCTTACGGATTCACTGCTTTAAATTCAACTGTGAGATGACACCTCCATGACCAGAAGCTTTATGAATGAATAGCATGAAAGAACCTCTTCTGAGTCCAAGCCACAAATTCCAGTGTCTCAACTTTGCCAAGTAACATTGGAGATACAACTGGAATCATATGTTGTGGTCAGACAAGGCAAAAATTGAACTTTTTGTCCATGTAAACCATCTCCAAGTTTAGTGAAAAAAGGAAACTGCATACAAAGCAGGGCACCTCATACCCACTGTAAAATAGGGTGCTGGCTCAAATACTGACATTTGGGGTGGCAATATTTTTCGAATCTGCCTTATTATGTTACTAAAGGAAACCTTTATTTTGCTCTAAAAGTCTCTTTGACAATAAAAGCAAGAGGCTTGCCCAATTGTTTAAGCACAAAATATAGCATCTTTCAATAAGCAGGCATAACCCTGAACATTCAGTCTGAAACTGTAGATTTTGCACTTCATCTCCTTAATTACAATGCTGCACTGTCTGGGCTTTTTCAGGTTTTTAATTTTCTCACTTCAATAACTGTTTCAAAAAGTGCCTCTTATATACTATCTAATGCTATGGTTCTTAACATTTTTTGAGAATCTCTGCCTAAAAATGTTTATGAGAAGGCACAGCAAAAAGCAACCTAACAGAATTAAAATGTACAAGTTCAAATATATAAACAGTGACAATTATTTAAAATTTTTATTTAGAAAGCATTAATGCAGTAAAATGTATCTATCTCATTCATTTTCAGTACAACAATTCTCAAATTAAGGTAGTAGACAGAGGATTCAACCCCTAGCAGCAATGAGCACAAGGCAGGAAACCAGCTTATTTCAGGGCACACTGATGTGCACACCCACACTAAGCCAATTTAGAACCACCAACCAACATAACATGTTTTTCTTTCATATGTGAGCATAAAACCATAGTACAGTACTTAATATTGTAAAGTGAATGTAAAAGGTTAATACTGTACTAGCATGTACAAAATTATATCTATAAAGAACATGTCTGCAAATAGCATACAATTTAAAATTTAGATAATATGCAAAAAAAAAAAAAACATACATAATGTATTTTATATACTGAAAACATAACATAC
Organism: Polypterus senegalus; assembly: GCF_016835505.1. NCBI lineage: Eukaryota > Metazoa > Chordata > Cladistia > Polypteriformes > Polypteridae > Polypterus > Polypterus senegalus. The sequence goes on from NC_053159.1 coordinate 37,537,055, forward strand.
TAAATGAATTTCAATTTAAATATGTCAAAAATAAAAGAATATAAAAATAAATCTGAAAATAAGGTTTATGGGACTATTCAGATATTAATAAATCACCTGTAATCCATTCAGTTATACTCAAGAAGTCAATAAACAGGTTAAAAAAATATCTGGGGCCTCATGTATAATGCCATCCGTAGAATTCACACTAAAACATGGAGTACAGACAAAAACAGAAATGTGCGTAGACACAAAAAATTCCAGATGCATAAATTTGTGTGTACACCAACTTCCGGGTTCTTCTGATATACAAATCCTGGTCAGCATGAAATGTAATGCACGTGCATGCGCCTGCCGCCTCACCCCAACTCCTCCCAGAATTACGCCTCTTTGAATATGCAAATCAATATAAACAGCATCTTAAGTTCAACATTCTGTGAAAAGACAATGGAAAAAGCACAGTGGGAAAAAGAAGAATTTCAGCGAATACCAAGTGGGGACAAGGATAAATGTACTATTTGTTGGTTTAAGCAGTGGAATAAACAACAAAAGAAAGCTGATCGAGTGGCGGAGAAACTCAAAAGTTCAAGTTCAAGTTCAAAAAGTTGAACAGTGCCTGAAATAAAAGAAGTCGTCAGATATCAAAGTCTCCGTGAAAAGGCGAGTCGTAGCCCACTGTCTGAGTGTTATATGAAAGCGTATTAGGGTAAAAAGTGGAAAAAAGGTTGAAATTTCCACTTTAATCATGCAGTTTATTTTGTCATTAAAGTAGAAGGTCATAAACTTTGTCTTAAAATCGTTTAATTCACTAGTTTCTCAAGTCCCATCCTATCTAAAGTAGCACATTAAATGCTTTGTATTCTATGTATCTTTCTATGTGCTGATGATGGCCCGAGCCCAGCTCCGGCTGATTCAAATAATAACATTAATGTATGCAAGCTGGAAAAGTTGATCCAGCCCATACGAAGTTTCTTCCAGGTGCTGTCGGGCATGAAGAAACTGGTGGAGGAGTAGGGAGCAACGACTGAAGCGCCTTTGAGAAGGGTGGAGGGCGATTAGGTCGGGAGCTTCCCGGGATGATTGATTCGGCGGTACAGGTGAGTTCTACCGGTACCGTACAGGATAAGAGGACGCAGAGTACAGCGGCAGTCAAATCGACTCATATCGGATGCCAAATAACTTTGCGTCCTACAGATGAGAAAGGGGTGATGACCGAGTGGCCGGTGGAAGGGTCGGATAAGTCGGAGCGGCTGGTTAGTGCTGACTTCCGGATTATTTCCACCCTTAAGACATTGGTGCCGGTCAGCTATAAAACTAAAGGGGTGCAAACAGCAAAGGGTAAGTAAACCCCAGATTAAAAAGGAGGTCCTGGGAAAAAATAGAGACCTCCTGATAATACAGAAGGTGGAGCTGCGAGCTCACATACAGTATATTTGAAAGACGCTCTCTACAAGGGCAGAGAGATAATACGACCTCTGCTAACAGAGGGGTGGAGCCGACAGTTCCAGCCTGCTTTCAGTCTCACAGGGCCAGAATATCCAGGGGGATGCGGCTATGTCATGAATGCCGCCAGCCAGCCCATATGTGGCGAAATTGTCCGTGGAGAACTGGGGAGGAAGTGAAGCATTTGTACAGTGTCTCCCTCCGGTTCTCCTGTGATTGTTTTGCAGGACGGAGCCACGGACCGACCACAGTAAATGATACCTCCTGGAGGAAGACAACGCTCGCAGGGCTGGACGCTGTTCCCCACTGTGCTCAGCGAAGGGTGGGGAACTTTGATGGACGGCCGGCGTTTCAGTCTGGCTGGGACGTCCCTCAACAGAAAGAAGGAGGAAGAGCAGCCTTTTCGGGGCACTACATCCCCCAGGACGCTAGATAGCAGCTCTGCTGGACGGAAATGGTTCCCCGGATTCCCTCAGGGCATCATGGGACATGGAGTCCAGTTCTTCAGCCCTGTTGGGTCCCGTGGGTGCCGCCAAGGGGAGCTTCCAAGGAACCTGGAGACTCCTACTGTCATTACGACCCGGAAGTACTTCGGAGGCATGAGGACGGAAGCCCGCAGTACTTCTGGGCTACTTGAGGAAGAAGAATGTGGCATTTGACCTGGAGAAGGAACACTTCCGGGTCATGGACTATTTGAAGGACTGGTTGAAACTCAGCAAGCTGAGCCGGAGTTGGGAGGGAGTGTGACAGAGCTGCTGGATGGAGAGGAGGATTGAGAAATTGTTATTGATTTATTGTTGTTATTGGTGGTAGAGGTGCTTTGGGGCACTTCACTGAAGAAAATAATTAAAAATGTCTTTTTAAAAAATGTGAATAGATTTCTTTTCTGTCTGCAACAGCTTTCAAAAAATATTAAACTTAGATTTTCAAAAATGTACTGTAGAAGCTCTTTTAACCCACAGGGGATGCAAAAACCAGTGTGTTTCTTCATGTCGGTCCCAAGCCCGAATAAATGGGGAGGGTTACATCAGGAAGGGCATACGGTGTAAAACTTTGCCAAATCAATATGCGGACAACAATACAAATTTCCGTACTGGATCGGTCGAGCCCTGGATTAACAACAACCGCCACCAGTACTGTTAGCCAACAGGGTGCTGGTGGAAATTGGGCTACAGTTGGCCGAAGGAGAAGAAGAGGGGGGAGACGTGTCCGGAAGCAGGAGGAGAGGAGGAAAGTAAAGAGAGTGGAACTGAGGGTAGGAACTTTGAATGTTGGTATTATGAATGGTAAGTTAGCAGATATGATGGACAGAAGGAAGGTTGATATATTGTGTGTGCAAAAGACTAAATGGAAGGGGAGTAAGGCCAGGTGGATTGGAGGTGGATGCAAATTTTTCTATCATGGTGTGGATGGGAGGAGAAATGGAGTAGGAGTTATCCTGAAGGAACAGTATGTCAAGAGTGTTTTAGAGGTGAAAAGAGTGTCAAGCAGAGTAATGATTATGAAGCTGGAAATTGGAGGTGTGATGATGAATGTTGTTAGTGCATATGCACCGCAAGTTGAGTGTGCAATGTGTGAGAAAGAAGATTTTTGGAGTGAATTGGATGAAGTGATGAATAGTGTACCCAAGGGACAGAAAATTGTGATTGAAGCAGATTTCAATAGGCATGTTGGTGAAGGGAACAGTGGAGATGAGGAGGTGATGGGTAGGTATGGTGTCAAGGAGAGGAATGAAGAAGGTCAGAGGATAGTGGATTTTGCCAAAAGGATGGACATGGCTGTGGTGAATACGTATTTTAAGAAGAGGGAGGAATATAGGGTTACGTACAAGAGTGGAGGAAGATGCACACAAGTAGATTACATCCTATGCAGAAAAGTTGATCTGAAGGAGATTGAAGACTGCAAAGTGGTGGCAGGGGAATGTGTAGTTAAGCAGCATAGGATGGTGGTCTGTAGGATGACGATGGAGATCAAGAATAGGAAGAGAGTTAGGGCAGAGCCAAGGATCAAATGTTGGAAGTTGAACAAGGAAGACTGCAAGGTTGAGTTTAGGGAGAAGGTAAGGCAAGCACTTGTTGGCAGTGAAGAGTTACCAGACAGCTAGGAAACTACGGCAGATGTAATAAGGGTGACAGCAAGAAGGGTGCTTGGTGTGACAGCTGGAAAGAAGGAAGGAGGAAAAAGTAACCTGGTGGAGGAATGAGGGAATACAGGAGAGTATACAGAGGAAGAGGATGGCAAAGAAGTGGCACAGTCAGAGATGTGCAGAAAGTAGACAAGAGTACAAGGAGGTAAGGCGCAAGGTGAAGAAAGAGGTGGCGAAGGCTAATGAAAAAGCATATGATGAGTTGTATGAGAGGTTGGACACTAAGGAGGGAGAAAAGGACCTGTACCGATTGGCTACACAGAGGGACCGAGCTGGGAAAGATGTGAAGCAGGTTAAGGTGATAAAGGATTAAGATGGAAACGTACTCAAGCGAGGAGAGTGTTTTGAGCAGATGGAAAGAGTACTTTGAGAGGCTGATGAATGAAGAGAACAAGAGAGAGAGAGAGAAGAGGTTGGATGATGTGCAGATAGTGAATCAAGAAGTGCAACGGATTAGCAAGGAGGAAGTAAGGACAGCTATGAAGAGGATGAAAATTGGAAAGGCCGTTGGTCCAGATGACATACCTATGGAAGCATGGAGGTGTTTAGGAGAGATGCCAGTGGAGTTTTTAACCAGATTGTTTAAATCACTGCAAGTAAACATTTATGCTGCCGTTTAAAATTCAACCGCACTAGTCCAGCATGAAAGCTAAGCAAGCAGCACCAAGTCCCAGTAATGTTACGTCAGATAACCATTAATTACCTGTTTACATTAACACATGCCTGTATAAAACAGGCTATCTAAAGTAAGATCAGATAGCATTAGTCATTGTGTTTTGTTTATCAAAAGACAAGACTCCGAATAAAACTGTGTGCAATGAAGGTTTCAAAAAAATTACCAACAGTCGGGGTAAGAGAAGTCACCTCCTCCAGCAGTTATTCTTCCCAAGTCACACTGCATTTCCTGTATTCCAAATGACAAACAAAACTCAAAATGGATCTTAAAAAAAAAACCAACACTTTATGGAACCACAACTGATTTGAAGTTGAGCAGAACTATGGAAGTGTGTATGACCGTAATGTTTCATTACACTGATCAGGAATATACGCTAAACAGCATGTGCTTTCATTACAATACTTTCCACAATAACTGGTATGCTGCTGCTTAAGGACAGAGATTGGGTGCAGCAGGTAAATGGAGTTTTACTATGTACTGTAAATACTACTCAAGCTTACTTTAAATAAATATTGTTACACTTAATGCTTTTATAAACCTTGTCCTTGTCACACATGCGTGATTGGGGGAAGTCAAAAGGCTCAAGGGCGTATGAAAAACCAAGAGACGGGGGATTGAAACAGGGCACTAATGGTTTTCTCTTCTTCCATCCACAGAAAAAATGTCAGAATAAAAAGGCATTCCTATCCTGCATAACGCTCCAATCCACCACCATTTCCTCTTCCGGCTCCAAGAAAATACCTCACTTCCGGTCCCCCTTTTGATGTCCTCATTTCCGTCTGCTACTGACGTCATCTACAGCCACTACTACCTTCTATTAAACCAGCTGCTGTTATTTATATTTCCTGTACAGCCTCCATTTAAGTCAGAGCATTTTTTTTGTTTTCTGTCAAATATTTGAGTTGGTTTATGACCGTTTCACTGTACTGGAACATGAAACCAGTATACGGGGAGGCTCCCCAACACTTAACATGCTTCTCTGTGCTTTTTGCTTATCACAACCTGTACACCAGAACTATCTTGTTGTCTTTACATTAACTTTTAAATTTATGTTACTGTCATCTACTTTAATTTTTACATTCATGTGCAGAATTTGTTTTCTTACCACAGCAGAACCCTAATTTAATATTCCCATATTCTACTTTTTCCCACATTTTGCATTGTTGAATTATGTGAGAAGGTGATAAATGGTTTTTCAAAATGAACAGTGATTTTGAAAAAAAAGGAGAAATGTTTGTGTTATAGTTAAATTTTACTATACAAATATTTGTATCAGTAATTTACTCTATTAAAAACAGTTCCACAGATTTTATGTCTGTTGTATCTTTATTGTAACAAATAAAAACAATTATTAAACATAATTTTTTTATTTTCAACTAATCCACCATTCAACAATTTCATGGTAATGTTTTCAGTGGTTCCCTGTACAATGATGGTGGCACTGTACTGTGTGTAAAACAATACTGGATATGCAGTTGGAAAAATAACGTGCATTTTTCATTGTATTGTTAATTTAAATTAATAATTGCAATTTTAATATCAAAAGCAATAATTCACAATTACTAATATTGTCATAATCATATACCTCCGTTAAACCATTCAATTCAGTGCATATGTCATGTAAATGTGAAGTTAAGGTAAACAACGATTCAATATGTACAGTACTGCTTTTGATCTAACCTCCCAAAAACCTTGTAACAGTACAAGATTACAGATCAAACCGTTACACTGAAATCTGTTGAAGCTACCACTTTTACAGGATCTGCTAAAGGGTGAAAATTCCCATGGTTCCTACTAAATTCCAGTTTTGATTCAAAACAATATAGTTTCCTGTAAAATTGTGTTTTGTAATGACCATCAAAAAACGCCAAGGTCAGTCACTAGGAAAAGCAGGAATTATCGTCAGAAGGACGTTTTACTCATAGTAAATTGCATCAAGCATACTCCATAATGAAGATCTCCAGTGAACTAGTAATATTAGGCCCTAGTATTTAAAAAAAACAAAAAAAAAACAAACAAACATCGCAGACAGAAACGGGTCCATTGTCTTTGCAAATATATATATATATATATATATATATATATATATATATATATATATATATATATGGCATGCAGAACTATTCAATCCCCCCCGAACGGCATCATAATTCTCTGCGTTACAAAAGATTTGTACGCATATTTATCCATTCAGTTTTTTTCATGTGAACAATGCATTTCCAAAGTTAAAAAAAAAAACATTTTCTGTAGACATTCAACTGAAGAAGAAAAATTCAAAAGCTATTGTTTGCATAAGTATTTAAAGCTCTGTGCTTTGAAAGCTCCAGGTTTACAGAAATGACACATTAATCATAAACGGTACAAAGGTGACAGTCATTTCACCATAGTTAAACATAATTATGTACTGGGAAGAGAAGACAATACATGCTAGATGTCATCAAGAGGAGAGCAAGAACAAAAAACTATTATAAAAAATTCTGCAAAACTCAGTTTTGCAACTATGGTATTGACAATGATAGTGATAATGGGGCAAATGGAGACCATTTTTAGGATGGAAGTAGGGAGTGGGTTAAGAATGCAGGTGGTTGCCCTAATTTTTACACCAAATTGAAAATGTATTCCTTATTTTATAGTAGTAAAACTCGAAAAAAGCAGTAAATGTTAGACTGATGGGATAAATCTTTACACGATCAGAGGAAAAGGCACTGAACAAAGAAGCATTGATTTTGTCGACTTTATTAATAAAATAATTCAAACATGTATTTACACTGTTTAAATAAACAATATAATGGGTTATTAGTTGGTTTAAGAAATTAATTAATTGCATTAAATTAAACTAATTTAGGAATAATATGATGATTTGACACCTTTGAGTTATATCCTAATTGATGCTGTTCAAACATTTGTCTCTAAACAGTAACACTCAACTTTTTATATACCCATTCAAATGACCTTCCTCTAGCTTTACGGACACATAATTCAGTTGTAAACCACGTAGAAGATTTAACAAAAGAGACAGTCTGTTCTTTGAAAGGGCACAACTAATCCCAAAGAAATGTAAATGCAAATTGGATTACACTGATCCACAGAGTTGATAGCTGGAAGCTTGACAACAAAATAGAAAAGGGACTATGACCAATATTCTTAACATTCTAAAATGTGACTTAGGCAATGGGACATTTAAATCAATATACCTGTAATGAATTTGTGATTAGGAATACTCAGTTCAGTACTCACAAGATTGTCAACATCAAAACCAGCAGTGCAGATAAAATCCAAAAATATGACCTTCTTGTGTATAGAAAATGAATGAAATTGCAGCTTTCTGAATTCAAATTATATAAGCAAAATATAACAAAATCTTCTCATACAACACAATTTACAATGCCGGAAATCCCAAATAACAGTGAATGTTAAATATGCATTATATGCAATTTGTCAATAGTGTCATTAATTACAAGTTTTACCAAAAGTGATGCCAACCTAGTAATCTATATGATAATTAAAGTTAAGAATGCCTGTCTGTTCTCTAATTTACATGAAATTTTGCATGTATATTTATCTTGGTTCACAGTCAGAATACAGACTTCTATCTTGCCATGATCTAATAGGGCAGCTTGGGGGCTGCTTCTTTGAAAATATCTTGCTATGCAACAAAATATTTTCATGCATTAAGAGTCACAAATCAAGGATGCATACAAACACACTGTCATGAAAGGTTTAGGGAGAAACTAAAGGAATTAATTAACTAAAGGAAGACCTACTTTAAATGCAGTGTACGCATCACCTTAGTACCAACTGGAGGAATGCTCAGAAAAGAGGCAGAAAATTAAGAGAAATAATATAGGAGCCAGAGAGTAGATAGAGAACATCATATTCGAAGAAAAGGGCTAGAAAGATCCAGTGATGCTCTCAGCAGTTGGAAACCGATTAGGAGAGGCACACTCAGGCAAGGGAAGCACAAAGTCTACAGGAACACTTCAAGCAGCTGGAAAATGACTGGGTGAGACACACGCCGGAATCATTGGGAAAGACGCAATAGAAGAATGGTCACCAGGCCTACATTTAGCGCCTGCTCAAGAAGTGAATGCCAGCAATTCACTGAGAGACAGGGGAGATACAATTTACAGTGGTTTTAGATATAACCCTCTATGGGATTAAGCGTCTCTATAAATACAAGTGTATTTATTATTTCAATTTAATTTTAATTCTTCGTAAATAAAATATCAATATGCCTTATAATGTGCAATATGTATTTATTCACAAAATTAAACCAAATGCTGTTTATTTTACAATTTTCAAGTTGTAACCTACATGTCACACTTGAGAAACTCTGCTAGTTAATTATAAAAATGACTGCCTTCATGTGACCCCTCAAGAGTGAAGCTTTGATTTGGTAAATCTCCCGAGTCATTTCTTTAGAATTAAATGTTAAGCTGTACAGTCAACTACTGATTATTTTGTGTGGCATGGTTTTATACTGAACATTCTTACCTTGGTCAAAGCACCAGGGTGAAAAGTCCATCGGATGTTATTACCATACTGGACTCTGACATCTCCCCGATCAGTAATCCTGTGAATAGTTCCTATGCGGCCAATATACTGCAGGGAAACGGATGTTCATCAATCAGTTGTAAAGGAAATGCTAGCAAGGTTCAGGCATTCTTAAAACCTATGTTTAACTTTCAAAAACCATAACATTCAAAATAGGCTTCAGGTTGGCAGAACTGGTTCAGAATAAATTAGTAAAAGAATGATTGGTCATAATGTTCACATTTCCTAGGAAGTCAAAAAACTCCACAGTCCCAGTGCAAGTCCAATGTTCAGTTAAAGGAAATACTTGCCATGGTGCTCAAAATATATGGTTAAAATTTTTTTAAGACTTCATGCTTTGCTTGGGATAGCCTAACCAGACAGCTTCAATTTCACCAACTTATTTATTCCTTCATCTTAATGTGAAGCTGCTACTGAATGCTGCTGGCTTAGTTAGAGGCTAGGTCAGGTAGACTTTATCCCCTGTGGATTGAACTACTGTAAAGATTCTGTTCTAGGCAGTCATATTTATTTACAGATATTTTATCAGTACCACAAGATTTCTGTAATTCATTTCAAAGAAACAACATTTCTTTTGCAGTACCTCTGCCATTTTGGGGTTCCAACCACCATGACCTTCCTGCATCTGCCTGAGAATGTCCACTTCTAGAAGACACTTGACCTTGTCTCTTTGCTGGAAAGAGTGACCATCTGCACTTTCCTGCCTCTGTAGTTCAGCATGTTCTCCTGCAGGCATAAAAACCCCAGTCTTCTTAAAAGGAAATTCCAATATGACACAATCCAAACACATAAAGTAGCTTTTTGAGTTTCACATTGCAAAACAGACACAGAGATGATAAGAGAAGTAAGACAGAGCTACATACTACACCTAAATGATAAGCTCTGCTTCAATAGAAAATTTATGTGAATACTGAGCTACAGGTAAACAAGAGGAAGGCTGGTATAGTTTCCTTAAATACCCTACCAGTCTCCAAATATGATGCTGATCAAGTACATAAGAGAGCTCTGTCATGCGTTTACACTAAAAAAACAAAGACAGAGCTGATAGCAAAAGTGAAATAGAGCAAAGTGATGTTTGCTAATGTTAACACCCGCTTCAAAAAACTTAACATGAACAGCAACCTAGAGGTAATATAAGTTAAAGCCTACTCACTTCAAGCCAGTGATGTTTACATGACAATATTAATACTATTAATTAATTCAGATGACAGCTACATACAATGCTGCTCTGTTGGTACAAAACCAACATAAGGCTGAAAACAGCATTAAGGCAGGAAATGAGAGAAACACAGAAGTTGAAATCTGACAGTCAATTAATGAGGATTCCCAGTAGTGGATAATGAAGAAACAGATGATGGCATATTTAATTTCATTAGAAGGTTGGAAGTCAAACATCGGTGACTTTTAATTTTTTTGTTGCCTACTTTGGGTAAATGTATAAAATAATATGATAAAGCTGAAAAGCCAACTAGTGTGTTCAAAGTCACCCATACATCACTTGCAGAGTTACTCAGATCTGGTCAACACTTTTGCTACAAGAACACTTTCTACATATTTCTTTTGCCAATGTTGATTATTCGCATAGAGGTGCACAAATATAAAAATAAACATTAAAAATAGCCTCATTAGCATCATGGTGCTCCATTACCTTACATAAATCACAAACCTTTAATTCTAGTTTTTTTATTTTATTTTATTTTTTTTTGAAGAGAATAGACAGGAGGACAAAAGCACTATATAGTCTGCCATGAATTAGAAAAACACACCTAGAAACAGCTTCTTACCTAACTTTGGAAGGTGCTCTTTGTAGTAATAGCCCCCTGCTACATCAGATATGTACTTTAGGTCCACTTTTCCTTTGTGTCCCATTCTGTAGACATTTGTGGTTCCATTGGACCAGGTCACACTAGCCACACTGCGTCCAGATTCAGTGTCCCAGCCACGAATATCGACCACTTTTCCTATCTTGCCTTCTCCTCCTGGTCATACAGCAAGGGAGGAGGATGAGATGGTTATGGATCTTCCCTGAAGAAGTAATTCTGAATATCTTGGAAAGTAGGTTAGTCAATAGCCTGAAAACTCTCAATAGGCCTCTACCAGGCAATATTTTACTTAGTCCCTTACAAAGAAGAAATAACATAAGGTGAATTTAATTTTACCAAAATACTACACCTGGAAGAAAAAAAAATATTTCAAGGAAGTTCACCTGAACTGATTCTTCATTAAACTGTCTTACCCAGGGTGATTCTCTCTCTCTGTCTTTAAGTCATTTGTAAATGAAGCTAAATAGCATTTACTTTTCCATCTAGTAAAGCCACTGATGGGGAATGTATTGCAAGTGTCTTAAATTAACTTCTGTCCTTTGGAAAAATATGCCATAATTAAAATATATTGCCTATTATATTTGACCTTGTTTGCTTGCTTGTCTTTATTGTTGTTTTCAAACTTCAATAAACTTTAGTTGGTATTATTTATATATAAATAACAAAGAGAAAAAAAGGTTAAAAAGAGTTGCTTCCTGTTCTGATAAAGGTGCTCTTGCTCCTGAAAGCAAACAAACATCAGGTTTGGAGACAATTCTGGGCCAAAGACAAAACATTTAAATGCTCTGTAATAAAAAGGTGTTATGTTAATAAATTGATATCAAGACAGGAAATAAAGAAAAACATTCAAATCAAATATCACTAAGCTCATATACAATGTAAAAATCAAATCCAAAATTCACCAGATGTACATTTTTTACTTCAGCACATCCCATATGGCACTTAAAATTTCTCAAAAAATCAAATGCATACACATTTTTGAAAATATGAATCATATTATGCATGTTGTACAGACATCAAGACCACTACTTATTTCAAACATTAGAATGCATATTAATTTTAAAGTCTCATATTCTTACACTAATCTTTGCAAAAACAGGTCAGTGTAACAAAAAACCACAACAGGTTCTACACTTTAATGTGTTGTGTTCAATTTGAGAACCATGGCTGCATAATGGACTTAACTTCCAGATTACTGCAACAGGACACATAGTGGTCTATGGTAATAATCACCTTTACCTCCATCTTCCACCAAATCAGCTTTTTTGCCTCACCTAGTAATCGGTAAGGTGACTCTAAAATCATCTGCAACTTCTGAAGTAGCAGGATGATAGTTACAAGAATCACCATTGACAATTCATGGTAAAATAGTTTACACAGAGTTACAAAAAGGAGTAAACTGAATACAAATAGACAAATCAGTAGTAACCTAACCACCAGTGATTCCATTCTAAATGCAGAAGATGTAGAATGCTCTGTAGATGGGAAATGTATAGCAAATCCTCACTGAGGAGTGAAGAGGTATGAACCTACTAAGAAGTGATATTGGTCTGTGTTTATTTTTAAAGGTGATCCCAGCTACCTAGGTATTCCATTTATGGTTGCATCTAGCTACGCCATGGGCTAGAATCTTGTTGCAAATTAAAAGCTGTAACATAACCCAGCTCATATGTCAGGTGTGAGTTACATCTTTAATTTGTAGATCAGAAATTCAATATTCATCTGAGTTTGAATTCCAATGACATTTGAAATTGAAACATCGTAGGATTAATCATAGTAAAAGTAAACAGTTAAAGCATTTTTGTTATTGCAAACTAAAGACTGAAGAGTCCTCAAGGAGACTCTAAAGCTGTCCTGCTGGAACAGTAACGTAAAAAGGAGCAAAAGGACGTTGCTCAAAATCTGGGCCATAGTTTCTGATTCATTTGATAGCTCTATATCTGTCCACTTCAAAGTTAAGCACCAGGGAAACTATGGGGGATCCTAAGAATATCTGTTGTTAGCAGCCAGCAAGTCAAATAAATGAAACAACAATGTGACACTGCTTATTCAGGTATGCTGGTTCTTACCATCCTGATTGCCCCAGTCCCAATCTGGTCCTCGAACCACCTTCACTCCTTGAAATATTCCTTTCAAAATAATACGAGACAGGTTCTGCCGTGGGGTCAGGGTCACTCTGTGGAACAAGCAAAATAGTTGTTAGGTGTTTATATGGGCAGCAGGTTCATGTTCCATTAAATACCAGCTAAAATGTAAAGACACAAACTATGTGCACTTTTCTGATGAACATTTTCAAAGTATGCAAGTAAAGGTCTAGTATGTGTTAGAGGCAATAAGAATAACTTAATTATTATACAAAACAAAAAATCAAACTCATACCAGCAGATATTTTACAAAGTGGAAGGCTTTTACACACTGTACCATGAGGCTCAAGAATAACAGAAGTATCAACAATTAATAGATGACAGTGAATGAATCAGGGAGTATGCACAGCTACTAAAATTCCTTTCTAAATTGTTGTCAGATAATGAGTGAAATTTAAAGCACCTTAAAATAATATTTGAAATAACAGGAGTCACACTTGACATCAAACAATACAATGCCCCACTTTTGCCCCGCTATAGTACGTGGTTTTGGTGACACGTGACGTAATGCAACTTCCGTTTTTCCTTGAGTGATGGGAATTTCACTGGAGGATTAATAAGGACCCTTCCTGTCTCATGATTCAAGCTCCTCCCTTTTCATCTTCCTTCTGCTTCAGATATCAATGTCACAAGACCATCGTCATTTATAACCAGATAAACTACTTCAACAGAGCTTTAAGTCAAAGACTTAATACCAGCCTTAAGAGGAAATGCGCCACTATTGATGGGGTCCTCTATTTTTGCCGACCTTTTTCACCCCTGGACATTAAATAGGGATACCTTTGGTACCACAACCCTTTATCTGTGCTTTCCTTTACAAGTGTTTTTGACTTAGACATAGCATTGTTCTGTTCACATGGGAAACAGTTATATTTACTAAAATGAACGGAAGGTTTATGATGAGAACTGTGTGAAAAGCCACTTCTCACGGAAACTGGGATATAAAGAGTCACTTTTCATCTGAAAGACAGGTAAAACAAGTTATAAAATCTACACATTATATAATATTCAAATGCATTAGTTAACCGTTTTGAAAGGTAGTGCATTTATAATTTTGCTATTTACTTCTTCAAAATGACAGATACCACAGTTTTGTTTATTAAATATTTCTTAACAATAAATTATGTCCAAATATAACAGAGATAATAGAATATAATTACAGTTATTATTAGAGTACATAAAGCACATTTACTAATAGCATTGTACAATATCATCCAGTTAAAAACTGAGCCCAAACAGGCTTATTGTGGCTAAAATTGTTTTCACAGGCAACTTAAATAATGTTAAAAATATCAGTAGAGGTACAGTTGTTAGTCGTTGGTTGGAGACAGTTTATGGCTAATTGTAGTTCATATTTCTTAAGCTTTTTTTTTTTTTTTTTTTAAGTACCACCACTAGAGAGTTAAAATCTCTGTAAAAGTCTCAAGATAAAATCGTTGCTCCAACACATGAAGCATGGCATTATAGTGTCAAAGAAATACTGAATTATTCTAATCCACAGATAATTCAGCGGAGGTCATTTTTAGTTTAATGTAAATACGTTGCACATGTTTATTCACTTCATGTTTGCAGAACCACACTTATACTGTAGCTCCTTTCTTTTCTCATTAATTTCTAGACAACTTAAGAGATTTTTTTGCTTTGCAAGTTTGCACTTTTTTAGTGTTACTGTCATAAAAAAAATGTACTTGACCTGGGCTAGTACAACTTTATGTAGCGAGGAGAAGGGAGTTTGTGTGACAGAGGTTTGCACAAACTGCCATTGCTACTTGTACAAGCAGCTCATCTAGACACAAGCCGAAGATGCACTTGAGCAAAATATATAACATATATAAGGTAAAGTTAACTCTGTCAAGTTACATTTGAAACAGCTGTATCTATAAATTGAACATTTCACTATTTCAAAAACAAATGTTCAAATATTTACCAATTCTTTTTCAACAAGAGTTTATGAAATTGCAAAAACTTGTGCAGTGTGCTATTTCCAAGACACCTCAAAGAAAGCTTAACTTTGAATACCATGTTTCATGGCAAGGAGTGACAAATTTCAACAAAATGAGTCCACTAGCAGCTGAGCTGTTTTCCGGAAGATCAACAAACACACATAATTAACAATCAACAATCACTAGATTAAGATCCTTTAAAAACAGAGTCTTCATGAAATTCCCTTTAGCCACATGACAGAAACTGGTCGGTGGTTTCAATCTGAAGATACGTTAACCTTCCAACTAAGGATTAAATGTTAAAAGAAAGACTTTAAAGGTTTATGTTTATAAATTACATTCTTCCACACAAAAGCACTTGATGATGTGGATAATATTGTGACAATACACATATAAGCAGAGAATATAAGGACTTTTAGCCATCAATTCTATTCAGTTCAGTTTATATTTGTATAGCACCGTGACAAGTTCTAAGGTACAATGCAAATATAAACTTTATAAATTACTAGTAACATACTAAGTATATATAAAACAAAATTTTCTTGTTAGAACAATTAGTTAAGAACTGAATAACACAAATGAAACCCAAAAATATCTGTCCATTGATTAATTGTGACTAGAAAATCTTTGGCAAAATTTAGATGAATAAAAAAATCTTCATCATCTACAAAGAAAATTACTGACTAATCTTCCATACCCTATCATATTATTTTCTAAACCTGCCTAATTCTGTGCAGGGTCACTGGGAGCTGGAGGCTATCCCAGCAAGCACAGGGCGCAAGGCAGAAACAATCCCCAGACAGGGAGCTAGTCCATTGAAGGGAGAAGACACACACACAAATACATACACACACTAGGGCCAATCTTCCTTTCACATAAAAATAACCATAAAACACTTGACTGATAGGCACTTCTGATCCAACCAATGAAAGCAAAGTCTAGCAAGGAAGAGGAGCTGATGTTTAGCTGAACTGCTTAGGCCATAGAATTGGAAAAGAAACTCCAACCTGGACTCACCTGAACACTTGAAAGACAACCTCACTCATAGGCTTAAATTAATAATTTCTGTGAAAACAGTTTATTAAATAAAAAGATCTATACATTTGTTATTTAATAGACCTTACAGAATTAATTTCACTATGAAGTGACAAGGTCTAGACTGAATACTACATTAATTCTTTGCTCTTTGTACTGGAAATACCTCAACCGTCCTTAGAGTACAGAGGACCACATTTAAAACTGCAAATTGGTCTATGATGTCAAACAGAATACTTAAACAACACCCTCAGCATTATTAATATTTTGAAGGCCTAGTGCCAACAAAAAACAAATGCTAAGTTTCAAATCTTTGCTTGCCGCTTCTTCTTCTTCTCTCTCACATCTTGGCTTTAAACAGTATAAATATATTTGGAGGTCATTTACTGATAGCCAATGGCAATTTTACTAGGTACGCCTGTTTATTAACACAAATGACCTACTCCTACAAACAATCAAACAGTAGGTTCAGCTCAATCTATATGGTATGAAGACAAGGTCAAGGTGGTATTTGTTGTTCAACCAAATGTTATAATGAAAAAGATAAACATCATTTCAAGAAGGTTTAATGAACTATGACAGCAACTTCAATATAATCCAATGGCATGCACAGTCAACAAGACCTCAGTCCAATACAGCACCTTCAGAATGAAGTTGAACAGAAGGCTTGCAAAGTAAATCTGTAGCCGGAAAATCACCAGAAATTACACAATGGTGATGAGTTTGTACCAGCTAAATAAAATTCCTAAAGAATACTTTCAGAATCTTTTTGAATGAACACCTCCAAAAAAAAAAAAAAAATCACACTATTCTGGAGAGGATATATAGATTTATTTATATTAATATTCATATGTACAGTGATCCTTCACTATATTGCGCTTCGACTTTCGCGACTTCACTCTATCGCGGATTTTAAATCTAAGCGTATCTAAATATATATCGCGGATTTTTTGCTGGTTCGCGGATTTCTGCGGACAATGGGTCTTTTAATTTATGGTACATGCTTCCTCAGTTTCTTTGCCGAGTTGATTTCATACAAGGGACGCTATTGCAAGAATGCTGAGAAGCTACCCAATCAGAGCACGTATTACATATTAAATAAAACTCCACAATGATATACGATATGCTTCCGTGCGGCGCTTCGTATACTTGAAAGCCCAAACAGCACCTATTGATTTTTGATTGTTTGCTTGTCTCTGCCCCTCTCTCTCTCTCTCTGACATTCTCTGCTCCTGACGGAGGGGGTGTGAGAAGAGGGGCTGTTTACACAGAGGCTGTTTGCCTAGAGGATACGGACGCTCCTCTAAAAATGCTTAAAGAATACCTTCACATTACTACCTTCCTTGTAGCTGCTTTGTCCGGCAGTGCCTCGCATACTTAAAAGCCCAAAAAGCCCTATTCATTTTTGATTGTTTGCTTTTCTCGCTCTCTCTCTCTTACATTCTCTGCTCCTGACGCACACTTTGAAGAGGAAGATATGTTTGCATTCTTTTAATTGTGAGACGGAACTGTCATCTCTGTCTTGTCATGGAGCACAGTTTAAACATTTGACTAAAGGGTGTTATTTCATGTCTAGAGGGCTCTAATAATGTTAGAAAATGTATTTAAAAGGTCGTAAACAGGTTTTCTATGCTCTAACTGCGAAAATATTCGATTTATAAATAAAGAATTCTACTTTGTGGAAATTCATTTATCGCTGCTGAGTCTGGAACAGATTAACTGCGATAAACGAGGGTTGACTGTACATATTTTTAGTATTTCTTTTTGCTTTACATTAATGTATTGCGCTATCATCTAATAAATGGGAAAGATGACATATAAAAAAAAGAATCAAAATGAACAAAACATTGTTCAAGCAACAAAACTGGGTATGTTTTGGTCCTTTTTAATGTATCTTTCATTTCTTCACCAAACATTATTGTAACATTTATAAAAATAAAAATTGTCAATAAAGAAGATCTTACAGTGTAGCATAACGTGCGTGTTAGTTAATTCTGATGAGAAAAAAAAATTGTGACAGATAGGGGGCACTATCGCTCCCTTGAACCCCTGTCCACGACTCCAGACACCAGGTAAAAGTCCAATAGTTGACTTTATTTAAATGCCGCAGTGCACAAAGCACCCTCTCCTCCACTATAATTATCAATCACACAATAATCACTATCACAAATACAATCCACCACTCCCAGACGTGTTGCCCTCCTACCACCCAGCTCAGCTCGCCATCTGGAAGCTCCCATAGTCCTTTTATAGTACCCGACCTGGAAATGTTTCCCGATCCCCAGTCCACGTGATTCTTTCACTTCCGGGTCAGGTATGAGTCCTTTTCTTTTCACCCTGGAACCATGTTGCTCTTCCTCTGATGCACTTCCGGGTTATAGGGCATAAATAAATCTTCGGTCCTCCCTGCAGCTCCCTCTTGTGGCCCCTGTGGTATCCAGCAGGGTCTTGTATAAAAACTACATAGTCCATGACTCCCTGCTGGTCTTTGGGGCACCTCCACACTGCAGGGAGGGCTCCATCTGGCGGCCTGGGGGTATTGGCCGGGATGACAAGCCGGCCAAAGATCACAGTATGTAATACTAGTTTTTACCGAATTAGATAGCTACATGTAAAACTTTGAAAAGCTTTATTATAAAAAGACAAATAAAGATTTACTCAAATAGCTATTCCATCATAAATGTAATATGTTTTTTCAATGTGATAAAAAAATGTAAATGTCTCCAATAAACTGTGCAATTTGTGAACCAGTAAGCCTGCTTATTCTGCCCTCACACATCTCTTTAATATGTCATGTCTGAGCTCATGCTGTGATTAGCAAGGCAGTAGCTCAATGAGCTTAAAGAAGAAAGCATTTTAAACATTTAATAGGAGAATCCTCAGTCCTGTCCCTTGAGGACTGTTCTATTTAAGAAACAGATCAGAGCATACAGCGTTGTTCTTGAGTAGAATACCTCAGTGGTGGAAATTCACATTTCCCCCTACAGAATAAGCATCTTTCAGTCAGCCAAACTTCCAGCACCTTTCACTCCATGCAAAGCAACAGAGAGGCAAAAAGGAGGAAATATTTATCACATACCTGTACTGCTAAGATAACAAATGGTCTCTGTTCTAAAACACATAAAAACATAACATGACATGCTAGGGCTCTGTTGAGTACTGAAATCTAGAAAAAGTGAAGCATAGGCTACATTATGTAAATATAGTAAGTTAAACCAATCCCAAAACTGTAATAAAAATAAGAACCCACAGTTATAACTTCCTATTAGATGTGATAACTAAATTATTAACAATAAATGTGTAAGCTCTTATACTACTACTCTAAGTTAGGCCTTTTCTCTCTCTCTCAATTCGAAATTGTAAGCAACATTATTTTTGTATATTAAAAAGTAGAAAAAGTTTGATTCTTAAAATGGATATGAATAGACTTATAAAATACCAGTTTATTCTCACAGTGCAAGTAAGCATATTTGAATAGTTATAATAAAATAAAAAAAGTAAAAAAAAAACAGATAGAGTATAAAATTTGTAATAATAACAATAATATTTGAAAAGGGTGAAAAAATGTGATGTATTATAGGCTGGTGGTGATCTATATCTATATATGTAAAATCCAAAGCCTAAAAGTGCAATGATTTTGTGCAACGATTTTATGTGACTTTTTATGTTGCGTTTTTTATCACGCGTATTTTAAATCCTACATATATATGTTTGGTATCATCCTTTTCAGAATTTATCAAAATTTAATGTGATGTTGTTAGATTTTCAGATTCTTAATCTGTTTTTAAATTATAAACTAAAAGATTTCAAGAACTCGCATCCCATGAGATGAGACATTGTGCCAAAAGATTTAATCACTCCAGGAGCAAGAAAAAAAGACAAAGAGTAGGACAGCTGCTGTACAGGCTTTTAACACTAGAATTACCAGAGCCTACGAAAAAACTCGTAATTCTGTCCCACCTTAAACTGCTTCTTAAATCCCTTCACACCTCTCCGCCAGCGCCCTTTGTCTTCTAAATGTGCTGATAAAGAGAAGCTTGGAGCAGCCGGCTACTCCATCCTCCCACCAATTTAGAACGTGCACGAACTTCTCTAGAAACCACAGCATAGAGAGAAGTGTGTACATTGCTTCTTACAGGAAAAGGCGATGGAAAAAGTGCACTTTTGTTATACTTTTACACCAATATATGTTCCTGTGTTTGAATGACGCGGGCAGATAGGGAGTGTCTGATTATTGCATATAGCGCTGAAGTTACTGCTCTTTACCATTCTTTCCTCTGCATGTCCTGGAGTACAAAAGAAACAGCATACAGCAACATGCGGGGACTGGCAGGAACACTCAATAAAACTGAATAAAAAGAAAAGCAAGTGACGGTGAGATACGAAGGCAGCTTCGCCAGCGTTTGTGTGTCGGGGGGTAGGGGTTAGTATGCATCGTGGTACACTGCAGAGCTATAGCGCGTCTTTAGTGAAAACAGCCGTGTCAGATGGGGTTGTATGGATTGATTCTGAACGCGACTGAGAGAATGAAAAGTGAATTTAAAAAAAAAAAAAAGCTAACCTTTACAAGGATCATAAATTGCACTGGCTGTTACAGACTAAAATCAAATGTATGCTTTTATTCTAAAACAGTAAGACTAAGAGCAGTTCACTTTTCAAAACGGAGTGGCGCAGGATCGAACTCGTGACCTTTTGATTCCCAAGCGGAAAGTGATTCTATTGAACCACGGAGGCAGTTACGATAAGCTGCTGTCAATGTCGCATGTTAAGGCGGCTTTTTGTTTCTGCAGTTATATTTTTGAATAAAAGTGCAATTGTGTTATTCTTGTGAAAATGTTTCTTTGCTATTTGGACTTCAGGCTTCATACATTATATAGTTTATGCCTACATTTTGTCATCTACTACTAGAGTATAAAAAATGTTTCTGTTTTAACAATGTGTTGACACAGATTACTGTAGAAACGGAACAGACATGAAATGCATGTGTTCCAAATAACGATCTATTATTTCCACTCTAAAACTCCACTTCACTCCCAGATTCTCAATCAAGGCATGAGCTGGGAGAAGTTCGTGCACATTCTAAATTGGTGGAGGGATGGAATAGCCGGCTGCTCCAAGCTTCTCTTTATCAGCACATTTAGAAGACAAAGGGCGCTGGCGGAGAGGTGTGAAGGGATTTAAGAAGCAGTTTAAGGTGGGACAGAATTACGAGTTTTTTCGTAGGCTCTGGTAATTCTAGTGTTAAATGTTTGAAGTGCCGTGCGAGATGCAGATCATGCGGCACAGCAGCAGCTGCAAACCAGCAGCTGATTGAGCAAAGAGGAGGTAAAAAAAAACCAGTATTTGTTTCCCATTGTATCACCATTTAAGAGGGGGTTTCTGAGAAACAACCGCATCTCCTTGGGGTGCATTC
Source organism: Polypterus senegalus (assembly GCF_016835505.1). Classification (NCBI taxonomy): domain Eukaryota; kingdom Metazoa; phylum Chordata; class Cladistia; order Polypteriformes; family Polypteridae; genus Polypterus; species Polypterus senegalus. Next base: position 37,558,211 of record NC_053159.1, read on the forward strand.
AGCCCCCACTCCTTCATAAGGCGAGTGGCAGAGACACAAATTGGCTGGCGCCTAGCGCAGGCCGGGGGGTTGGCGAGTGAAGCGTGCATGGGGTAGCCCATGCGTCCAGGGCGCTAGATGGCATCCTCCCTGCAGCCTAGAGGTGCCCCGGATTCCCGCAGGGCATCATGGAAAATAGAGTTTGGTTTCAGAGCCCTGCTGGGTACTGTGGGTGCCGCCAGGAGACACTGCAGGGAGACACGGAGACTTCTGTTTCTACTATAGCCCGGAGGTACTTCCAAGTCACGTGGACGGAAGAACTGAAGTACTTCTGGGCTGAAGAAAAAGAGTTTTCATCTGACCCAGAAGTGCTATGGAAGCACATGGACTGAAGGACAGAAGCACTTCCGGGTCAAGGAATATAAAAAGGACTGTGGGAAACCCAGCAGACTGAGCCAGAGTTGGGATGGAGTGTGACAGAGCTGCTGAGAGGAGAGGAAGATTATTGGATTATGATTATTGATTATTGTGTATTGTGGTGGAGTAGGTGCTTTGTGCACTTTAAAGAAGAAATTAAAATACTTCTGGGTGCTTTTAAACAGTGTCTGTATGGAGAAAGGTGGGCATATCGCAAACCAAGCGTCCATTAACTTACAATGTTTAAGCTTAGTTAAAGTGACGTATGCGTATGGTTGTTAGAATAAGTGAATGTAGGCTTGGAACTATAAAATGAACATGTTTCAAAAATGTTAAACTTAAATAACAATTAACCAGACCATGGGAACACATCAGTGTACTGATGTGTCAGCATTTGAAAAAGAAAGCATATCCAATAAAATGTTTTGTTCTCTTTTAGCATATATGGACATATCAATATTTAACCATCATTTAACCAGCATCTATGTATAAAACCGATACAATATTTACACTTTGTAGCTCAGTCTATAATTTAGACAGATAGACAGACAACTTAAATTGTCCCCAAGTGGAAATCAACATTTAATAGAATAAGTAAAATAAAAAAACAAATAACAACCCCATAATACACATAAAAACTTTGTTTTAGATAACAGCAAGCTACTGCTGTCAACAACAGGCTTTTAGGTGGTAGTAAGGTGAGGTCAGACCTGCTCAGATAGTACCACAGGTTTATACTTAAATTCATTAATATGTTCAGCTTGTAGTGTCCACAAATGGAACATGTATAATAGACATTTAATTACTTGTTTGAACTCACCAGCATTCAGAATGATTCATCACAAAAGATAAAAAGTGAATAATTTCTGTGGCTGTATGATGGTCTGGGTCGACTCAATGCGCCCAGTTAGTTGTGCACGGGTGTCTTTCCAACCTAAAACCGTTGATAGTCATTGAGCAGAGATGATGATTTTCTTGAGGTGAGCCAGGCAAATGAGGACACACACATGCATGCAGGAAGGAATAGGTGCAAAAACTGTTCAAATGCTTCTATTAAAAGTCAAATCAAAAGAGCAATCAAGGCGCCGTTCCGAGCCCCCCTTCTGCAACACTCACCACCCCTCCTTAGCCTTATGCAGGAGTCCATCTCCTTAAAATCTCTCAGCCACAGCAACCCTTCTCAGCCCCCTCGAGCATCAGCTATACGCTCCTCCTCAGGGCTCTTCCACCCGGCTGCCTGCCTCTGCTCCACTGCACACTAGCTTTTCCACCTCCTGCCGGTTGGTTTTCTACAGAACCTAAAATAGCCGTAACTCGCTATCCGCTATAACCGTTCAAACAACTTAAATAAAAGCAAATGAGCATTTCTCATTATATGATGTCAGACCCTATCTGAATCCTTTCCATATTACTTTCATCCCTGTTCCAGGCCTTCGCCTTTCGCCTCTTCCATCTCCAGACGGGCTTATAATTTTTATCCTTGCTCCGGATATTTGCCCTTTTTATTTTTAGACAAATAGCTTTTCCGATATGGTGTAAAGGAGTTCTTTAGGTACTACCATATGAATATGGGAATGTTTAATACATCCCACTTTACAGCCCTCACAAGCTCTTCTCAGATGTTATAGATGTAGGCAGTCATTTGATCTTTTATACTAACCATGTGGCAGTTTTCAAGTTTTGTCTGAGTGCCAGTTGAGCCATGCTAGTGCATAGGTCTGCACTGACAGCAGCATCTTCTGTTTAGTTTAAAAATTCACTACAAAATGTATGGTAACAAGCCAGAAGTCAAATCCCAAGATTACTAATTAATATAATGCATTAATTACATTTAAAACATTAATATGGTAATTTTTAATTAAAAAAAAACAAAAAAGGGAGTGTGGTAGATAGGGGGCGCTCTCGCTCCCTTGAACCCCTGTCCACGACTCCAGACACCAGGTAAAAGTCCAAACTTTGATTTTATTTAATCTCCACAGTGCACAAAGCACAATCTCTTCCACAATACTCATAAACCACACCAATACAATCAATAAACAATCCTCCAGCTCCCAGACGCGTTGCCAAACTTCCACCCAGCTCAGCTCTCTGTCTGGGAGCTCCCACAGTCCTTTTATCTCTCCTGACCCAGAAGTGTTCCTAATCCACAGTCCATGTGACTCTCAATCACCGGTCAGGCACAAGTTCTTTTCTTCACCCCGGAAGCACGTCATTCCTCTTGTCCACGTGTGCTTCCGGGGCATAGGGAAAATATCCATTGCTCCTCCCTGCAGCGTCCCCTAGTGACCCCCATGGCATCCAGCAGGGCTGTACATAAAACCTCCATTGTCCATGATGCCCTGCTGGTCTTCTGGGGACCTCCATGCTGCAAGGAGGGCTCCACCTGGCGGCTCGGGGGTATTGGCCGGGATAAACTGCCGGCCATCCTCCACAGGAGAGAGAGCTTCTGTAACAACAATGCGGTGCCCAGAAGTAGAAATATAAATCCAAATTTCATGTGTGGAAAAAGTAAGTAAACAACTACATTTATCACTACCTCAAATACCTAGAATTAGAATCAGATGTACCAGATCAGGTGCAAATGATTAGAACATCATTTGAGAGAATCTTGAAAGAACTGTTCTTATTTAAACCTCAGACATTTAGTTTGGCTTGCTCTTTGTTGCTGAAGTGTCAATAATCACCATGCCTAGATTAAAACAGCTCTCCGAGGCTTTCAGAAATAAGGATATAGATGCCTATGAGTATGGGAAGAGATTTAAGAAGATTTCTAAACAATTAAAATTCAACAACAGAATTGCCAACTTGTCCAGGCCAGGCCACTCCAGCAAACTCAGCCAAATAGTACAGTGCAATATACTGAAATAAGTCTCCAAGAACTTCTGAATTTCATTACAGGGCCAACAAGTGGCTCTTGCCACTGCTGATGTCAAAGTGCAAAAGTTGACCATTAGAAAGAGGCTGCATAAATGATATACTGTATACATGGGAGGATTGCCAAGATGAAACCTTTGCTCTCAAGAAAGATCATCAGGGCAAAACTAAAGTTTGACCATGAACACCTAGGCAAAGACCAGACCTTCTGCAACAAAGTGCTCTGGACAGATGAGCCAAAGATATGAGTTATTTGGTCACAGTACCAGGAGACATGTTTTGCATAATCCAAACATTGCAATTGTGTAAAGAACCTTGTAGCAACTGTAAAAACATGGTGTTTTAAATATTATGGTTTGGAGCTGCTTTGTTGCATCATGACCTAGGCAGCTCATTATTATAGAATGCACTATGAGCTCTTCAATGTGCCAGGAGGTGTTTGGGGATAATGTTAGACCCATCAGAAATCTGAAGATCAACAAAAAGTGGACCTTGCAACATGACAATAACCCCAAATACACTGGTAAATCCATCAACCAATGCTGAAAAAAATGGTGGAAAAAAAAGAAAAGAAATGAAGGCTTCTGGAATAATCAAATCAAAGGCCAGAGTTTAAACATCAGCTGAAACTCTGGATGAAATGACAATGTCAGAAATTAGAAGACAGTTATAAGAAATGTTTATTAAAGGATGTTTCTGGCAAAGGGAGAAACAGCAGCTATTAGATCCAAGGGTATACTTACTTTTTCCTCAGGCGGAAACACTGTAGCACAGGGGTCGCCAACTCCAGTCCTGGAGGACCACCATGGCTGCAGGTTTTCATTCTTACCATTTTTTTAATGAGTGCCCTGCCTGTGCTGCTAATTAAAATGAATTCACAAGAAGTTAATTTACTTCTCTTTTAAGATTTGTTCCCCTGAATTTCTTCATTGTTCCTCTGAATTGCTTATTCCTTTCCTTAAATGGCACTCAAACAGAAATGAAATATGAAATGAGGGAGCCAAGAGAAGATTCACTAAGTCAGGGACTCAAACCCCAACCAATTTCATTCCAAAAAGTTGCTTAATGAGGTGCCGATCCTTGTTGTTAATTAAACCCATTCTTTAATTCTGTGGCTTGTTGCTGCTCTCATTGTGTAAGAGCATACATTTCTGAAACTGTTGATTTTCTCTTTTCTAAGGGCACAGTTCAAATGTTTTGCAGACCTGAGCAGATCAACATTCCTGAGACCTTCATCTTTCTTTATTATCAGATATTGTATGATGGTCACCCGTTGTTTTGGTTCATTTTGTATCTCATTACTGTTTGGCAGCTAATTAAGGAAAAAGAAACAGTTAAGCGGCCTGAGTCTTCAAGAGCAAGTCAATTACAATGAATTCAAAGGAAGTTAATTAGCAGCAAAAACAGGTCATTCATTAAGAAAAGGGTTAGAATGAAAACCAGCAGCCACGGTGGTCCTCCAGGACCGGAATTGGTGACCCCTGCTGTAGCATTCCCGTTCATTTTTTGTTGATTAAATTATTGCAAAGTAAAATTGTCAATGTTTTCTCTTTTCAATAACAGTACATTAGCTTCTAAAGGTACATTTTAAATGAAGATCAAATTTTGATAATGTCCACATACTATATGTTAAAAAGGAAAAAAAAAACATTTGATGGGATGTACTTATTTTATCTCATGTCTCTAGAGCATGCATGTCTCTAGAACATGTACCTTGGGTAAGCAAAAGTTCAACAGTTCACAGATGCAAAGAACTGTCACCGATGTTAAAACAGACTGTGTTCTAATTAGATTTGATTAGCATAGCTCTCGTTCAAATGACACAAACATAACAATTTTCAATGTGATGTTTAAACACTGAGGAAAAAAGCTACTTGAGAAATGCTTGTTTGTAAACACCTTTCAACTAAAGTAGAAATAGATATTGTGTTTAATACAGCTGTTATTTCAAATCTAACGCCTGTTTCTATTGATATTATTCCAAACCGCCTTCTTCTAATATTTAGATTTATTTCTAATTTGCAGGTGTCCTGCAAATGTGTGGTAGTGCAGGGTTTAATCTGTCATTTGAGAAACTGAAGATATTTCAGTACAGAGGGTTGTAATGTCAAAATAAGCATCACTATGGAAGCTTAAGCAAGTAGCCTGAAACTACGAGGGTTATCCAGAAGAAAAGGTTGAGTGCCCTGGAGGGTGCAGGGAATTGTTTTTTTTCGAAGGTTGGCATACCTGCGTGTAGGGGGGTCCTAACGGTCAAAATAAGCCCGGGACTGCATCAGTCAGTTGTGAAATGTCATCACAGCAAGCGAGTTCGTCAACCTCTGCTGAGGCCGTTTGCTCCACCTACTGCCGATGCAAGATTCGTTCGGTCATCAAGTTTCTCACTTTGCGTCGCGAATCCGTGGCCAAGATCCATCGTCAACTTGTGGAAATTTATGGACCTGAGGTAATGTCACGTCAGCATGTTTACAAGTGGGTTAGGTCGTTCAAAGAAGGTCGCACTGACATTCATGACGAAGAAAGGAGTGGGAGGCCGTCTCTCGTTTCAGAAGAGCTTCTGCAGCAAGTTGATGAAAAAATTTGCAGTGATCGTCGTGTGACGATTGACACCCTTCATGAAATGTTCCCACACATCTCATGAAGTCTCATGGGTGAAATTGTCTCAGAAAAACTTGATTACAGGAAGCTGAGAGCAAGATGGGTGCCAAAAATGTTGACTCCAGAACATCGCCAAAATCGCGTTTTGGCTGCACGTGAATTTCTTCAGCGTTATGAAATCGAGGGTGAGGCATTCCTTGACTCTATTGTGACTGGAGATGAAACTTGGGTATGTCACTATACTCCTGAGTCCAAAAGGCAGTCCCAGCAATGGCGCCATACCCATTCCCCCATCAGCCAAAAAATTCAAAGTTCAGTTTTCAGAGCGGAAGATTATGGCATCTGTCTTTTGGGACAGAAAAGGGGTTTTGTTGGTGGATTTCATGGCCAAAGGGACCACCATCAATGCTGAAACATATTGTGAGACCCTAAAAAAATTGAAAAAAAAGATTAAAGACAATAGGAGGGGAATGCTGACTAGTGGTGTGTCCCTCCTTCACGACAATGCCAGACCCCATACCGCTCGTGTGACTCAGGACTTGCTTGTGTCCTTTTGATGGGTTATTGTTACCCACCCACCCTATTCCCCGGACCTTGTGCCCTCATATTTTCATCTTTTCACCAAACTGAAAGAATTCTTGTGTGGGAAACATTTTTCCAACGATGAGGAGGTGAAGAAGACAGTGGAGAAGTGGCTTTCGGAGGTGGAGCAGAGCGTATTCGACGAGGGCATAAAAAAAACTGGTGCCCAGGCTGAAGAAGTGCATCGAAGTTGACGGCGATTATGTTGAGAAATAAACACATATTTTGGAACATACCCTGTAAATTTGGTTGAAATATATTCATTTTTCGATTTTTAACACCTGTTGTAACCTTTTTTTCTGGATATCCCTCGTACATTGTATGGTGGTTAAGTAGATTGGTTGTTATAAACATTTCAGTTTTGGGGACAAAACACTATCTATCAATAAGTACACTCACATCCCCCTACTCTTTCAAGTTAGAAACTCCAACGAATCCAATCAGCATGTCTCTGATATGAGAAAGGAAAACAAGACAACCCAAGAAAACCTCCCACAGAAACAGGCTTCGATTTAAACCCATGATGCTAAAGCAGTACTAACTAATGTGCCACTACAACCAGAGACTAGAACAATTAAAGTTTTATATGATACTGAAACATACTGATGTCAATCAAGGATGATAAAGATATGGGGCAGAAGTGCTAACAACTGCACTACAATGTCATCCTAAAAGTAAACGTAGCTCTTCTGGATTTAAAGTGTTCTTTCATTATCGCTTTTTTTTTATTCAACTTTACAGTCACAATTTTTTCATGATTTGAGAGTGCCCACTCCTTTACACACTTTATTTGACATTTAAACCTAAATGCTCACAGAACCCATAAAATAGTAGCACCTTAAAAGATAGCATACATACTGTACCTACCTTATTGTAAAGATCTGATCTGATGACTGAGCAAAGGATCCTCCAATTCCCATCATTCCATGAAAAACACAAAATTTAAATTTTCATTTTGCTTCAGTTCCGATAGATGTTCATTGTTTTTGATGTATATAAGTTTAAAAGTAAGCAACAGGGTAACACTAAAAACTAAAAATGCTAAGTAAACAAAAAAAAATCCATATTCTTAATTTTGGAGCTTTGGAGGCAAAATACAAAGATAGATATCCTTTCTAAGTCTCAGCGCAATATACGGAGCCTTTCCTCTTTACAAGTTATAATGGAGGGGCTACTCAGAATACATTTCCAGTTCTTTCAAGTTCAGGAAGCATTATCCAAAGGGAGAACGAAGTGATCTGACAACCCTGACGGCAACATGTGTGTATAAACTCCTTTGCTTATGCCTAATCCCTGGCTAACAGTCTCTTCTTTTAGCCTTAAGCGACCGCAGGTAAAGGAGGAAAATAACAAATGTGCCCAACTCCTCCTACTCTTTGAGGCAAACACAACAGCTGCTGCTGTAGACAGAGCACACAAAGATTTATTAAAAGTTCTGTAAGCTGCCGGAAACAAGACCTATTAGAAGTAATGGGTAGCAAAACTAGGCCTTTCATATTATAAACAGAAAAAGTTGTGTATTTCATTATAAAACATACACCATTCACCCTTATTAATTTACAACAACTGATCAAATTGATAAATAAAAATTGACACCAACTGAAGACCTGTTTTACAGTCTACAGTCCAGACAAAGGTTCTTTTCATATTCACTTACAATAATTATCTTATATAATGTGGAATTTCAAGCACAGAATGTAAATCTGTGTGTTCTTTCCATTAATTTTGGAGTTAATAAAAATACTTCATAGTGGGTGCTCTATTAATGATACCACTTACCCAAATTACTCCACAGATGCCAAACCTACCAAAAATGCCACCTTTGTTAAAAAAATAAAACACTTATTGAGGAGCAAACAGTAAGAGAACAGAAAAGTAAAATTTAAATAAAAGAAAATCCGCAACCAGTCAAGACTAACATACAGTGGTGGCCAAAAGTTTTGACAGTGACACAAATGTTGTGTTTTGCAAAATTAGTGGCAGCAATTCACATTGTTTGAGTGTTCAGTTGCATATTAATTCATTGCAAAGAGCTTTAGTAGCATAACAAGTTAACTTTATCACAAAAAAAACATTTGTACTTATTTTGGCCCTGGAACAAAATGATCAGCTAAAAGTGTGCGCCAGGACCATCTCCTCCTAAGGAGTCAGCTACAGAATTGTGTTGCCACCAGCGCAGAGCTTGCTCAGTATTGGCTGCAGGTGGGTGTGAGTGCATCTCCACGCACAGTGAGGCGAAGACCTTTGGACAATGGCCTCGTGTCAAGAAGGGCAGCAAAGAAGGCAACAAAATTCGATGTGTCTGAGAAACTGATGCAAGATTGGAGGGAGCAAGAAGATGTAAATAATGTTAAAAAAAAAAAAAAAAATTTCATATTTTTGAACGGGCTTGTAAGTCAGTATATGATCGATTTTTTGGGTTTCAAGAACCGACTTATACACGAGTATATACGGTAAGTTGAAATCATATACAATATTTACTGTTGTATACTACAAAATATCTAAAGTAGTTACAGTAATTGACCTCTACTCTATCATGTTTTTGTTTCAGAAGGACTATGGGTCACTAAAGGTTTATTTTCCAAAAGTTTATTTCTGAATTTTTTTTTTTTTGCTTTCTTATTTGTTGCAACATGGCTTTAGCTTATCTTTCTAAATATTACTTTTACTACATTACTGTGTATTAAATTAGGGAAAAACTGGCACAGTAGCAAAAACATAAGTAGTCTAACAAATAAAAAGAGTTCATTCCATCAAGTTTGTTTGTTTAACTAAAATGTAGGTTATCCGAATATCTCATCTAGATACTTTTAAAGCCTGTCAAAGTGCTCACACCCCTAACTAAATGACTTTGTAGCTTGTTCCAAAGTCCCATGACTACCTGTGTGAAGAGGTGCTTCCTTGCTCAGTTTTAAATGCACTTTTCCTTAATTTCCATTGGTGTTCTTCACTAAGTAATTCATTGTTTAACTGAAAAAATTCTGATGGATCCACCGAATCAATACCTTTGAGAATTTTAAAGACTAGAATAAGGTCCCCACATAGCTTCCCCTACTTCTCTGTTAAACAGGTGTCAATCCCTGCGACTGTCACAATTTAGACCTGGGATAAACTTCATCACTGCATTCAAGTGCAGCTATGTCTTTTTTGTAGTGTGCTTTTGTCTCACAACTCCTAGAGACAGAGCTGAAATCCCTAACCCAGTCAACATCTGTGTGGAGACTGACCGCATGTCTCTTTGAGCTTTTCTGTTAATGATTTCATTTTTGTTTCTATAACCCTGTTAACTAGTGATTCTAAATTGGCCCTGTGTAACCTCTGCAGCCCTGAACTAGATTATGCTGGTTTGATAATGAATTAATACAAGTACACTATGCTGTCATCATAATCATTAAATTATTGAAGACTACAAAACTTAAAGAAGAAATGAATGTTTAAACCCACACTGTCATACACTACAAAGTGTTTTGTGTTTACTTATAACTGCATTTGTAGACCGGCAAATATCCTCTAGGCATTGAGCTTCTATAATGTTAATTGTGTTGGATAATGAACATGGAACTGCAATAGATTATTGGCAACCAATGGAATTTATTTCTTTTAGCGGCAAAGATATTTTATAATTCTATGCGCATATGATACAACCTGCAGTCCTCCTCAAGTTAATTTGATTTCTGAGTTATATCTATAAACATACTCACCCTAAATATTAGTCAAAGCCACTGGCATAAATACAATTTGAAATAGTTTGTAGTGTGATATGTTGGTACAGTACAAAGCCAAGTCAGCGACGAATAAAAAAAATTCCAACTGGAAAGTGATTAACTTATTTCATATCTCGACATCCACAGAAACAAACAGCAACAGCAGAAGGATGGAGAGCATATAGTTAGATGGGACGTTCTGAAGGTGTGGTATCATTTCAGTTTGTACACCATTTTTATTTTTCCCTTTTGCTACTTAAAACAAATTTTAATTTAATTTAACCAACTGCTGAGTTACCAAAAATCCGAGGAGTCTTTAGATTGCCTTGCTAAATAATACATACTGCTGTGTGATCCACTTTATTCAGTTCCTCAACATGCCCTGAAGGCATATTATACAGAATAAACATTCTGGTTTTAATTATTGCTATATAGCGCCACTCCAAATCCAAGGGTTTATCTTACATGGCACTGATGCTAGCTATTTTAAACAAAGCACTGATGTGAGTGCCATGTATCAAAACTGAAAAATCCCTACTTTAATTATGGAGTCTATTGAGACCCTTAACTTAGAAAATGTACAAATGGTTTAACATTCCGGTCCACTCAGGAACATACTTAGCAGATTTCAAAGTTGGAGCATCTTACATTTGTGTAATTACTTCAAAGCGTGATTCATATTAAAAATAACAGTGATACCATAATTTGATAACATGTAAGCTACATTAAATAAAAGGATTTTAAATGAACTTTACAAAATCATGCAGTTAAAAACCCAGATAGGCTAGTGATGGCTCAGCAGCACTCTTCCTAAGCATTTGACTAAGATGTGACTGTTGAAGTAACTTTTCTCAAGGTAAATTTGAAACAGTGAATTAATCTGTACTTGGAGTCACACACAGTGGATTTCTGTTTTAAAACAGACATGTTTGAAAATGCTTTGAAAGAGATATTTTGAAATTCAGGTGGCACGGTGGGTAGCACTGCTGTCTCACAGTTAGGAGACCTGGGTTCGCTACCCGAGTCCTCCCTGCATGGAGTTTGCATGTTCTCCCCGTGTCTGTGTGGGTTTCCTCCTACACTCCAAAGACATGCAGGTTAGATGCATTGGCGATTCTAAATTATCCCTAGTGTGTGCGTGTGTGTGTGTGTGTGTGCACCCTGCGGTGGGCTGGCACCCTGCCTAGGGTTTGTTTCTTGCCTTGTTCCCTGTGTTGGCTGGGATTGGCTCCAGTAGACCCTGTGCCCTGTAGTTAGGATATAGCGAGTTGGATGGTGGATGGATGGATTTTGAAATTTCAAAAATTTGTACAGCTGCCGTATTTGAAATGTCTTAATGAAAAATAAATTTTCCTGAGAAACTATCTTGAAAAATAAGTGTGCCAAAGCACAACAAAACCGGTCCATTGTGAATTGAGCTGTTTTATATGGACAGACAGGTGGACAGACTGACTTGGCAATCAAAGTATCTGCTTTTTGCATTGCTTGCATATCCCCCTTTCATAATAAATGACATTATATTCCATTAACAAATTAAAATACAAACAGCATATGCATATACATGTGTCATAATTTGATATAGTGAAAGGCTTCTAGACAACCTCTTTCATTGTTTCCAAAATATAACAAAACATGAATATATAAAACTGCAAATACATAAACACATACGCATAACGACAGTACCCTTTTGAACTCTGTAATCTGCCTTTTGAATGATCATAGTCATGAGGAGGGAAAAAGCAAGTTAAGAACTATTAAACACCAGTCAAAGGACATGACTGCAGAAGAATACATCGTCTTTCCGGGCTTACCGCACAGAACATATGGTCAGGCATATGGCACAAGGAAACTAAGAAAGCCCTTAGGCCTAATCGGCCATACATATGTCACACCTCCACAAACAAAATATGCACGTACTGCCTCGGAGAGTGTCAGCATGGATTTCATTACAAACCAATCTGGCAGAAATGACGACAGTGCTAAGAAAGTACCATGTTTTGTTTTTCAAAGTAAGTAATCAACTTAAACTGCAACAGCATGCTGAAAAAGATGAATTGTCCGCAACCAGAGCATAGGGCAAATCATTTGGGGGGAAAAAGTTAATTGCAGAACTTCTAGATAACCAAATGAATTAACACCAAATTAAGTTAACCTAATGGAAAGTCCGTATTTAGTTATTTGCTCTCTCTTTAGTCAACTCTTTCCGGACTTGGAATGTAGTGTTTCAGTACTAAGTATTCCTAGCTCAATCAATCAATCAATCAACATTTATTTATATAGCACATATTCATACAAAAAAATGTAGCTCAAAGTGCTTTACAAAATGAATAGAAAAATAGAAGACACAATAAAAAATAAACATAAGTCAACATTAATTAACATAGAATAAGTAAGGTCCGATGACCAGGGTGGACAGAAAAAACAAAAAAAAAAAAATCCAAAAGCTGGAGAAAAAAAATAAAAAAAATCATAACTCATAACAAAGATTTACAGTTCTGTAGACAGCGTGGAATGGCTTGGACCCGGCACACACAGAACGTCTTAAAAACACACAGGTTGTAATTGCACACCCCTATTTACACACCCAAGCCCCATTGCAGTAATCCCCAATTGCAGTCCTTTCTTCTTCCTATCCTCTTGCCTCCAACTCCTCCCAGGCAAGCTCTGTTAACTTTCACCCGACTCCAGCTCCTGGAATGGAGTAAGGCAGCCTCTTTTATATCTTCCCCGGATGTGCTCCAGGTGCTCGATGACAGACTTCCGGAACACTCCCCAGTGTGGCGGAAGTGCTACCCTTGCACCCGGAAGCACTCCAGGCATACACCATCCCTGGTCCGGCAGCACTTCCTGGTGTGGCGGAAGCGCTGCCTTCTAGGGCTCCATAAGTGTTTGGGCACCTCCTGGAGGTGACCATGGGCCCTAACCAGGTTGAGCTTCCAAGCTCTGCTTCCATGGACCCCACGCAGACCAGGACAGCTGCCCTCTCGTGGCCCGGGGAAGGTATTGCTCCACTCCTGGACCCTCCAGGCATCCAGACTGGGCAGGACCCCGGCCATCTGCCTCAACAGTTACTTTGAAGCAGAACTATTTAATAATAAGAAATGGAAATATAAATATGGAGCCCATTGCAGAGTAGTACATACAGTAACATTACACTTAATTATAAGGATTATAAGGTATCTATTGTGAGGAAAGTAAAGCCTTCTGTTAGAGGCTTTTCTGCCTTATATTGCAGGCCTTTCCTAATTTGAACGACAGGATATAAAATGAAAGAGAGAGACAATATATACATTCAGCATATTTTAGCAAAAACACCATAACACATGTAAAGCAGGCAACTACCAATCAGTAAACATGATAATATCAAAATGAATTTATAGCTCCACCGTATTCCTAAAACTATCTTAAAGAAAGACAAAAACTGCAGAATGCAAAATCTGTCAGTCCCACATAAACCTTCCTAAATATTTCTACTAGAAACTACACATTGAGTTAAATGTTCAAACACTCAATTTTATTTTCATCGCTGATTTTCTACATTTTTATATATATATACTGCGGTGGGTTGGCACCCTGCCCAGTGCCCTGTGTTAGCTGGGATTGGCTCCAGCAGACCCCCGTGACCCTGTGTTCGGATTCAGCGGGTTGGAAAATGGATAGATGGATGGATGGATGGATGGATGGATATATATATATATATATATATATATATATATATACCCCACAAAATTCATTTGCAGGGTATAGGCAGCATTTCAATACCAGTGGTTGCCCAGTGGTGACCTTTCTATGCATTGTACATTTGGTTATTTTCAGCTACATTACTGTTTCAGGGCCACAAGTATATACAGGACATGGTCATCACTTTACTGAAGAACTCCATATACACCATCCACCAATGTCCTTCCTTTCCCTTGTCTTGATCAAAAGATCTCATCTCCTAAATGCTTATTTTTTTCACCTTCTGCCTGGACACTTGTGCTGTGAGTTCTGGGTTCCAGCAATATCTTTAAATATGGGCACCCTACAATATACTTAATAAACTTAAATAATGGCATAAAATCACTGTTCAGTTGTGTGTATTATTTTAAGAACATTACAAGTACAGTATGATGAAAGCCACAAAATAAAATGATGCTTCTCCGGACAATTCAAAAACAAGCAGAATCTTGCTAATAATTAAAAACAAAGATGGCATTTAAAAAGATACACTGCAAAATTCTTTTGCCCTCCTAATGTAATGTCATTGTAACCTCTGTAGTATTTGACTGTACATGTATAAGTGCTGTCAATATTTTAGTTATTTTAGGAAAGCACTGCAGACAAATTTTGCAGCTCAAATTAGGTGACTTTGTTGTGTTTAAAATATGGTATTCTAGGATAATGTGTTTAAGATATGCTTGAAAATGAAGTACAAATATTACAAGGAAATAGTCGTGTTAAAATCGGCTGATCACTACCAGATATATTTTTTACATACAAACATTACATTAATACTAATAGTAAACATTAACTTAATAAAAACCAAGGGGCAGTGACTACAATTTGTGTTTCATACTTAACACACAGAACTGATGCTAAGCCTTTAATTACATAATTTTTAATCACAGTAATGCATAAAATGAAGGGATTTTTTCTTTAATTTCAAAATTACAGAGGGGTAATCATTTTTTGTAATCATCACAATTAAATAGTTCCTAAATCATTAAATGAAGAACCCTGTCATATTTAAATATTGATTAAAAATGGGTCATACAATTCAATACGGTGTCTTTTTCCATAAAAACACTTTGCAATGATTTATCTGTTACTGAAGCTATTATAGGAAAGCAACTTCTTTTAGCAGTGTTTTTCTAATTTTAAAATATTTTTAGTTTTAGTTCTTATTTAATTTTTATTTTTATCAATTAAATTGTAGTTTTTGTCATATTTTATTAGTCTTGTTTTATTCACCAAAAAATGTCCAGATGGACACTCTTTTTTAAGTCTAAAAAGTATTATTTATAGCTATCAAATATTATAACATACATCTTGAATACCAGTGAATTTAATACAGGTGTACATCAAATATACACTGCTCAAAAAAAATAAGCTAACACTTAATCATCACAGTCCAACATCAAGTCAGTTAGCTTCAGGGATATCAATCTGTCCAATTAGGAAGCATAAGTGATTGTGAATCAACTTCACCTGCTTTGGTGCACATGACAGTAACAACAGATGCACTGAAGAGGCAAAGGCAACAGCAAGACAACCCCCAAAAGGGAATGGTTTTACAGGTGGTGGCCACAGACCATTGCTCTCTCCTTATCCATCCTGATTCTTCTCTAGTTTTACATTTTGCTAATGTCCTTGTCACTACTGCTTGTATGAGGCAGTGGCTGCAGCTGATTCAAGTTGCACAGGTAGTTCAGTTCCTCCTGGATGGCACAACCATACGTGCTGTCACATGAAGGTTTGCTGTGTCTCCCAGGACAATCGCAAGGGCATGGAGTAGATAGCAGGAGAGAGGCTGTTACACAAGGGGAGCTGGACAGGGCCGTAGAAGGGCATCAACCCAGCAGGAGAACCGGTATCTGCTCCTCTGTGTGAGGAGGACCAGAAGAAGCGCTGCCAGAGCCCTACAAAATGACCTCCAGCTAGCTACTGGTGTGCACATTTCTGACCAAATTGTCAGAAACAGACTTCATGAGGGTGGCATGAGGGCTTGACATTCTTTAGTGGGACCTGTGCTCATAAACCATCACCATGCAGCTTGATTGACGTTCACCAGAGAATATCACATTTGGCAGTTCCGCTATTAGCGCCCCATTCTCTTCACAGATGTGAGCAGGTGAACACTGAGCACATGTGACAGACGTGAAAGAGTATGGAGATGCCGTGGTGAATGTTATACAGCCTGTAACATCATTCTCCATGTTCAGATTGGCGGTCAGTCAATATAGTCTGCGAAGGCATATCTTTGGAGGGTCGCACAGATCTCTATGTGCTAGGCAATGGCAGCCTGACTGCTGCTAGGTACCGGGATGAAATCCCCAGAGCCACTGTCACATGTCATGCTGGTGCAGTAGGGCTTGGGTTCCTCTTGGTGAAGACAATGCTCAGCCTCATGAAACCAGAATGTGTATAGTGCATCCGGAAAGTATTTACAGTGTATCACTTTTTCCACATTTTTTTATGTTACAGCCTTATTCCAAAATGGATTAAATTCATTTTTTTCCTCACAATTCTACACACAACACCCCATAATGACAACGTGAAAAAAGTTTACTTGAGGTTTTTGTACATTTATTAAAAATAAAAAAATTGAGAAAGCACACGTATATAAGTATTCATAGCCTTTGCCATGAAGCTCAAAATTGAGCTCAGGTGCATCTTGTTTCCCCTGATCATCCTTGAGATGTTTATGCAGCTTAATTGGAGTCCACCTGTGGTAAATTCAGTTGATTGGACGTGATTTGGAAAGACACACACCTGTCTATAGAAGGTCCCACAGTTGACAGTTCATGTCAGAGCACAAACCAAGCATGAAGTCAAAGGAATTGTCTGTAGACCTCCGAGACAGGATTGTCTCGAAGCACAAATCTGGGGAAAGTTACAGAAAAATTTCTGCTGCTTTGAAGGTCCCAATGAGCACAGTGGCCTTAATCATCCGTAAGTGGAAGAAGTTCAAAACCACCATTACTCTTCTTAGAGCTAGCCCGCCATCTAAACTGAGCAATCGGGGGAGAAGGGCCTTAGTCAGGGAGGTGACCAAGAACCTGATGGTCACTCTGTCAGAGCTCCAGAGGTCCTCTGTGGAGAGTGAAGAACCTTCCAGAAGGACAACCATTTCTGCAGCTATCCACATATCAGGCCTGTATGGTAGAGTGGCCAGACGGAAGCCACTCCTTAGTAAAAGGCACATGGCAGCCCACCTGGAGTTTGCCAAAAGGCACCTGAAGAATTCTCAGACCATGAGAAACAAAATTCTCTGGTCTGATGAGACAAAGATTGAACTCTTTGGTGTGAATGCCAGGCGTCACGTTTGGAGGAAACCAGGCACCGATCATCACCAGGCCAATACCATTCCTACAGTGAAGCATGGTGGTGGCAGCATCATGCTGTGGGGATGTTTTTCAGCGGCAGGAACTGGGAAACTAGTCAGGATAAAGGGAAAGATGACTGCAGCAATGTACAGAGACATCCTGGGTGAAAACCTGCTCCAGAGTGCTCTTGACCTCAGACAGTTCATCTTTCAGCAGGACAACGACCCTAAGCACACAGCCAAGATATCAAAGGAGTGGCTTCAGGACAACTCTGTAAATGTCCTTGAGTGGCCCAGCCAGAGCCCAGACTTGAATCCGATTGAACATCTCTGGAGAGATCTTAAAATGGCTGTGCCCCGACGCTTCCCATCCAAACTGATGGAACTTCAGAGGTGCTGCAAAGAGGAATGGGCGAAACTGGCCAAGGATAGGTGTGCCAAGCTTGTGGCATTATATTCAAAAAGACTTGATGCTGTAATTGCTGCCAAAGGTGCATCGACAAAGTATTGAGCAAAGGCTGTGAATACTTATGTACATGTGAGTTTTTTATTTTTAATAAATTTGCAAAAAACCTCAAGTAAACTTATTTCACGTTGTCATTATGGGGTATTGTGTGTAGAATTCTGAGGAAAAAAATGAATTTAATCCTTTTTGGAATGAGGCTATAACATAACAAAATGTGGAAAAAGTGATGCACTGTGAATACTTTCCAGATGCACTGTAGGCAGCTCCTGGTTGATGAAGGTAATAATGCAATTGACTGGCCCGCACAGTCCCCAGACCTGAATCCAATCGAGAATCTCTGGGATGTTATGTGTCGGTTCATCTGATGCCACCAAGTATCACCTGACATTATGGTGCATATGTATAGCAGCTTGTAAGGCAGATGTACAATATGATTATGATATGGTTGGTTGGTTGAAGTACTGCTTTTTCCTTTTTCTTTTTGCTTTTCTCCCTTTCCTTCATGTATGTAGTAGTGTTGGATCAGAACTAAAATTTTGACTTAAGTATCGATACCAACTTTCATACCTCCATACTGATACCAAAATGGTTCTGAAGCAAATAACAGATAACTCCAAACTCCCCTGTCTTATTCCAGCTTCCCTGGTGTGCCTCCACTTGGTGGCCGTGAAGTTCCAATTATGTTGAAGCAATCAAGTAAAAGGTTCCTAGTTTATATTCAACTAAACTTTTTATGGACTTGTATGGTTCCAATGTTTTTTTTTCCTTGAATACCACAACCATAAGGAGAAACACAAAAACATAACACTTTTAATGTTAATGTTTTTAGTACATCAGATATCTTAAAGTCTAAAGTAGAAGTGAAAACAGCTACAAGCATCATACTTAGGGGAAGTCTTTATTGATTTTAAAAATTATCAGTTTTAATGGAACATTTTGAAACATAATGAAACTAACCTCAGCAAATAATCTATCACTTTTGCTGATGAGCTCTCTCCCTTATCATGTTTTGTGCTTTTCAGATGAGCTTTAAGTCACACGTGCCAGCTTTACCAAGTGTAAATTCACCTTCCTACTTGTCATATTCTATTAGAAAACGTGTTAATTTTTTATTTATTTATTCGTGTTACATGTGTGTACATGTACACTTTCCTTTTTGGGCTCTTTTTATACTTGTAAGTTGGTATTGAATAGCAATGTGTTTCTGACCAGTCCTGTTAGCTGTCACTTGAGTCAAACTGACTTGTATGCTTTTCTTTAAACAAACCCTACACCTCAAGCAAGTTAACACTGGTTGCAGGTTCAAATCATACAGTATGTGTGTCGCAGACAAATTGGGCAAAATTTTTATTTTGTTGACAGTCCGAATAATGATCAAGACAAAATCCTGGACGGTTTTCAATTTTAGGGGTATTATAAATATGAAAACGATATATCAATAGATCAAGTCTGATTAGATTGTGAAAAGAAAAAAAAGGGAAAAAACGGTCAAACAGATTTACTCACATCTTTGTAATAGTTTTCTTCCCTTTGTAAATTTTGATATTTTTGGAAGCCACTTATGGTATGTGCCCGATTCTAGTGGCTTTTAAAGGATTAAGCGTGAATGCAGCTGGGAGCAAAATAGATTCTTTTGCTAGCACAGGGGAAAGCCAAGTGCAGGATACAACTATAGGGAGTTGCACTGAAAAATATGTACTATGCAGACCTCGAGTTCAAGGCTAGTATCACAGGGAAAAAAATGCAATAGTCAAAAACACTGTTATATTCTGTTGTCACTTGTGACTTTCACCTGCAATAAGTTAAGCAAATGGTTATTTCATTTAAAAAACATCATCATTTCCTGTTGTGCAATTCCTTTTGCAAGCAGTAAGATCACAGCACACCAAAAATAACGTCTTGATGGTTTTATGCCATTGTGGGTTACAGCAGTAGAAGCACTCAAACAAAAGTACTGCTAAGTTTAAAAAATATCTAAAACAAAAGTACTCATTCAAAAATTCATGTAAAAGTAACCGAGTTACTTTAAAAAAAATTCCAACACATCAAAAACAAATAGAACTTCTTTTCAAAAAATTAAATATATTGCTTCCAATAAAACTGGAATAGTGGAAACGAATGATTAAATAGAAAAATAAAACAATTTTACAAATCTCAACATTTTTAAATTGCTTACAGATCTTTTCATAAGACTCGGTTGTGGGCAAATAAAAACACACCACTTTTCCTTTCAGACAAAACAAACCTTTAACAACTGTCTGTAATACACAATATTCCACGAAGGCTTATTCCCACCAATCAATTAAGAAATTTGAATTGGGTTATTTTGCAAAGGTAATACATTATTTACCTGTTTTATAAAAATGTACTATTATTCAAATTATGTTTATTTCTGTTTGTACTGTGGAATAAATTATTTCCACTTTCAAAATGGGTACACAGCTTAAAACATCTACAGTAAATAATCTATAAATGAAATGTCAACTAGGCTGATTGTACTGATTGCCATTTACACGTCTGCTTAATTTGTCACTGCTTTGATTCTGGAAAATCCAAGTAAAGCAAGGCAATTATTTTTGTTTCACATGGCGGCAATAAGTTCCTGTAGCCATCATCAAATGTTCACTTTCATAAATGGTTGCTAACTACTGTGCTGTGATTGACACACTACAAAACTCAGTGATACATTTTCACTTTATCAGTTTTTGCTGATTTGATAGCAAGATTTTACAATATAATGCAAAGCACCTATTGTGATAGCCACGTCCGTCCATCTGTCTGTCTGTCTGTCTGTCCACATGAAATAACTATGTCCCATGTGGACTAATTTTACAGAAATGTGGAATATTTACTTTTCATAGAAATTTGTTGAGACAATTACATTTTTGTTGAGATATCTTGGAGATGCCGTTGTGCACATTTTTAAAATTGCAAAATCTCACATCGAATGATATTGATAAATCTGAGAGCTCATCTACTTAAAAACAGAAAAATGCTCTGTGTGGCTAAAATTATAAATTAATTCACAATTTCAGTTTCATGTTAAGAGTGGTATCACTAACATGTATATTTCCCTCTTTATCACCTCCAATAGAACCTGGTGGGTAGGAAGTCGCTTTCACTGCCAGCTGCTTATGCACACACAACAGCAATCCTCTTATCAGCATATCCTGTAAGGTGCACATAGAAACCACTGCATTCATCTTCCTCCTCCTGTTGCTTTAATTAGTAACAGATAAGTTAAAATGATTGCACTAATTATAAAAGTATAAAATGCAAGCAAGGAAAATGAAGCTTTATCTACATATGGATAAGGTACCCTATGGTGAATAAGCTATTATGAACAGAGCAAATAAACATTTAGGCAGTACTGTTTACCTTGCACTAAACCAAGTTCACAGCTCCATTATATGTACATAATAATGATTCACTATTTCACTGTCACTATAATTTACAAGCGTTTCCAAACATCCAGCTGATAGGGACAGTCACACATTTCAGGTAATACATTGAGATAAAAACTTGTCTAGATGTTTAGAAAGACAAGGACAACCAAATACCACAGATTCCAGTTAGTGGTCAAAACTCTCACAGGGAAAGCTTAATTAAGAATTTCTGTTAAATTTAAACAGCACTGAGAAGATGACAAAGAAGCAGAGAAAAACAGACAGCACTGTCATTTATTGGTTTCCACATCAAGCATTGTATAGGTTTGTTTGTGAAGGTGTTTGGTTTTTTGTTTTTTTTTTTAAACTTGAGCCCAGAACCCTCTGTGTTGATGATGAGATAAAGCAGGCATTATACAAATGATGATTAGCTTTATGCGTGGGCATACTTGCTGCTACACAAGTGTCCCAGTTTGGGACTTTGACAATTGTATCACCCTATAATTTATTAACACAGTGTCACATTCACCTGATATCCATAATGGTCTTTTGCTCTAATACAGTTAGATTTTTACTTCTGGTTTTCCCCTACCATTTGTTATAACTGAATAGCTTTGTCCCATTTCATGAAAATAAACTACAGCCACATATGCTTATTCAAATAAAGAATTAATTACAAAGGATTTCTGTTTTCTTATTTATTTTCATTTTAGCTATAACCCAGCTACAGGGGATGCACAAACTGGTGTGTTTCTTCATGCCGGTACCAAGCCTAGATAAATTGTAATGGGTGGAAGTGAAGAGTTGCCAGATAGCTGGGCAACTACAGCAGAAATAGTAAGGGTGACAGAAAGAAGGGTGCGTGGCATGACATCTGGACAGAGGAAGGAGGAAAAGGAAACCTGGTGGTGGAATGTGGAAGTACAGGAGAGTAGAAGAGGATGAGGTTGGCCAAAAGGAAATGGGATAGTCAGAGAGATGAAGAAAATAAACAGGAGTACAAGGAGGTATAGTATAAGGTGAAGTGAGGGGTGGCGAAGGCTAAAGAAAAGGCTATGATGAGTTGTATGAGAGGTTTGACACTAAGGAGGAAGAAAAGGACCTGTACCAATTGGCTAGACAGAGGGACCGAGCTGAGAAAGATGTGCAGCAGGTTAGGGTGATAAAGGATAAAGATGGAAATGTACTCACAAGTGAGGATAGTGTGTTGAGTAGATACAAATATTACTTTGAGAGGCTGAAAATGAAGAGAATGAGAGAGAAAGAGAAGGTTGTGGCGATAGTGAATCAGGAAGTGCAAGGGATTAGCAAGGAAAAAGTAAGGACAGCTATGAAGAGGATGAAGAATGGAAAGGCTGTTGGTCCAGATGACATACCTGTGGAAGCATGCAGGTGTTTAGGAGAAATGGCAGTGGAGTTTTTAACCAGATTGTTTAATGGAATATTGAAAAGTGAGAGGATACCTGAGGAGTGGAGAAAAGGTGTATTGGTACCGATTTTTAAGAATAAGGGGGATGTGCAGAGCTGTAGTAACTACAGGGGGATAAAATTGATGAGCCATAGAATGAAGTTATGGGAAAGAGTTGTGGAACCTATGTTAAGAAGGGAGGTGATGATTAGTGAGCAGCAGTATGGTTTCATGCCAGGAAACAGCACAACAGATGCAATGTTTGCTCTGTGGGTGTTGATGGAGAAGTATAGAAAAGGCCAGACAGAGTTGTATTGCATTTTTATGGACCTGGAGAAAGCATAAGACAGGGTGCCTCAAGAGGAGTTGTGGTACTGTATGAGGAAGTTAAGAGTGGCAGAGAAGTATGTAAGAATTGTACTGGGTATGTACGAAGGAAGTGTGACAGTGGTGAGGTCTCCGATATGAGTGTCGGATGCATTCAACCTGTAGGTGGAATTATATCAGGGATTGGTTCTGAGCCCTTTGTTATTTGCAATGGTGATGGACACGTTGAAAGAGGAGATTAGACAGGAGTCCCCATGGACTATGATGTTTGCTGAGTACATTGTGATCTGAGAGTAGGGAGCAGGTTGAGGAGATCCTGGAGAGGTGAAGATATGCTCTAGAGAGGACAGGAATGAAGGTCAGTAAGTGTTGGTAAAGGTGAATGAGTTTAAATACATGGGATCAACAGTACAGTACAGAGTAACGGGGATTATGGAAGAGAGGTGAAAAAGAGAGTTAAGGCAGGGTGGAATGGGTGACAAGAGTAATTTGTGACAGACGGGTATCAGCAAGAGTGAAAGGGATAGTCTACCGAATGGTAGTGAGACCAGCTATGTCATATGGGTTAGCAACAGAGGCACTGACAAAAAACAGGAGACAAAGCTGGAGGTGTTAAAGATGTTAAGATTTGCACTGGGTGTGATGAGGATGAACAGGATTAGAAATTAGTACATTAGAGGGTCAGTTCAGGTAGAACGGTTTGAAGGCAAAGTCAGAGACACAAGATTGCGTTGGTTTGGATATGTGCAGAGGAGAAATGCTGGGTATATTGGGAAGAGGATGCTAAAGATAGAGATGCCAGGCAAGAGGAAAAGAGAAAGGCCTAAGAGAAGGTTTATGGATGTGTAAAAGAGGACGTGAAGGTGATGGGTGTAACTGAGCAAGATGGAAAGGACAGGAAGATATGGAAAAGAATGATGTGGCAAACCGTAACAGGAGCAGCTGAAAGAGGATGATTTTTATTTCAGCTATTATAACTGCCAATTGAAAATTGTCAATGTGTGTGAATTTGGTGTGTGTGTGTGTGACAGTGGTCCTTGTGAATGACTAGAGCCCTGCCCAGGCTTGTTTTCAGACTTTTGCCCAATCCTGGTGAGATAACCTTGGCCCTTGAAACCCTGAAAAACAGACCGAGAAGGTTGTTGAACCTACCTACTGAATTCAATCCACTGAAGGCTTCAGTGTCTGCACAGGCCTCGAATGCACCTGCATATTACACCATGCGTAGATTTTCTTGTTTTCTTTTAGCGTTATATACTAAAATTATTAGTTTCTTGTTAATGACAATTTTCGTTTTAGATTTAATTGATGAGAAAAATACTTTATTTTACAATAACATCTGAAAACCATGATAAGAGAGTATGACTGTAATTCAATTTCTCCATCCGACTTTTTACTCTTGTGAAGAAATGAAAATTTAAGAACGTGTGTATGCTTAATGTGTTTCGCCCTATTGTTTCACTTGCAGCTATGCTTTTACGAGTACTACAGTCGTCTGCTAGGATTGAACAACTGGCTACAGGGTTACTGCAAGAAGAAGGATGTCAGTTTCATCAACAATTGGAATCTCTTTTTGGAAAGGCCGCGTCTCTTCCAGCGTGATGGCCTGCATCCGAACAGTTTCGTGCCGGGTCCTCTCGAAAACATATCGAAGGTAATTCGTTTTCTTGACTATCTATCTCTGCTCTTAACCCCTTTCCGAAATGATACTGTTGTGCTAGGACATGATAAGTGTTTAATAGAATCTTCCGTTCAAGTGCACAGCATTAATACTGTAATAAGCAATCTCAATGCACGTAGAAAATCTAGGAAATACGGTATATACTCCAATAATCTAATTAAAATTACAATTTTAGAGGAACAATGTATTAAAACTATAAAAACAGATCACAGATTAAACAAAAAATACACACAGAGCGGCTAATAAAATAATTTAGTTCCTATTCCAAATATCAATAACGCATATAGTATTCATCTCTGCACCTCGAAACATTAAATATGGCACTATTAAATGTTAGAGCTTTAACTAACAAAACGTTTTTATCAACGATCTTATTAGTGATAAAAAATAGATTTATTGCACTTAGTGAAACATGGCTTAATCAGACGCGCGTTTTTTAATCGAATCTGCGCCCGGATTACAGTTTTACTCGTCAGACCGCCAGGGAAAAGGGGGCGGATTGGCTAACATTTACTCGAGCGATTAAAATGTAAAGATGTCAGTTTTGGTAAGTTCAAGTCCTTTGAGTATCTCGCCGTTGTTATTCATGGAGATTCTCAAGTTCTAGTACTATCCGTGTATAGACCTCCAAAATATAACGCGTCTTTTTTTTGAGGAATTCTCTGACTTAATGTCAATTTTAATTACTAACTATGACACACTCCTAATAGTTGGCGACTTTAATTTTCATATAGATAATCAGTGTGATCTAAAAGTAAAAGAATTTATGAACCTCCTGGATTCTTTTGATTTGAGACAACTCATAAATCAGCCTACACATAAAGCAGGTCATACATTAGACTTAGTGATTACTAAAGGACTGAAAGTTGATATAAAACAGATCATTGATATTGGTCTATCAGACCATTTTCTTCTACTTTTAATATAGAAATAATGATAAAAACACTCATGAGAAGCATATTGTTAAAAACGCTTCTTTGACTCGCAGCAGCTTTAAAACTTACAAACATTTTAAGCAATCAGTCCGTTTATAGTGCCAGCTATAATAGCGAGGATAATGTAAATAGTAAGGTGGAAAGATTTAATACTAAAGTGAGAGCTGCTGTTGACATAGTTGCACCTGAAAAGACAGTGAAAAATCTTCTAGCATTGTTATACCATGGAAGACCCAAAGAGTGTCTGATTTAAAGAGAACATGCCGAGAGCTGAGCGTCAATGGAGGAAGACTAAACTTACTATCCACCATGAAATATTAAAAGTCAAAATAACAGAATACAATAACACTGTCCGTCTTGAGAGACGCTGCTATTTCTCAAGATTATAAATAACAATGCTAGTAATCCCAGAGTCTTATTTTCTACAATTGATCGCCTACTAAACCCAGGTAACTCAAAGGAATGCCTCCTAAGTGCTTCCAGTGAAACCTGTGAGGCTATCGCTGTATTTTCAATCAAAAATTAATGATATTAGAAATAACATAGTATATCCCTCCAACACTAAGGATCCTCCTAAACCCCAGCATCCTGTTATAAACAAATTAAACTCTTTCACTAGGATAGATTTACCTGATTTACAAAAATAATCTCTCAATTAAAACCTCCACCTGCATCCTTGACCCAATACCAACAAGGTTTTTCAAAGAAGTATCAGGCGTGCTAATTGATAATGTTCTTGACATAGTAAATTCGTCATTAGATACGGGGTCTTCCCAGACTGTCTTAAGACTGCTGTAGTTAAACCCCTACTTAAGAAACATAATCTTGACCCTCGCTCTTGAAAATTTTAGACCCATCTCTAACCTGCCTTTCTTAAGTAAAGTTCTAGAGAAGGCAGTCATTATGCAGTTAAATGACCACCTAAATAAACATGCTATTCTTGATAAATTTCAGTCGGGTTTTAGAACAAATCACAGCACAGAAACTGCACTCGTTAAAGTAGTAAATGACTTGCGGTGAATGCAGACAGAGGCCATTTATCTGTTCTCATCCTCTTAGATCTGAGTGCTGCATTTGACACCATTGATCACAACATTCTTAGAAATCGCCTTAGTCAATGGGTGGGCCTCTCTGGCAGTGTCTTAAATTGGTTTGAATCCTACCTGACAGGGAGAAAATTTTTGTTAGTTGTGGGAATTACAACTCGAAGACACATGATATCGATATGGTGTTCCACAAGGCTCTATCCTGGGTCCGCTGTTATTCTCAATCTACATGCTTCCGTTAGGTCAGATTATCTCAGGGCACAACGTGAGCTACCACAGCTATGCTGATGACACACAGCTGTACTTATCAATAGCACCTGATGACCCGATTCTATTGATTCACTAACACAATGTCTGACTTGTATCTCAGAATGGATGAATAGTAATTTTCTCAAGTTAAATAAAGAGAAAACTGAAATCTTAGTGATCAGCAATAATGGATACAATGAGGCTATTAGAAATAAACTGGATACATTAGGATTAAAAGTCAAGACGGAGGTAAAAAGCTTAGGGGTGATTGTTGACTGTAATCTGAATTTTAAATCACATATTAATCAGATCATTAGGACAGCATTTTTTCACTTAAGAAACATAAGTAAAGTTAGACCTCTTATATCACTGAAAGATGCTAAGAAATTAGTTCACGCGTTTGTTTTCAGTCGACTGTAATGCACTCCTCTCAGGACTACCCAAAAAAGACATAAATCGTTTGCAACTAGTGCAGAATGCAGCTGCTAGAATCCTAACTAGGAAAAGAAAATCCGAACACATTACTCCAGTTTTGATGTCACTACACTGGTTACCTGTGTCATTCAGGATTGACTTTAAAATTCTGCTTATGGTTTATAAAGCCTTAAATAATCTCGCCCCATCTTATATATCGGAATGTCTGACACCTTATATTCCAAATCGTAACCTCAGATCCTCAAATGAGTGTCTCCTTAGAATTCCAAGAACAAAACTTAAAAGAAGTGGTGAGGCGGCCTTCTGCTGCTATGCACCTAAAATCTGGAATAGCCTGCCAATAGGAATTCGCCAGGCTGATACAGTAGAGCACTTTAAAACACTGCTGAAAACACATTACTTTAACATGGCCTTTTATAACTTCATTTAATTTAATTTAACTTAATCCTGATACTCTGTATGTTCAATTTCATAATAACTATTCATGGTGGCTCTAAAATCCGTACTGACCCCTACTCTCTTTTCTGTTTCTTTTTCCGGTTTCTTTGTGGTGGTGGCCTGCGCCACCTACTCAAAGCTTCATGATGCTCCAACAATGATGGATGGATTTAAAAGGCAGAAGTCTACGTGACCATCATCATCATCAAGCCCTTCCGTGAGAACCCTAAATCCAAAGAGGACTGTTTCATTTATGTTAGGTAGAATGCCCAGAGGGAACTGGGCGGTCTCATGGTCTGGAATCCCTACAGATTTTATTTTTTCTCCAGCCGTCTGGAGTTTTTTTTGTTTTTTCTGTCCCCCCTGGCCATTGAACCTTACTCTTATTCTATGTTAATTAATGTTGATTTATTTTGTTTTCTTATTGTGTCTTTTTTCTATTCCTTATTTTGTAAAGGACTTTGAGCTACTGTTTGTATGAAAACGTGCCATATAAATAAATGTTGTTGTTGTTTTAATTAATTCATATTAGCTGTTTTCATCTAAGAGAATTACAAAGGATAAATAAGGGAAAGAAGTGGGGGCAAAGAAGTTTGCACCTTTGTTGCAAAGGACATTAAGCAGAGATGACAAATAAGTGAGAACCCATTAAGTAAACAAATTTCCTTATAAAATGAGTAATAGTGACTTAGGCTAGAATCACCTTAGCATCCTGATCATTACAGCATAGCAGTTAGTACTTTTGCCTGATAGCTTCAGTAAAAGGTTTCTATTCCCAGTCCAAGTCACTGTCTCTCTGGTATTTGCACATTCTCCTCATGTCAGTTTGGGTTTCTCTAGGTACCCAGGCCAAGCTTGTTAGTCTTGTGTCTTTGCATGTGCCTAGTAACTGCTCTGCCTAGTGCTCTGTAGTCTTATTTATCATCCAGGGGGTAGTTCACACTTTTTACTTACTGCTGGATAGTTTCTGGGTCCCAGTGCCCAGAATAAGACCTAGAAAGTGGATAGGCTGATCATTTTTAATTAATGCTCACTTATATGAGTGGGCCAACATTATCCAACTATAGAACTGCATGACAATAAGTCAAAAGATGTAACCCTGCAGATGTCTGAAGTGGCCAAGGACCCTGAAAAACAGCTTAGAAAATACTGATGTTTTGATACATTTTTAAAAATCATAGCTTTTTACATAAACATTTACAATGAGTTAATAATATGCCTTTTAAGTTGTTGTTAGGTCTGAGACAGAGGTAGTTGATACAATTATAATATTTTCATTAGCACAAAAAATAGTGCAAAGTGCTTTTGTTTATAATGAATGATCCTGCAGCTTCTTTTTTCTGTGGGCAGTGATTTTGTTAAATATGCATTTCAAATGCGATGTACCAATAAAATGTAAAATGATTTATTTTAGCACTTGCTTTACACGACTTTGCAGGACTTTATCAGCAGGACTAGTGCAGTGGTGAAATCATTGCTCTGTGACTTTGCAGATGAATGAACCTTGAGCTGACAACATTTGATTAGGCTGAAGGACAGGTTCTTTCATATTACCAGAAAGGCGTAAAGGAATGATGAGTTGACTTTTACATTTCATCATACTGCTTTTCAGGACTGTCATTTATCCCAATTTGTACAACACAACTGTATGTCTGCCAATTAAGAAACTAGCTGGATTAATCAGTAAATGGATGAATGAATAAATAAGTTGCCATATAAAGACATTCTAAAATGATGATTCTGTATAATGATCTCAAAGCATGCAAGGAGGGTCCGGGGTTTTCAAATTACTGTGCTAGTATAAAAATTAATAAATAGGTGCATTTACCAAAAATGTTTTTGACTGTTTTAACATAAGACGATGTCAACATCATGCTTTTATGAGGGCAGGCAATTGGTTCTTGCATTAATGCATGTTGTTTCGAGTATTTTCTGATTCATAGTTATGTTACCAAAAGGTTGGTATGTAGACATGCGAAAAAAAAAGCACAACCTGTTCCGATTCTATGGTTGTATCTAGCAGCATGGCATGGATTCCCTTCCCAGTAGGCATGTACAGTCAGTCATACTGTTGTTTCCAATGATTTTCTGTATTGTACCTAAATGATGAGATTTTATATAGTCTGCAAAATACCCTTGTGGTAAACGAGGATTTCATTAGTGCATATTGTTGGCTGAACACTGAAATCTTACACTTGTACTGTGGAATCAGCTATGAAAAATGATATTAATTAGGATATGGATATCTTAGATATAAGAACTCTTCAACAGTTTTCAAACAAAAGCCACGCCACTTAGCACCCAACAAGTGGAGCATGCAACTATCATGACAAAAGCATACTTAGATGTTATGTGTGCAAGACCACAGCAGCAGACCACAAAAGTTCCACCCTAATCCTTTCCCTTGACTACAGACTAATTGCACACCAAGGACTTCTTCCCTTCAACCCCGTACACAATGCTAGCCTAAAACTGCACTGCTGATTGGCTAATGAACAGTGCCTTAATTTGAATCAGGATATGCAGATGGTCTCCTCAGGGCTCTGTTAGAAGACTCCACAGCACAGGCAGATAACCTAATACAGATTATGACTATCAGTAATTTCTAAACTTGGATTCTCTGATTCAATAAACAACCTAATTTCTGACAAACACATCACTCAATATAAATTAAATAATCAGAATGTATTTATTCTATAAAGAATAAGTAATCACTTTGAAGTAAATTTACGCTCTTATATCTTGCTGGCAAAAACAGGTGGGACTGCACCCTACTGCCTATAGTGGATAAAGCGCCACTAGTTGTAACGTATCAGGGCATAACTAACCATCACCTAGTTCTTACGATGTGTTAAAACTGAATAAATCACAACATACTTTACTCTTTTATTATTAATTCAAAGGCAGCACAGTCATACGATGTTATGTCATTACTTATTCACCAAAAAATAAGACCATAAAAAGAACACATATATAACAAAGCAAACACAGTTACCACTTCCATAGTAGCTGAGAAGAGGTATTACTAAAGAGGTTAACCCAGGTGTTACTAATAAAGTGCACTAGATCATTTGATTAACTGAAATGCTACCATCAGGACAGAAAAGCAGAATGCAATTTTGCCTTTCCAACTTCTTTAATAATTCAGGACACTCCTGTAATGTCACTCTTTACTTAAAGTTTTATATAATGATTTATAGTTTTAGCAGAAATACACCTACTGCTATGTTTCTCTATCTGTCCATCAGTCTGTCTGTCTGTTCATGTGAAACAACTCAGCTAGCTCTCAGTGTACCAATTCTGTTTAAATTTAGTACACTAATTCTTCAAAACATGTGTTGGGAATGATCAATTTTATTGAAATACAGTAGCTTAAATATAGTACACTGTACACATTTTTTAAAATTCAAAAATTCCCTTTACTAAAACTGAAAAACGTCCCGAGAAACTTTAGAGATTTGCTAACTGGTTCAGATTTACTGGTTACTTCAAGTTGTATTTTTGTAGATTTTAGTCTTTTACTTGTCCGATAGCTACTCCCGACAGCAAAATAGGAAAAACACTGAAGGGTCTTGCTTACTTTTGGCTGTGCATAACTCAGAAGCTTAATTCTCCTGTTTCTTAAAATCATACTGATGCATGATGTTTGTGACCATAAAAGTAAAAAACACAAGCAACTTATGTAGAAATTAATGAAACATACACCGTAGCTCTGCAGTGGACTGCTGCCCTGCCCAGGGTTTGTTTCCTGCGTTGCACCCTGTGTTGGCTGGGATTGACTCCAGCAGACTCCCGTGACCCTGTTATTAGGATATAGCGGGTTGGATAATGGATGGATGGATGCACCGTAGCTACGGTTTGGTGTCACATAATGCATACAATAAATAAACTCTGATTTTTGTTAAACAAAAAAACAATTTCACAGATGTGCTACATGCAGATCATAAAGATTAAATTTTCTCTGATACTATAATTTATTAAGTACAACATTTTTACCTTGAGATTTCAGAGATTTTAAATCTCCACTAGATACTATTTTCAAAAACATTATGTTTAAGAAATCTGAACTCCAAATAGCAGTAGACACTTCACAGCCAATAATTAGCTGTACACAGTTCACAACCAATAATTAACAATAGTACACCAACTGATACCATTATTTTCATCACTTCTGTTGGACCCACTGTCTATGAAAGCTATTTCAGTCCCACAAACCTATTTGGGATATTCTACAAATACTAATTTTGTTTTATGTCAGATGATCTGAGTAATATTTTCTTTATTGATAATTCTGTGTTAATAAGTAATGTTAGTTTTGTGGTATCTAGCTCTAAGTTTTTCTGTTATTGTTGTTTATTTCTGAATATGACTCACTTTTATAAATACTTAATAAGCAAAATGTGATAGTCAATTATTTGATGAAGTCACTAGGAAAAAAAGCTCTGCTTTTCAAAACAGTTAACTAAATCACTCACTGGATATAAATGTTATGCCATGCATACAATTTCTAACTAGTTTTATACTGAAAAGATTCATCAACTTCAATATTTCTTATAACTGTAGCCCAACCCCCACAGTTATAGAGTTAAGTGGAGTGCAAACATTAATTGCACATGTCTTACATCAATAAAATCTCCAATCAGAAAAGAACTGGGAAAGGTAACATATCAGATCTCATACAGCATGGTCCCCACCAACAGTAGATGCACCTCACACAGAATTAATACAGAATGCCCTGCATGCTTAAACCAAGATATGCATACATCTTCTAGATCATGAAACCATATGGTGTAGGTACTACTGTAGTGCCATTAAGAGTGCCTTAATATCTCACATTCTAGAAACATCCTAATTCTCCTTTTCACGCTCAATATTAAAATAAAGAAGAAAGAGTGTATGGTATTTACCAGTGTTATCACAGAGGTACTTACGGTTGGGAGTGTGCGGTTTCATAGCGCTCAAAGGTGTGGGACAGGTCATGCTTGTTGTTCATGTAGCACTGAGTGCATAAGTCATAATCAAAGCAGACTTTGCACTTCCATCTCATCCCCATGATGCCATGCTTCTTGCAGCTATCACAGATAATGTTGGAATGGCGAACACCTGGAGAATCATAAACAGTTTGTTAGAAAGACAGAAAAATCAAGATGTTTCCCATGCTTGATAGTGGATTCATTATGGGTATAAATTGTCTAGAAATCAACCTTTTACTTTTACAGTTAGGTCCATAAATATTTGGACAGAGACAACTTTTTACTAATTTTGGTTCTGTACTTTACCACAAAGAATTTTAAATGAAACAACTCAGATGCAGTTGAAGTGCAGACTTTCAGCTTTAATTCAGTGGATTGAACAAAAAGATTGCATAAAAATGTGAGGCAACTAAAGCATTTTTCTAACACAACCTTCATTTCAGGTGCTCAAAAGTAATTGGACAATTGACTCAAAGGATATTTCATGGGCAGGTGTGGGCAAGTCCGTTGTTATGTCATTATCAATTAAGCAGATAAAACGCCTGGAGTTGATTTGAGGTGTGTTGCTTGCATGTGGAAGATTTTGCTGTGAACAGACAACATGTGGTCAAAGGAACTCTCCATGCAGGTGAAATAAGCCATCCTTAAGCTGCGAAAACAGAAAAAACCCAACCGAAAAATTGCTACAATATTATGAGTGGCAAAATCTACAGTTTGGTACATCCTGAGAAAGAAAGCAAGCACTGGTGAACTCAGCAACGCAAAAAGACCTGGACGTCCACGGAAGACAACAGTGGTGGATGATCGCAGAATCATTTCCATGGTGAAGAGAAACCCCTTCACAACTGTCAACCAAGTGAACAACACTCTCCAGGGGGTAGGCGTACCGATATCCAAGTCTACCATAAAGAGAAGACTGCATGAAAGTAAATACAGAGGGTGCACTGCAAGGTGCAAACCACTCATAAGCCTCAAGAATAGAAAGGCCAGATTGGACTTTGCTAAAGAACATCTAAAAAAGCCAGCAAAGTTCTGGAAAAACATTCTTTGGACAGACGAAACCAAGATCAACCTCTACCAGAATGATGGCAAGAAAAAAGGATGGAGAAGGCGTGGAACAGCTCATTATCCAAAGCATACCACATCATCTGTAAAACACGGTGGAGGCAGTGTGATGGGCTTGGGCGTGCATGGCTGCCAGTGGTACTGGGACACTAGTGTTTATTGATGATGTGACACAGGACAGAAGCAGCCGAATGAATTCTGAGGTGTTCAGCTAAATGCAGTCAAATTGATTGGGCGGCGTTTCATGATACAGATGAACAATGACCCAAAACATACAGCCAAAGCAACCCAGGAGTTTATTAAAGCAAAGAAGTGGAAAATTCTTGAATGGCCAAGTCAGTCACCTGACCCAATTGAGCATGCATTTCACTTGTTGAAGACTAAACTTCGGACAGAAAGGCCCACAAACAAACAGCAACTGAAAGCCACTGCAGTAAAAGCCTGGCAGAGCATTAAAAAGGAGGAAACCCAGCATCTGGTGATGTCCATGAGTTCAAGACTTCAGGCTGTCATTGCCAGCGAAGGGTTTTCAACCAAGTATTTGAAATGAACATTTTATTTCCAGTTATTTAATTTGTCCAATTACTTTTGAGCCCCTGAAATAAAGGGATTGTGTTAAAAAATACAATGCAATGCAATCTTTTTGTTCAACCCACTGAATTAAACCTGAAAGTCTGCACTTCAACTGCATCTGAGTTGTTTCATTTAAAATACATTGTGGTAATGTACAGAACCAAAATTAGAAAAAAGTTGTCTCTGTCCAAATATTTATGGACCCAATTGTATGAAATAATCCGTTCCAATAGAAAAGGCCATGCCTTTTCTGATAATCTTTTGTAGTGAGATATCAAGCAAAATGACACCTTTTACTGACTTACTAAAAAGATTACAATATTCAAGTTTTCGAGGCAACTCAGGCCCCTTTTTCAGGCAAGATGTGTCATTCTGCTTGACTTCTTACTACATCCATAATGGCTAACACGGTACAAAACCCTGGTAACTACTCATACTCCTTTCTAATTATTTGTGATGCTGCAGTGATAGAAATTAATGACTAATGTCCAATGAATTTAATCTCGGCCTTTTGCTCCCCAGTATGCCTTCAGTCACTAGCACAGAAAGCAATTATTTGCCATCTTATTGGTCTCTCAGACATTTGCAGTCCCAGCAACTCTGTACATTGGATTGTCCATTTTAAACAAGTCACAACAGCACCCTCTGCTGGTAATTTTACTTGATATAGCAGTATCAGTAGCCTTGCAAGGGTCAATTCTTTTTCTACATACTGTATACACCTTCATTCAGCAATACAAAGTGTTCATGTGTTTCATTTTCTTTCTTTTCTTAAGCTAATCAATCTCATAATGTTTTTCTAGATCTTTGTGGCAGTTCCCTTATAAAACAGTTTCCTTCTCACTGTCTTAGTTAACTCATGTCTTTTCAACAAAGAAAAGATAATACATCTGCCAGAAAATTCTCCAAAATCACTCTTAAAGAAAATGAAAATATCAATGACATAGTGTGGAATATGGCTGGCCATTCATCCCAGCCAATACCCCCAGGCCGCCAGATTGAGCCCACCCTGTGGCGTGGAGGTGCCCCAAATTACAACAGAGCATCATGGACATTGGAGTTTTCCTGTACAGCCCTGCTGGATAATGTTGGGGCCACCAGGGGCTGCTGCAGGGAGGCCCAGAGACTTTATTTTACCTATAACCCAGAAGTACATCTTAGACACAGCGACAGAGGAAATGACATACTTCCGGGATGAAAAAGAAGAGTTTTGATCTGACCCGGAAGTTCTAGGAAGTCACTTGGACAGAGAGTTCAGAAGCACTTCCGGGTCAAGGACTATAAGAGACTGTGAATCCTAGACGGATGAGCTGAGTCGGGTGGCAGGGGACAACGCATCTGGGAGAGTGGAGAATTGTTTGTAGTATTGATTATTGAGAATTGTATTGTTTATTAGTTTATGAGTATTGTGGAGTGGAGGGTGCTTTTTGCATTGCTTTGTCCAAATAAAGAAAATTATTGGACTTTTATCTGGTGTCTGGCGTCTGGTCCGAGGGTTCAAGGGGACGACAGCGCACCCTATCTGTCACAATAGGTATACTGGTATCATCACTTCTTATTAACCAAAAAAGTCACCAAATGCTTCAGACAACCTGTTTCAGAGTTTAAGATCTGAAAAGTTGCAACTTGGTTCAATGCTTAGCAGTCAACTATCAATCACCACTCCAACTGCGTACAGATACTGGAACCACTGGAACCAGTCCACGCCACGTACAACTCGAATGCCAACTTCCATGTTGAAATGAAGGGTAAGATAGGAATTCAAGATTAAATATTAATACAAATAAAAAAATAAAATAAAAAGTGTAAGTTATACATAATTAAGTTAAACTTTAAATGTGTTAAACAGGAGATGCAATATTCAGTACTTTATTTTATTAAATTTCAAAAAAACCTAAAATGTATTTTATTTTCACTGTCAAAATTCTTCTATGAAAACTGATTACATTCTGCTTTATTACTTTTACTTAGGAGCCAAATCAAAGACCTTGCTTAGCTTGTCAAGCCACCCACCCTTCCCTAAGCCACATACCAATCTGTGCATTGTCATAGAGGAGCAGGTCAAAAGCACCCTGGTAACCTGTGCGGTAGTTTGTTCGGGTGCCACTATCCCATTGTACAACCACTGTTTTGTCTGGTGTAGTGGTACTTCCCTGCCGGCCAATCTCCACCACGGTCCCGACATGGCCTTCACCATCATCTTGGTTGTTCCATTTCCAGTCCATGCCACGTACAACTCGCATGCCAACTTCCATGTTGAAATGAAGGGTAAGATAGGACAAGGCAGTAGTCCAAAAGGAAGGTGCAGCTCAGACTTCTTAGGCACTCAAAGCCAATACAAGAGGAACAGGGTGAGAAGGGAAAAGGAGGAGAGGGAGAGGAGGGGGAGGCTCCAAAATTGATCAGGAAGCACAGACCATCAACTGTAAAACACAAAAATGAAAAAAGAGAAGATTTAACAACACGATCAAAGAAATGAAGAAAATGAATGGCAAAAGTTAAATGGTAAGTCTCAGTGTAAGATGTCAAGGGTGATGATAGCTGGGGAGGCAGGGACTCTGAAGCATTACAAAGCATTTAACTTCGGGCTGCTTGCCATTATCTTTGAGCTGTGCATTAATATAAATTGAACAAAACTCATAAAAATGAACATTAAACTAAAGCGTTCATTTATTTAAACCTTTTGCCTTGCATATCACCACACTATAAGGGCCATTAAGCAGGACATAAAGAGAGATTGTCCAGCAGTTCAACAAAAGGGGTGTGGGCAGGGGGATTCAGGAAAAGACAACCCTGCATAAGATGGTACATAAAACAATTCACAAATACACTTCCATTAATACAAGACAAAGGATTTTCTAAATATTCCCTAAGACTGTCAGTCCATAGATTTCTGAAGCAGCTTTTCTCTGGAGAGTGAAGCATGTCATAACTGCCTACACTTTAGTGTAAAAATAGCCACTAGAACATTTACAAATGTGAGGAATCTCATTTTCTTCACAACAGCATTAACTGATGCAGTTTGGTATGGAAGAAAGTATGCAGTACTTAAACACCCACAGAAAAAAAGCATAGCATGCAATACCAACACAAAAAGTAGGTCATCATGAATTTATTCACACTAAATACTTTACGCAGGATGGGCAAGACGAAGAGTTCAGCCCCCCATACTTTTATTTTAGCCAGTCTACTACACGTATTTCACTTATGCTTATTGAAAGTAAAATTACAGCACTAATAAGTAAAGGTTTCTATGTAATAAATCAGTCAATTTCAGGGAATCACAAAGTACTAAAATAGCAGCCTGTAACACATTATGCAAATATCTGAAAAAACAGGGCATTCTATGATCAATGAACTCTAGGATACATTCTACAAATTTTAAAGAAGGACATTAGAAAGCAGCGTGTTTCTACAGTCAAGAATATTTCAATATGTTGTTCACACTACATAAACCTGTTACATAGTCACTACTGATCCATGCTGGCCTTTATTTATTTGTTAGTAAATTACGAAGAGTCTGTCTGAACATTTGGGTAACTTGTATTCCCCCGATTTCAGCCTTTGAGACCTGAAAAGCTTTGATTATACTGTTTTTATAACCAAAACACTTCATTTTTGTCTCAGCAATTATAAATCACTGTCATAAGTTTTGGATTTGAAAATAAATGGGTATCTCTGTCGCTCCACAGCACTTGGGCCCTGATTAACAAAACTAAACCATAAATCAATATACTATATGTATGCATTTTTATGCATACTTTACATTCAGTATTACCAGTCATTGCATGTTATTTTAAATGTATTTGTAAATTTTAATAGCATTCTCGGATCATAAATATACAGTGCATCCTGAAAGTATTCACAGCGCATCACTTTTTCCACATTTTGTTATCTTACAGCCTTATTCCAAAATGAATTAAATTCATTTTTTTCCTCAGAATTCTACACACAACACCCCATAATGACAAAGTGAAAAAAGTTTACTTGAGGTTTTTGCAAATGTATTAAAAATAAAAACTGAGAAATCACATGTACATAAGTATTCACAGCCTTTGCTTAATATTTTGTTGATGTACCTTTGGCAGCAATTACAGCCTCAAGTCTTTTTGAATATGATGCCACAAGCTTGGCACACCTATCCATGACCAGTTTCGCCCATTCCTCTTTGCAGCACCTCTCAAGTTCCATCAGGTTGGATGGGAAGCGTCGGTGCACAGCCATTTTAAGATCTCTCCAGAGATGTTCAATCGGATTCAAGTCTGGGCCACTCAAGGACACTCACAGAGTTATCCTGAAGCCACTCCTTTGATATCTTGGCTGTGTGCTTAGGGTCGTTGTCCTGCTGAAAGATGAACCGTCGCCCCAGTCTGAGGTCAACAGCGCTCTGGAGCAGGTTTTCATCCAGGATGTCTCTGTCCATTGCTGCAGTCATCTTTCCCTTTATCCTGACTAGTCTCCCAGTTCCTGCCGCTGAAAAACATCCCCACAGCATGATGCTGCCACAACCATGCTTCACTGTAGGGATGGTATTGGCCTGGTGATGAGCGGTGCCTGGTTTCCTCCAAATGTGACGCCTGGCATTCACACCAGAGAGTTCAATCTTTGTCTCATCAGGTCAGAGAATTTTGTTTCTCATGGTCTGAGAGTCCTTCAGGTGCCTTTTGGCAAACTCCAGGCGGGCTGCCATGTGCCTTTTACTAAGGAGTGGCTTCCGTCTGGCCACTGTACCATACAGGCCTGATTGGTGGATTGCTGCAGAGATGGTTGTCCTTCTGGAAGGTTCTCCTCTCTCCACAGAGGACCTCTGGAGCTCTGACAGAGTCACCACCAGGTTCTTGGTCACCTCCCTGACTAAGGCCCTTCTCCCCCGATCGCTCAGTATAGATGAGCGATCTCTAGGAAGCCAGCTCTAGGAAGAGTCCTGGTGGTTTCAAACTTCTTCCACTTATGGATGATGGAGGCCACTGTGGTCATTGGGACCTTCAAAGCAGCAGAAATTTTTCTGTAACTTTCCCCAGATTTGTGCCTCGAGACAATCCTGTCTCGGAGGTCTACAAACAATTCCTTTGACTTCATGCTTGGTTTGTGCTCTGACATGAACTGTCAACTGTGGGACCTTATATAGACAGGTGTGTGCCTTTCCAAATCATGTCCAATCAACTGAATTTACCACAGGTGGACTCCAATTAAGCTGCACAAACATCTCAAGGATGATCAGGGGAAACAGGATGCACCGGAGCTCAATTTTGAGCTTCATGGCAAAGGCTGTGAATACTTATGTACATGTGATTTCTTAGTTTCTTTATTTTTAATAAATTTGCAAAAACCTCAAGTAAACGTTTTTCACGTTGTCATTATGGGGTGTTGTGTGTAGAATTATGAAGAACAAAATGAATTTAATCCATTTTGGAATAAGGCTGTAAAAAAACAAAATGTGGAAAAAATGATGCGCTGTGAATGCTTTCTGGATGCACTGTATGCAGGCTAAATTAAATGAACTGATTTCCTACCATGAATGCCCACTGTGTGAAGGTTCTTCTTGTGTTCACGTGGGTTTCCTCTGGGACACCAGTTTTCCTTAACATTGCAAACACATGCTTTTACACAAAATTGTGACTCATTTTTTTAATGTTTTATTGAATTTATTAAAAGCAAGTAGCATTCCATACAAGCAAGTCAAACTTAACAAAACTAAGTTCAAATCAACTCCCACCCATGAGAAAGAGGCCAACAGACAGTAAAATTTTAAGTGATGGGGAGAGAAAAAAAGGGGAGAAAATCCATTTCTCTAATTTAAATGCTTATTCTAAAATGTTATTTATCAGATTGTGCCAGGTTTTAAAATTTAATTTGCACACATCCTCTAAGTAAGAATGAGATTTTTTCCAATTTCAAACAGTATACAGTGCACCCCCAAAATCTGCGGGGGTTACGTTCCTAGAGCACCCACGAATTGTGAAAAACCACGAATTCTGGATGTGG
The DNA here is from genome assembly GCF_016835505.1 of Polypterus senegalus. NCBI lineage: Eukaryota > Metazoa > Chordata > Cladistia > Polypteriformes > Polypteridae > Polypterus > Polypterus senegalus. The sequence goes on from NC_053159.1 coordinate 37,598,359, forward strand.
TTAAAAAAATGCCTATTTTTACAGTTTAAACCCTAAATATGCCCCCAAAACACTTTAATTTAATTTCAAACTCAACTAAATACATTAACCAAAAAAAGAATGTAAATACTGTACTGCTATGTCTCCCACAGTGCTAGAATTTAAAATACAGATGTTACGCTATATGTACTGTAATTCATGCAAGCGCGTTTTCATTGCCAGAAGCCTTAGAAGGTGCAGGGCCTTTCGGCAGCATCTTGGGGCTTTAACTCTTAAACTGCCACATACTTGGGGGTTAATGCATTCCTGGACGCCAAATACTTTTTTGCTGCACTTTAAGTAAACGTCACAATTCACAAAGAAAAAGTTACTGTACATTTTAATGTAACATTTTTTTCAAGCAAAGAGCATCACAATTACTGCAACAATGATCACTTTACACATTGCTAATGAACTGTAAAAACTATTTAAAAACTACTGGAATAATATGTGCAAAGTGCAACTGACGCCATGGATGAAATCACCAAGCCAACTGTGCTTGAACTGGCTGCACACAAGCACACAGAGGTAAGCGCTGATGCTGGCAGGCCTATATAGTGCAGCAGCTCAATCCCAGAGACAGTCAGGCTGCAGTGCTGTAGGGTGTCACGCTTGGGTCACAGAATTGAACAGAATCACAGGAGATTGTAGACACAGGAACTTTATTTATACACTTCAAACAAACATGTCTCTTTCTGAAGTAAAACGAGCTCAGCATGCAATTAGTTATCGATTAAAAGAATAGACAAACATCATAGGGAGCACAACGGGAGCGGGACCCACAACAGGAGCAGAGGATGTGTGGGGTAGAAGAGAGAAACAAAGCAATCCGCCAAAAATGACACATGTTGTTCAGGCTTTTAAGTATGCATAGCGTCGTGCAAGAAGCATATCATGCAACACAGCAGCCACAAGTAATTCCAGCAAGGAAGGGAGCAATGTGAAAGTAGTCTACCAGCGTTTTTTTAAGAGGGTTTTTTTTTGAAGAACACTCAGCTGTAGATGCATCACAGTCAATCAGCAGCAAGGATAAATGAAAAACACTGTAGCGGTCCCGTGCCACTAAGATTCAGACCCTCGAGCAGACGGCGATTCATTTATTTTTGGCTACTTTCACCATCCCAAGCTGCGTTTTCCAATACAGTTACTTTCTGGTCTCTCTACAGTGCAGTAGTGCCATGATAAAAGCCATAAAAATTGCGGAGGATATTTGCGGTTTCCACTAACAATTATTGGATAGGTTTTAAGGACAAATCCGCGAATGACTGAGGCTGCGAACTCAGAACTGTGACTTCGCGGGGGTCTACTGTACAACATCAGCTGCCCACTTACTTAAAGGGGTGGGTTAGGGTTCTTCCAGTTGAGGAAGACAAGTCTACATGCCAAGAGTGAAGTAAAGGCAATTGCAATTTGTTTGTCCTCCACTTTAAGCCCATCTAGAGGTATACCAAATACAGCTTTTAATGGATTAGTAGAGATTGTGACACCAAGGCTGTCTGAAAGGCATTTAAAGATTTTGGCCAGAATTATGTTAATGTGGTGCATGCACAAAACATATGGCCCAATGAGGCAGGAGCACAATTGCAACATTCACAAGTTGGATCTTATATGGAAACAATTTGGACAATTTTAAATGTGACAGATGTGCTTGATAAAAGATTTTAAGTTAAATAATTGTATTCTTTGCATATATGGAGCTAGAATTAATTCTGTGCATGGTTGCTTTCCACTCATTTTCTGAAATGTTGAGTAGGAGATCCTTTTCTTACCGTACTCTGGGATCTTTGAAAGGGAGTGACTTTAAAATGTTTTTATATATTACAGAAATGTTGTCCGAGTCCTCAAGACTGATCAATATTTCTTCAGGAATAGAAGTAGGTGGGAGGTGAGGATAATTGGGCAGATTTTGTTTACCGAAGTTTCTAATTTGGAGGTAGTGAAAGAATTGTGTTGATGGAAAGATAAATTTGTAGCATAATTGTTTGTAAGATACCAAGACATTATCTATGTACATGTTTCTAAGTGATTTAATCCTGTATGTCTTCTAAACATTAAAAACTGCGTACGTTTGAAAGGGTGGGAAAAGGTGGTTATCGTGTAGAGGTGCAACAGATACTGTAAAAGCTTCTCTGTCTTGAAGTACATCTGACATTGGTTCCATATTCTGAGTTTATGAAGCACAATTGGATTGTTAGTATATTGGCAATAACTTGTATTTACAGGAGTTCAAAGCAAGGAATACAAAGAAATACTGCAAGATTTTAATTCAGAGTTCCCATTGTATTCCTGCAGAGACCCCTGAGGATGCATTGGTCTCTAAAAAAAATCTATTTGCTTTGATATAAACTCTGTACAGTTCCCACCTGCTAATAACAGTGAGTTAAGACACCAGCTGCAAGATAAGTATGTGGGGCAAATTGAGATCAGCTCCATGATCAAAGAGATATGGGTTGTCGTATTTGCAAAATTTAATTGTGGGAAAGAAATTGTTATCTATAAAGATATAGTCAATTCTTGAGTAACAGTGATGTACTGGTGAGAAAAAGGTATATGCTCTTGAGTTTGGGTTTAGAAATCTCCATGGGTCTGATAAGTTGTGATCAGTTACAAACTGTCTAATTATTTTTTCAGTGTTAGATGTCATCATCCCTGTGGTGGGAGACCTATCCACGTCTGGATTTAAAACACAATTAAAGTCACCAGCCATTATAATTTTATGAGTGTTCACATTAGGAATGGAAGCAAATATGTTTTAGATGAAGTGCCTATCATCCACATTGGGTGTGTAGATATTTATCAAAATCACTTTACAATTAAATAAATTATTTGTGATGATCATATATCGCCCTTCAGAATCAGATACTACATCTGATACTACAAATTAAATTGTTCTATGTATAAGAATTCCTACACCTCTAGTTTTCTTTGTGTAGCTGGAGTGGAATATTTGGCCAGTCCAATCTCTGTGCAATCAAAACTGATCCTTGCTTAATAAGTGGGTCTCATGTAAAAACATTACTTTAGAGTTTAGACATGTTAGGTGAGAGAATACTTTCTTCCTCTTTAATGCTTGATTAAGACCTTTAACATTCCAGCTCACAATGTTAACTCTTTGGTCATGGAGACATTGCTTCTGAATTTTTGTTGACATTTTGTAGTCTCAATTTCAGATATACATTATCACATAAGATAGCTTTGACCATAATTTCCAATTTTTCCAGGAGTTATTTCCATGAAGCCTGTAAGAGCCAATCTTAGAAAGTTAAAGTTTTGAGTTAAACTCATATTAATGTTTGCTTAATTTGAACAGAACACAAATTTCTTTCATAATTATAACTTATGGTACAGTCTTTTCCCCCCCTATAAGTTAGTAAGAGATAGAACCTTCTTACTATAACTGAGAAACAGTGTGATAATAAGCTTAGTTGTGGTAAGATCAAGTCCCAGTAAAGAGGAACCTGAAAGACCCATTTTCAAGTTAGAAATGGGATAAGCATACAGTTTTCTGATCGTTTAGAAATGGTTCAGAAATGTTAAGTAAATAGTAACTATTTGAGAAGTAACAAGATTAAGCTTAGAACTGAACTTTTCTTAACATTAGTTTTTCCTTTATTGCTATTTTAATGTTCCTTTTTTGTGTGAACTGTTTTACTTCAAAACTTAACTAAACATCAAAAAATTAAGATATTTTGTCTGTGGAATCATTTCTGCGTGTCAGGCTTTTGTTGAATCCCATGTTTTGAGTTGAAGCTGCTGAACTTTGGTAATTTTGGGAAAACGCAGCTATAAAGCCTATTGTTACATTGGCACATACAATTGTAAGGATTAAAAGGACAGATTAAAAATAGCTTGATCTCTTTGTCTAACCCCCCCGCACCCACATTTTGCCTCCGCACTTGAGGCTAGACCACACTTCAGGCTAGACCACATATATATATATATATATATATATATATATATATATATATATATATATATATATATATATATATATATATATATATATATATAGATATATATATATATATATATATATATATATATATATATATATATATATATATATATATATATATATATATATATATATATATATATATATATATATATATATACTATATAAAAGGCAAAGCCCTATATATCACTCACACTCACTCACTCATCACTAATTCTCCAACTTCCCTTGTGGGTGGAAGGCTGAAATTTGGCAGGTTCATTCCTTACAGCTTCCTTACAAAAGTTGGGCAGGTTTTATATCGAAATTCTACGCGTAATGGTCATAACTGGAAGCTGTTTTTCTCCATTTACTGTAATGGAGATGAGCTTGAATGCCGTGGGGGCAGAGTTTCGTGTGACATCATCACGCCTCCCACGTAATCACGCAGTACATAGAAAACCAGGAAGACCTCCAAAAAGCGCTGAAGAAAACATGCATTATATAATTGAGAAGGCAGCGAAACAATAAGAAGCGGCGAGTGACATATACAACCATATTCATGAGTTCTGCTACTTGAAACAAAGCACGATGTAAACCTACACTTTAAATTAAGTTCATAGACAGGCTGCGCTGGCGTTTGTAATTTAGTGCCTGCCCATATAAGGCCGTCCGTCAGCGGCAATCCAATAGCAAACTCCACTAAATATTCACGGGTGAAGGACTGTGCTTATGGAGAGGAAGATGAGATGGTCAGGGTGGTGTTTGACACAAACTCAGCGAAACTGCGAGAGAAAGTTTTAAGTGCCAGGACTAAGGTAACATTAAATACAGCCATGGACATAGCACGAGATGGCACCAGCACAGCTGGGAACCTTCGATGCATGTACACCGAGCGGCTCACGTGAACTGGCGCAGTGCACAGATAAAAGCAACAGTTCCAAAGAGCGCTGAACAAAAACCGAATTACACAATTGAAAAGGCAGCAAAAAATATGAAGCGTCTGATAAGCATATTCATAAATCCAGCTACTGCGGAAACAAAGCACACGGTGGAAAAAGTCAATGTCCCGCTAAAGGAAGACAGTGTAAAAAAACGTGCATGCAGTGTGTCAGGTCTCAGATAAAGAAGAAGACGAGCTGTTTATTGATGCAGTAAGAAACGAATCGATGAAAGAAACCTGTCATCTTTACAGCGATTGACAAACACGGAATGTAACTTGAACACAACACATCCTACAAATACGAACCTGATTGAAAGAAATAATGATAATCAAATCCTTGATGACAGCAACACTCAGTAACACTCACAAAACAAATACTGTATATTGACAGTCATGTTACGTTATTTTTAAAATGTTCCCTTTTCTTTTCTAGCTTTTTAACACACTACTTCTCTGCGATACGGGTATATATATATGTATATATATATCCCGATCTACATACTCGAATAATGGATACTTTATTCGCCATCAATGATTGTTTTGGTAAAGCCATACTCAGTGTATTCATTAGATGAACGGTAAAAAAGTAAGAGCGAGGGGAGGATGACTTATTGAGGCATGCAGGCTGTAGTGCGCGTCAACTCTATCTGAATTGCGATCACATTTAAAAAATATATCTTTTCAAGTTCTATTTAGTCCATATGTGTCAAACTCAAGGGCCACGGGCCACATCCGGCCCGGCGTGTAATTATATCCGCCCGAGATCATTTTATATACTGTATTATTGTTATTAATGGCACGGGTATATGAAGCGCTGGTAACACAATAAACTACAGATCCCATAATGCAGCGCTTCAGCTGCCTTGCCGAACACTTACCGTTAATCAAGTCTAGCTTATGATGCTGCAAGTTATTGCGAAGCTAGCTCACACGATGCTGAAGAGAAAAGTTGATTCTGAAAATAGAGCCTTTAAAAACCGATGGGAGGCTGAGTATATGTTTACTGAACCCGTGTGTCTCATTTGTGGAGCTAATGTGGCTGTAATTACAGAATTTAATCTAAGACGGCACTATGAGACAAAACATCAGGGTAACCTGAATGCAATGCAGAAGATACAGAAAGCAGAATAATTAAATAAGAATCTGACACTTCAGCGGACGTTTTACCCGTGCACAATCACAAAGTGATTTCAAGTGAAGCTGCTTTTATGGGAGACACAAATGCACCAGTGCACCTTGCCCCACTTTCCCTGTTGCCAAGTAATGTTAAACCAAGTCGTCACTACGGTGTTCCCAAATCGCACTTTGCTGATAAACTGAGCGCACTGCGCACTGAGTTTGCACGCCGCTTTGGTGACTTTGAAGAACAAAAAAAGTCCGTCTACATGCGGCTCGAACCTTGTGCATGTTTGGTAGCACATATCTGTGTGAGAAGCTCTTCTCAGTGATAAAGACTAACAAAACAGCACACAGGAGTCGCCTCACTGATGAGCACCTGCAATCCATCCTGAGAATCTCCACAACACAGAACCTCACACCAAACATAAACGAACTTGTTGCCAAAAAAGATGCCAGGCGTCCAGCTCTAAAATGACATATGAGCAAAGACAACTGAATGATTTGATTTGTTATTGCTGAAAGGAACACATTTTATTTATATTTCCAGGTTTTGTTATGCAGCATGTTCATATTTGAATTTGTATAATTTTGACAGGATATATTTTTATGGAGAGCAAAATCTTTTGGGATATTTAAAATCTAAGTTTATTTTTTATATAAAATTACATAAGAGTAAAGAAATTTGAATGTTTGTTCTTTTAACGTTTACTTTATTTCTAACTTGTATAATTTAGACAGGATATATTTTTATGGAGAGCAAAATATTATAAGTTGTTTAAGGTTTGAGTTGATTTATTCAGGAATAATATTCCTGTCTGTTTTTATCATTCCTACCAAAGATATTTCTGTCGACTAAATAAAAATTCCTTCTATTTAAAATTTAAATAGAACTTGAACAAATCTGATAGTTCATAATATCCACGCAGACTTGCGTAAGAGCGGAGTCATCCGTTTTAACAAACAGCGTATTGCACTGATACTGAAATAGCTGTGTGTGTATATATGTAAATATGTATGTATATGTATATATATGTTTATATATGTGTGTGTGTGTGTATATATGTAGATATATATATATGTATGTATATATGTGTATATATATATGTGTATATGTATAGATATGTACATATATATATGTTTATGTGTGTGTGTGTAAATATATATATATATATATATATATATATATATATATATATATATATATATGACAACAACAGTGACAAAACAATTACATTGACAATCATGTTACGTTATTTTCAAAATGTTTCCTTTTCTTTTTCATTGCTTCTTTAACACACTACTTCTCCGCTCCGCTCCGCTGTGTATATATATACACACACACACACACAAACACAAATACACATATATATATTCATACATACATAAACATTGTGGCGAATGGCCAGGGCCCTTGCCTGGCCAGGACACCTCTTCGTTGTATAGTCCGGGGGAACAAGCATGGACAGAACAGTACCTCCCCCGGGACACTAGATGGCAGCTCCCATGGGTGGCAGTAGTGCCTCAGAATCCCACAGGAGTCCATGGGAGATGGCGTTCTCTACAACCCTGTTGGGATCCGGGGGTGCTGCAGTTGTTCCTGAACCTATGTGGGCGGTTCTTCTGCCACACCCGGAAGTGCAGCCAGAAATAGATCATCAAACACCTGGAGCATTTCCGGGTGGGCTATAAAAGGAGCCAGCAGCCACCACTCCGGGAGCCAGAGGTGGGAGAAAAAATTTGCCGAAGAGAAGGGGTGGAGGAGGGATGGATGGATGGATAGTAAAGATAAGAAGAATTGTATGGTACTGTGCTTGTAGGACTGTGTTGTGTCTGTGGGGAACATAGAAGGCATTGCCCAGAGGCGAAGAAAAAGAAATAAAAACATTTATTTGTTTTATCAGTGTGCCCTCTGCGTCTGTGTCAGATTGAGCAATGGTATACAACAAAAACAACATTTATTTATATAGCACATTTTCATACAAAAAAATGTAGCTCAAAGTGCTTTACAAAATGAAGAATAGAAAAATAGAAGACACAATATAAAATAAAAATAATTCAACAGTAATTAACATATAATAAGTAAAGGCCGATGGCCAGGGTGGACATAAAAACAAAAAAAAAAAAAAAAACTTCAGACGGCTGGAGAAAAAAATTAAAATCTGCAGGGATTCCAGACCAAGAGACCGCCCAGTCCCCTCTGGGCAATCTACCTAACATAAATGAAACAGTCCTCTTTGTATTTAGGGTTCTCATGGAAGGACTTCATGATGATGGTCACGTAGACTTCTGGCTTTCAGTCCATCACAACATACACACACACACACATATATATATATATATATATATATATATATATACCTGTATATATAAAGTTAAAATTCTGTTACAACGAACTCCCAGGGACCTAAAAAATATTTAGTTGTAACGAGATTCTGTACTTGTTACTATAGTGCTTTCTTTAACTTGCACCCAGGCGTTTGCAATCATTTCAATAGCTTCTTTCATGTTAATTTTATTCTACTCCTGCCTACAAGTTATGCTGATGAGAATTTTTCTCAGCATTTCCTTGCGATAATACACTTTCAGGGTGCGAATGATGCCCAAATCCAATGGCTGAAGCACTGTTGTGCAATTGGGTGGGGGGAATTCAACGCAAACATTATCTAAATGCGGAAGCATGTTGTGGGCAGCACAGTTATCAATTAGGAGCCGAATCATCCCTTTCTTCTTCATATTGGGTGGTTTCTGAACTCTTTTGAGACACACCCCACTCCCCCTCCCCACCCCGAGGGAATGACATGCTGAAGTGTGTCCCGAAGCACGATTGCAGCGTCTATGGAAGATTGTTTGTCCATTGCCGAGGCAGGGCAAAAGTAGGCTCATAGCGCTGCAGTGAAGCGACACAGAAGCAAATCATAAAAGATCTGGGTCACGCTATAAGTCCCTGTCTTGCACCCCAAAACACGAGGCTGAGTCTCATTACTTTAGCAAAACCAGCTTTATTCAGCTTGAAACAGGAACAGCATACTAATTTATTGTAGCGTGATCTGCCACTCTGCTATACACAGACACAGCAGTCAGGCAGGGTCGTGGCCAGATCAGTGATCCTGTTACCTGCATTTACAATGTACCTTGCACCACCCTTCGAGGTCTTTTCTGTTTGCTTTGCTGGAGAGACGCAGCATAGCTTTGAGCCTGCTGCTGCCCCAGCAACAGATAAACAGTCTTCCATAGACAAGGAGGTCGGACTTCGGGACACTCATCGGCGTGCTGTTTAGTTGGGTGAGGTCCCAAGAGAGTTTACAAAGCTCACATTTTCTTGAATGAGTGCCGCATTAATAGTAATGTTTCTTGAATGAGCATCACTGAACCATATAAAAACGGCTTTTTCAACGTCTTCAAATGCAGCAGTTCACATACGTTTGCAACCTAAGATTTTTCTTCTTTTTTTGCTCGGACTTTCAAGAAAGTTGACAGCGTCGATGGCGAAATTCTGAATTCACTGGCAATATTTTTTTTTTTTTTTGCCGCAATTGAGAGCTGTAAAAATGTGTTGTTTTTTTTCCTAATATGAACTGTTATCATTTTATTGTGTCTGCTGTTTCTATAGGAGGGTGACAATGAGTTAAATTCCAATGGATGTTTTTCAAATGTTGATGAGCAATAAGCAAAAGGTAGCACTGAAAAAAGCAGGAAACAAAAAAGGCAAAAAAAAAAAAAGTACAAGGAAAGTTTGAAGAAAGAAGAAAAAATTACAATGTTTCTGTTTGGGGATCGTTGTGCACAACTGAGCGGCATCCACAGAACTAGCTGCTCTGTGGATGATTTATTCAGGCATTTCAAGGACTTTTGGGCACTTTGAATGTACTTTGTAGTAACAAGATTTCTATAGACACGTCATATGGGGAAACCGTCAGAACCATAAAAATACTTCGTTGTAATGAAAATTTCATTGTAAAGATATTCGTTGTAATTTAATTATACCTGTATTTATATTTCAGAAAGACCAGTGCAGAGATATAGGCCTTTTCTATTACTGATATATACCTTAGTTATAAAGGACATCAAGAGGTTATGAATGCTAGGGATTAGTACTGTTGCCTCACAGGTTCCAGAATCTCAATTTTAATTCCCATCCCCTGCCTATGAATATTTTGCCTGTTCTCAATTTGTTTGCATTCTTTTTTATTTGAGAATACACTCAAATTACTTGAACAATTTAACATGCTGACTGGCTAAAGAAACCTAATATGAGTGAGTATGTGGGCATTTTCCCTGTAATGGACCAGAATGTCATTTAGGGTTAGCACTGAAAGGTACCGATATGGGTTTCTTTTCACTGGAACAATGTAATGGGAAGAGCAGCATTGAAAAATAATTGAATGGATTGAAGTGTCAACCAAAGAAGTCTAGAAATATATTATGACCTCATGAGTTTCAGCACCCGATATTAAGAACAATATCAAAATTAACTGATGCTGAAACAGAACTTGAATTTAAGAGTTCTGGGCTCAAGCCAAAAAAATCCCTCCGATACAGCAAAGGAAAAAGACAGCATATGATTTGGGCTGTTCACATAAAAACAGCATTTTCAACCGTCCATGCCATGAATCATAAAGAAAATAATGACATTATGCTATTATTACCTTATTCTACTGCTACAACACAAGTTTAATTTTTGTAATCACATAATTTTCTTGCTATACTACTGCTTGTCAGTTTACTATAGTATACCAGTCATAAGGGGGCCATATTTCCACTCCTTAGGTACGTCCCTATAATATTATTCAAAAAAGAAGAAAGAGTATCGTAATTACTGAACACGAGTATGCAAATTCTAATTTATCTATACTAATAAAAGGCAAAGCCCTCACTGACTGACTGACTGACTCACTCACTCACTCATTAATTCTCCAAGTTCCCGTGTAGGTAGAAGGCTGAAATTTGGCAGGCTCATTCCTTACAGCTTACTTACAAAAGTTGGGCAGGTTTCAATTAGAAATTCTGCGCATAATGGTCATAACTGGAAGCTATTTTTCTCCATATACTGTAATGGAGTTGCGCTGGATGGCCGTGAGGGCGGAGTTTCGTGTGACGTCATCACGCCTCCCACGTAATCACGTGAACTGACTATCAACACAGTACGTAGAAAACCAGGAAGAGCTCAAAAAAGCGCTGAAGAAAAAATACATTATATAATTGAGAAGGCAGCGAAACAATAAGAAGCGAGAGACTGACATATACAAACATATTCATGAGTGCTGCTACTTCGGAAACAAAGCACGGTGTAAATCTAAAGTTTAAATTAAGTTCATAGACAGGCTGCCACTGACGTTTGTAATTTAGTGCCTGCCCATATAAGGCCGTCCGTCAGCGGCAATCCAATAGAAACACTGCTGCTAAATATTCACGGGTGAAGGACTGTGCTTATGCAGAGGAAGATGAGATGGTCAGGGTGGTGTTTGGCACAAACTCAGCGAAACTGCGAGAGAAACTTTTAAGTGCCGGGTCTTACCTGACATAACATACAGCCGTGGACATCACACGAGATGGCACCATCACAGCTGGGAACCTTCGATGCAAGAACACCAAGCGTCTCACGTGAACTGACGCAGTGCACAGACAAAAAGCAACAGTTCCAAAGAGTGCTGAACAAAAACCGAATTACACAATTGAGAAGGCAGCAAAAAAATATGAAGCGTCCGATACATACAAGCATATTCATAAGTGCAGCTACTGCGGAAACAAAGCACACGGTGGAAAAAGTGAATGTCCCGCTAAAGGAAGACAGTGTAAAAACCTGTGCATGCAGTGTGTCACATCTCAGATAAAGAGGAAGACGTGCTGTTTATTGATGCAGTAAGAAACGAATCGATGAATGAAACCTCTTATCTTTACAACGATTGACAAACACGGAATGTAACTTGAACACAACACATCGTACAAATACGACCCTGATTGAAACAAATAATGATAATCAAATCCTTGATGACAGTATATTGACAATCATGTTACGTTATTTTTAAAATGTTCCCTTTTCTTTTTCATAACTTCTTTAACACACTACTTCTCCCTGCTGCGAATATATATATATACCCCGATCTACATACTCTCAAATAGACAAGCCACACGCATTGTGCTACAATTGTAGAGGCTTCGCCTCTAGCGCCGACATCCGAGGTTCAATTCCCGAGAGGGGATGTACTGAGTATGTACGCGCGCTTCCCGATTCATTTTAACCTTGCATCTCCTTGGTTTGGGACGTATGAAAAAATATGCGGTTAACGCAGAATCATGTTACGTTATTTTTAAAATCTTTCCTTTTCTTAGCACAAGCACAGCTGAGAAGCTTTGATGCATGTACTCCATAACAAAAAATAATGCATTTAATCACACTTTCAATTCCAAGCAAAGGGGAACTTTTGTCAATGCATGATTTCCTGGTACATCGATTACACTGATGCACACATCACAGCTACAAAAATGTTAGAGTTGGAATGAGGCGCATTCCTACGACTGATCGGAGGAAAATTTTATTTCAAAAAACTATCCGAGCAAAGCCTTGATAAAAGCATGGTTTTGTGCACACTGAAAACCAAGCAAAATTAGATGCATTACAGAAAGCGGACTTTGTGGCTCTTACTGGGGATCATTGGACTTCCGTGACCGTTAGTAATTCTAATTACATCTAATTACAAAATGTTCAATGATCACACTGTTTTAGCTTAATCTACAAAATAATGTTGGCTAAGGTTACTCAGAGTTTAAAGATTAAGTTGGTCAAATTACCTTTTATGTTTCTGACTTATTTTCTTAAGAAGAAAAACTATACTTTATGTTGAAATTTTGGTTATTATTTAAAGACAATACCATTCTGAAAATGTACTTAAAAGTACTTAAACTACCACTTTATTTTTAAGTCTGCCCAATTTTAACCTGGGATGATATTTTTGTTTCTGTTTTAAATTCAAATGCAGTTTAAAAGCATTTTTTTTTTCAGAAATTAAAAGAGCTTGAGTTTACAATATTCGTGTCCATGTCTATTATTTGATTCTGTCGCCTACTAAAACCCTTTTAAATAAAAAAAAAACATTTGCGATTTGGGGCAAATTTACGTGTGCGATTACATACGATTAATCAAGATTAATTATTAGACAGCCTCTAATTAATTGGATTAATTTTTTTAATCGATTCCCACCCCTAATATATATATATAGATATATATGTACAGTGGTGTGAAAAACTATTTGCCCCCTTCCTGATTTCTTATTCTTTTGCATGTTTGTCACACAAAATGTTTCTGATCATCAAACACATTTAACCATTAGTCAAATATAACACAAGTAAACAGAAAATGCAGTTTTTATTATTTAGGGAGAAAAAAAAATCCAAACCTACATGGCCCTGTTTGAAAAAGTAATTGCCCCCTGAATCTAATAACTGGTTAGGCCACCCTTAGCAGCAATAACTGCAATCAAGCGTTTGCGATAACTTGCAATGAGTCTTTTACAGCACTCTGGAGGAATTTTGGCCCACTCATCTTTGCAGAATTGTTGTAATTTAGCTTTATTTGAGGGTTTTCTAGCATGAACCGCCTTTTTAAGGTCATGCCATAGCATCTCAATTGGATTCAGGTCAGGACTTTGACTAGGCCACTCCAAAGTCTTCATTTTGTTTTTCTTCAACCATTCAGAGGTGGATTTGCTGGTGTGTTTTGGGTCATTGTCCTGTTGCAGCACCCAAGATCGCTTCAGCTTGAGTTGACAAACAGATGGCCGGACATTCTCCTTCAGGATTTTTTGGTAGACAGTAGAATTCATGGTTCCATCTATCACAGCAAGCCTTCCAGGTCCTAAAGCAGCAAAACAACTCCAGACCATCACACTACCACCACCATATTTTACTGTTGGTATGATGTTCTTTTTCTGAAATGCTGTGTTCCTTTTACGCCAGATGTAACGGGACATTTGCCTTCCAAAAAGTTCAACTTTTGTCTCATCAGTCCACAAGGTATTTTTCCCAAAAGTCTTGGCAATCATTGAGATGTTTCTTAGCAAAATTGAGACGAGCCCTAATGTTCTTTTGCTTAACAGTGGTTTGCGTCTTGGAAATCTGCCATGCAGGCCGTTATTGCGCAGTCTCTTTCTTATGGTGGAGTCGTGAACACTGACCTTAATTGAGGCAAGTGAGGACTGCAGTTCTTTAGACGTTGTCCTGGGGTCTTTTGTGACCTCTCGGATGAGTCGTCTCTGCGCTCTTGGGGTAATTTTGGTCGGCCGCCACTCCTGGGAAGGTTCACCACTGTTCCATGTTTTGCCATTTGTGGATAATGGCTCTCACTTTGTTCGCTGGAGTCCCAAAGCTTTAGAAATGGCTTTATAACCTTTACCAGACTGATAGATCTCAATTACTTCTGTTCTCATTTGTTCCTGAATTTCTTTGTATCTTGGCATGATGTCTAGCTTTTGAGGTGCTTTTGGTCTACTTCTCTGTGTCAGGCAGCTCCTATTTAAGTGATTTCTTGATTGAAACAGGTGTGGCAGTAATCAGGCCTGGGGTGGCTACGAAATTGAACTCAGGTGTGATACACCACAGTTAGGTTATTTTTGAACAAGTGGGCAATTACTTTTTCACACAGGGCCATGTAGGTTTGTATTTTTTTTCTCCCTAAATAATAAAAACCATCATTTAAAACTGCATTTTGTGTTTACTTGTGTTATATTTGACTAATGGTTAAATGTGTTTGATGATCAGAAACATTTTGTGTGACAAACATGCAAAAGAATAAGAAATCAGGAAGGGGGCAAATAGTTTTTCACACCACTGTATACTGTATATATATATATATATATATATATATATATATATGAATGAGATGATGTGTATATATATATATGTTTATATATGTGTGGTGTCTCTGTGTGTGTGTATATATATATATATACACATATATACAGTATATATATATATATATATATATATACTGTATATATGTGTATATATATACTGTATATATATATATATATATTTATATATATATACAGTATATATATATATACTGTATATATATATACACACACACACACACACACACACACACACACATATACATATACATATATATATATATATATATATATATATCTCCTCCTTGAACCGTCACCTTATCGTGGTGGAGGGTTTGCGTGTCCCAATGATCCTAGGAGCTATGTTGTCCGGGGCTTTATGCCCCTGGTAGGGCCACCCAAGGCAAACTGGTCCTAGGTGAGGGATGAGACAAAGAGCGGTTCAACAAACCTCCAATGAAGAGCAAAAACTTTGGACAACGTTTTCCCTTGCCCGGACGCGGGTCACCGGGGCCCCCCTCTGGAGCCAGGCCTGGAGGTGGGGCTCGATGGCGAGCGCCTGGTGGCCGGGCCTGCACTCATGGGGCTCGGCGGGCACAGCCCAAGAGGTAACGTGGGTCCTCCTCCCATGGGCTCACCACCTATGGGAGGGGCCAAGGAGGTTGGGTGCAGTGTGAGTTGGGTGGTGGCGGCGGGGACCTTGGCGGTCTGATCCTCGGCTACAGAAACTGGCTCTTGGGACGTGGAATGTCACCTCTCTGAAGGGAAGGAGCCTGAGCTAGTGCGAGGTCGAGAGGTTCCGGCTAGATATAGTCGGACTCACCTCGACGCACAGCTTGGACTCTGGAACCAATCTCCTTGAGAGGGGCTGGACTCTCTACCACTCTGGAGTTGCCCCCGGTGAGAGGCGCCGAGCAGGTGTGGGCATACTTATTGCCCCCCGACTTGGAGCCTGTGCATTGGGGTTTACCCGGTGGGCGAGAGGGTGGCCTCCCTCCGCCGGGTGGGGGAAGGGTCCTGACTGTTGTTTGTGCATATGCGCGAACAGCAGTTTGGAGTATCCACCCTTTTGGAGTCTCTGGAGGGTTGCTAGAGGGCATACCTTCTGGGATTCCCTCGTTTTGCTGGGAGACTTCAATGCTCACGTGGCAATGACAGTGAGACCTGGAAGGGCGTGATTGGGAGGAATGGCCCCGATCTGAACCCGGCGGTGTTTTGTTATTGGACTTCTGTGCTCGTCATGGATTGTCCATAACGAACACCATGTTCAAGCATAAGGGTGTTCATATGTGCACTTGGCACCAGGACACCCTAGGCCTCAGGTCGATGATCGACTTTGTGGTCGTGTCGTGGACTTGCGCCATATGTCTTGGACACTTTCGGGTGAAGAGAGGGGCGGAGCTGTCAACTGATCACCACCTGGTGGTGAGTTGGCCGATGGTGGGGAAGATGCGGTCAGACCTGGTAGGCCCAAGCGTGTTGTGAGGGTCTGCTGGGAACGGCTGGCAGAGTCCCCTGTCAGAAGTAGCTTCAACTCCCACCTCCGGCAGAACTTCAACCACGCCCCGAGGGAGGTGGGGACATTGAGTCGAATGGGCCATGTTCCGTGCCTCTATTGTTGAGGCGGCTGACCGAGCTGTGGCCGCAAGGTGGTCGGTGCCTGTCGTGGCGGCAATCCCGAACCCGTTGGTGGACACCGGCGTGAGGGATGCCGTCAAGCTGAAGAAGGAGTCCTATAGGACTTTTTGTCCTGTGGGTCTCTGGAGGCAGCTGATAGGTACCGCAGGCCAAGCGAACGCTGCTTCGGTTGTTGCTGAGGCAAAACTCGGGCATGGGAGGAGTTTGGAGGCCATGGAGAACGACTTTGGACGGCTTCGAGGAGATTCTGGTCCACCGTCCGGCGTCTCAGGAGGGAAGCAGTGCAGTGTCAACACCGTATATGGTGGGGATGGTGCGCTGCTGACCTCACTTCGGGCGTTAGGGTCGGTGGGAGGAGTACTTCGAAGACCTCCTCAATCCCACTAACATGCCTTCCAATGAGGAAGCAGAGCCTGGGGACTCTGAGGTGGGCTCTCCCATCTCTGGGACTGAAGTCACCGAGGTGGTCAAAAAACTCCTTGGTGGCAGGGCCCGGGGTGGATGAGATCGCCGGAGTTCCTTAAGGCTCTGGATGTTGTAGGACTGTCTTGGTTGACACGCCTCTGCAACATCGCATGGACATCGGGACAGTGCCTCTGGATTGGCAGACCGGGGTGGTGGTCCCCCTCTTTAAAAAGGGGGACCGGAGGGTGTGTTCCAACTATAGAGGGATCACACTCCTCAGCCTCCCTGGAAAAGTCTATTCGGGGTTCTGGAGAGGAGGGTCCGTTGGATAGTTGAACCTCGGATTCAGGAGGAACAGTGTGGTTTTCGTCCTGGTCGCGGAACAGTGGACCAGCTCTTCACCCTTAGCAGAGTCCTGGAGGGTGCATGGGAGTTTGCCCGACCGGTCTACATGTGTTTTGTGGACTTGGAAAAGGCATTCGACCGTGTCCCTCGGGAATCCTGTGGGGGTGCTCGGGAGTATGGGGTACCGGACCCCTGATAAGAGCTGTTCGGTCTCTGTACAACCGGTGTCAGAGCTTGGTCCGCATTGCCGCAGTAAGTCGAGCCCGCTTCCAGTGAGAGTTGGACTCCGCCAGGGCTGCCCTTTGTCACCGATTCTGTTCATAACTTTTATGGACAGAATTTCTAGGCGCAGCCAGGGTGTTGAAGGGGTCCGGTTTGGTGGACTCAGGATTGGGTCACTGCTTTTTGCAGATGATGTTGTCCTGTTTGCTTCATCAGGCCGTGATCTTCAGCTCTCTCTGGATCGGTTCGCAGCTGAGTGTGAAGCGGCTGGGATGAGAATCAGCACCTCCAAATCCGAGAGCATGGTCCTCAGCCGGAAAAGGGTGGAGTGCCCTCTCAGGGTTGGGGGAGAGATCCTGCCCCAAGTGGAGGAGTTCAAGTATCTCGGGGTCTTGTTCACGAGTGAGGGAAGAATGGAGCGTGAGATCGACAGGCGGATCGGTGCGGCATCCGCAGTGATGCGGCTCTGCATCGGTCTGTCGTGGTGAAAAGGAGCTGAGCCGTAAGGCAAAGCTCTCAATTTACCAGTCGATCTACGCTCCTACCCTCACCTATGGTCATGAGCTATGGGTAGTGACCAAAGAACGAGATCGCTAATACAAGC
This sequence comes from Polypterus senegalus, assembly GCF_016835505.1. Lineage (NCBI taxonomy): Eukaryota > Metazoa > Chordata > Cladistia > Polypteriformes > Polypteridae > Polypterus > Polypterus senegalus. The sequence goes on from NC_053159.1 coordinate 37,616,433, forward strand.
GGCTGAAATGAGTTTCCTCCGCAGGGTGTCTGGGCTTTCCCTTAAAGATAGGGTGAGAAGCTCAGTCATCCGGGAGGGGCTCAGAGTAGAGCCGCTGCTCCTCCGCATCGAGAGGAGTCAGATGAGGTGGCTCGGGCATCTGATCAGGATGCCTCCTGGGCGCCTCCCTGGTGAGGTGTTCCGGCACGCCCAACCGGGAGGAGGCCCGGGGAAGACCCAGGACACGCTGGAGGGACTATGTCTCCCGGCTGGCCTGGGAACGCCTTTGGGATTCTCCCGAAGAGCTGGAAGAAGTGGCGGGGAGAGGGAAGTCTGGGCCTCTCTGCTTAAGCTGCTGCCCCCGCGACCCGAACTCGGATAAGCGGAAGGGGATGGATGGATGGATGGATGGATATATATATATAAATATATGCCAGCAACACTCATCACAATGACAAAACAATTACATTGTCAATCATGTTACGTTATTATTAAAATGTTTCCTTTTCTTTTTACTTCTCCGCTGCCAAACGCTGGTATTTTGCTATATATATATATAGCAATATATATATATATATATATATATATATATATATATATATATATATATATATATATATATATATATATATATGACAACAACACATTAACAATCATCTTACGTTATTTTTAAAATAACTTCCTTAACACACTACTTCTCTGCCGCGAAGCGCGGGTATTCTGCTATCTATGAATAAAACAATAAATAGCATTAGACCAACAGGAAAGGAGGCTTTTTTCTCTGAAAGGCGGAGTAAAAATTTAAAATCAGGCAATTTTAGGCTTGACCTTAGAACATTTTTAACGTGCTGATCATTCAAATAAACGTAAAATTTCACAATAACAAAGTTGCTTAAAAGCATAAATGGTGCATTCACACAACTATTTTTTTACTCACTAAATGTAGGAACAAATAAAATTGGTGTCTGAGCAGCAACAGACACATCTCAGAAATTATTTACGGTGGACCCGATATGCAAAAGGCAGAAAATTCAAACAAGTGTTGATGTGTGCAAAATGAGTCATTATTTAAAAGTGGCACGTACAAAAGCATAAGGATTCCAGAATTAATGGGTGGCTTGCACAAAATCAGAAAGGGAATAGGTATTAGAATGTGGCACTCACAGAATTAGAAGGGTGTCAGCATTAAAATGTAACAAAATCGGAGAGAAGTGTATGGAAAGGGTAGATACAAATTCAAAATAAAAGAAGAATGAAAGACACACTTTCAATTTTGATTTTAGCATTTAGTAAAAAAAAAAAAACAAACTATAAAATCCGTCTTTTTTCATTTTGCATGCAAGTACAATAGGGCATTGAGTAAACTGCGTTAATAGTTCCACAGTTGAAAAATCAAGATGAATTAATATAAATGAAGGCGTACATCTCTGTACTCATGTCTTTGTCTATACTTATTTTACTATTTTGAGAGGAGGGGAAGAGCCAAAGTAAGGCATAAACAAGCCTTAGACTAAATGCTGCCACAAATACATAACCATGCTCATATATATCGGCTAATTTAAAGTCAATAAGCATGTCTTTGAAAGGAGTCCCATAATAAGGTATTTTACCATATCTAACACATTCATGTGAACATGCATGTACCTCTGGAAAGGATAATGTGCTTACTGATTTTATTTGTTGGCAGATTTAGTTATTCCTTCACCTTGCATACAAAGAGAGTGTGTTTGTTTGTAAGATCTACTATAAAATGATCAACTTTTACTCATGAAAGCATTATGAAATTAACAAGTCATAAGACTTCTCTCTGCATAATCATGCAGACAGTTCCAGTGTATTAAAGTGTGATTATATTATGACAGGTTTGAGAAACACACAAATACTCTCTTGTTGGCTGTGGTTTATAAGAGATATGACTGAATAACTAAATGTGACAAAGTAGTAAGGCTGAACATATCCCTTCATCTGCAGGGAAAATCTATGATGTGAGTGTGTTCACTTAAATATGGGGAAATAGTGATGGGACGGCAGGCTTATGGGTGTCTTAATTTGATACAAAACACCTGCTGCGTTGAACCCCTCTGAAAAACATGCATATTGACTCAACATTAGCCCAGTTAGAGTAAGCATGGTTCAGTCTATGGGGTTTCGTTCAGACTATATGTGTGTTTGGTTTTTTTATGTGCCACTTCAGTTCCTCCTTACCCTAATAAAACAGATTCATTATTAGAGAAAGCTATACTCATTTTAATTTTCATATATTTTAGTTCAGACTGCCTCGCTGTATGTGCAAGGTATTAGAAGACTCTTATTTTTAGGTTTATACCCCAAATAGTGACAAATATCTGTCCAAAATAAGATCTAACCTTTCTATTAATGACATGGAGAATTTCATTTAAATCCGCATTTCTACTAGCAAGAGAATACTGAACAGCTACATCAGATGCAGAGCAATTTGTTGTAATTCCTTTAAATTTCTGAGAGACAATCTCTCCTAAAGTTATAATTAAGAAATGAGCCAAAACAGATAACTGGACGTTAACATTCACAGTTGTCTCTAAATTTATTTGAGTTCTGAGATTTTTTTACTCCTTCTTTGTCTTCTTTTGCCTTTACCTTCAACACCCTGCATTTCTTTTCAATTCACTAAATGTGTTCAATTTAAGAATTGTTTCATGTTTTGAATGTGTGTGCTGATGTTAACACAGAGCATGTCGTGTTGATACTTCACAGGGGTTAAATTATAGTTAATTTCAGGACACAATACCTTTTAAAAAGACACAGCATTTAGTACCATTTATTTACCATGTTGCTTAGATGTGCGCACAGGGCTCGGTTTGTGCTTATGCGTTATCATGATCAGGGTGGTCATCTGCCCTATTTCAGTTTCTATAAAGCTTAATCAAGGTTCCTAAACAAACATAAATAAAAACATAAATCTTAAATATAAACATCAATTTGGGTGTGTGTATGTGTGTTTGTTCTTTATGCAAATCCACGCCCGTGGTCCAACCCTAACAAAATTTTCCACACATATACACTGTCAGATAGAGACAATAGACTACTTTGGAATCCAAAAATTTTGAATTTGGGGTAGCTCTGGGGATGTAGTTTCCTTTTACTAACAAAGTGTTTTAAGGACAGTGCCTTCTCTCGGATTATAAGCCCTGAAATAAGTTACCATATATACTTGCGTTTAAGTTCTCCCACAGATAAGTCGGGGCTTGATTTTACCGTATAATTTCCGGCATTTTATAATGTCGGTCTTAAAAGTCAAATACGGAAAACTCACGCAATTGATCCAAGAGATCCATATGTTAATGCTCACCTGAGAGAGTAACCACGGAGCACATTGCCTTTTTTCTATGTATTGTGCCTACATGACCACACGGTAATACCCAAACTATGCCGAAGCGACGTTGGCACTGTTTTGTGTTTTTTGTATCTCACACCCTCATACACCTTTACTGTAAGATCAACCCTTATTTATCTACGATGGAACGTTCAATCAGAAAAAAATATGAAGCTGATTTTAAATTAAAAGTCGTTGAAGTGGCAAAAGAAATTGGTAACTGCGCTGCAGCAACAAAATTCGATGTGTCTGAGAAACTGATGCAAGATTGGAGGAAGCAAGAAGAATTAAGAAAAATTAAGTGTCGTATTTTTGAAAGGGCGTATAAGCTGGGGTTTAATTTCATAATCGATTTTTCGGGTTTCAAGACCTGACTTATATATACGGTAAATTCATTTAGCACCTTTTGCTGACATATATACATTAAGTTAGACAGTTCTAACTTAATACAGTTCAATAAATAAAAGACAGCAATCCACAACATAAGTATTAAAAGTTGATCAAAAAATACAAATATTTCTAATGTCTTAAATGTAAAAATTACACCCCTACACCTTTCTGAATGCAGAACAAAAAACAAAACCTAGATAATTAAATAAAATCAATTAGAGGTACAAATACCCAGTGATTCAGAAACTGATTAGATAGATAGATAGATAGATAAATAGATAGATAGATAGATAGATAGATAGATAGATAGATAGATAGATAGATAGATAGATAGATAGATAGATAGATAGTTTTTTAATCCCAAGGGGAAATTCACATACTCCAGCAGCAGCATACTGATAAAAAACAATATTAAACAGTGATAAAAATGCAGGTATAACAGACAAAAAAAAAAAAGAATATGCAGAAGCAGTGGGCTAAGCAATTCAAACACTAGACAGTGGAAAATTAGAAATATCACTTACTTTCCCAAATCCTCATTCTTGTTCAATAATGTTTATAAGAGAACTAGGAAATAGCAAAACTCCACAAGTCAAAGTAGACCCATTCTACCTTGATGCAAAAGTACAATTTGCTGATTAAATATTTATGGAACCATCAACATTTAGATGCCACTGGACGCCTGAATAATGTTGGGATCAGGTCTTTTTAGACATGTACTCATATGCAGATGTTTTAGGACAGGATATTCTACGCTATTCCTGAAATCATTATAGAAAGTTAATTCAGCTTAATGACATAACCCACCAGTTATTGGGGTATCAGTAGGATATGATATAGAGTATTCTATAGACAAATGAGCAATTAATGGAATAGGAGTTTCTAATAACGTGTCCACCTACAGCATGCTGTCTCTGGATTTAAAAAAATATGACTTAGCAAGACAACTGGACTCAAAGAAAGAATATTGTAAATCAGCAGTAGTTCAAATACAACTTGCCATCACTTTCATAACTTAGGAAATGTGAAGGATCGTTGCAGTTCCAAACACAAACACACAATGAACAACTGCTTTCTGTTATAACCTAATGCAGGACAATAACCCAGACACAAGTGAGGAATCTGCTCAGGGTGATGATCTCACTAACTCCCCCCCTAACCCCCTCGCCCCCCACATTTTTCATGACAGAAGTGAAACACAAACCCAGGACATTGGGATTAAAAGAAAACAATTTTACGGTTTAGCTAAAGAAGATATCCATTAGCTACCTGTAGATCTGTCTCTCTTAGCTTGTGACATGGCTTCTCTACACAGATGCTCTTGCTGTTTCACTGCACACACAGTCCCTTACAAACCTGCACAACCTTAACAAGTTGAATTCTTAGCATCCTTCTTTTTAAAGCGTTGAGTTTTTTGCACCACATAAAATGTAAAGAAATATGTCTTCATGCTTCATAGTTTAAATAAAGACTGTCATCAAAATTTAAAAAGTGTTCATTTGATTAAAAATCTACTATGCCAAAGAAAATGCAAGATTGTAGATTTGAAATAAACTGAATCTGTCCAATGATGGACAGAAGCACGATGTCTGATGCTAATTACATTGAATCCACTTCCTGCTAATCTGTATTAAAAGCAGGTTCGGGGATGGAGTAATAACTACCAGATGACACGCAATGGTGACCAAACCAATGAACAAGATCAAAAGTAATTTAGGAACAATTTCATGCTCAGTAAAATAAACGCTGTTTTTGAGTTTAAATCATCATAACATTTTCTCTTTCCATGGAATAACATTTTATATATAATAAAACATCAATGCTATTGACTGTGAACCTGTCAAGTGACAGTTTTTTTTACCCTGGGCTCAATGCTGCCAAGATTGGCTTCCACCCCTGTGACCTTGCAATTGGATTAAATGGTATGAAAATGGATTGATGAATAGATGGATGAGTTTCTTCAGCAGGAATTCAGTTCAAAGCTATACTTGCTTTCCCAGTTTCATTTGTGAGTTTTGTTCTAGTAGTGGTAGAATAAGATTAGATTATTTTTATTTTTCTGAAATTAGAATCGGCCATAATAATCCTGATTAGCTCTCCTCTAATAGAAAAAAAAAATCAAATTAAATGTGTAAGGTGTTCCAAGAGAATCACAACAGAAAATTGAAAGCTAATTGACTTAATAATTTGAAATCCAGTACTTTTAAAGGCTGAAATTTGCATGATTCAAGTAAAATACTATTTATCTTTAAAATTCTGAACTGAGAGAGCATTATAAGTAAGTAAAGAAATGGAGACAAAACACTGTAATTATAATCGGGCCTCAAGGACCTACTGTATGTGCAAAACCCTTAAATTCTCTGTAAAAGAAATTACATTCGGGAAGCAGGATAGAGCATTGGCTACCACTGCTGCCTCACAGCTCTCTGAGTCTGTTTTTAAACACCAGCTTGATTAATTTATGTGTGGAGGTTACACATATGTACTTATGGTAAATTCAAAAGGAGGTCTTTCTTGCTATTACCCATACTTAAACAAGCAAAGGTGCTTTCCCATTTTAAATTTTGCTAGTTGTACCTTCTGTTGCAGCTGAACAGGCTGAAGCAACCCCACAACATATCTGGTTGCAGCTTGCTTTTAACAATATGGAGAATGGTATTGTATTACGATACATATATCAACAGGATTGAAATATTTCTCAATGTACAATCAAACCTATAGATGAAAAAGATAGATTAGAGTTACTGCTTTTCCTCATTTCCTTACAGAAAATGCCCCCATATCTGTCATTAAAAGCAACTGCTGCTACCTTTCTCCATATACAGTGCACAATCTGCTAAGATGAAAGCCAGAAGTGTTCTATGACAGTTAGATAAACTTTTCAGTACATCACCTCTATGATTATGGTCTACATTTGGATATCTTACCAAGAGCTGCAAATGTTTCAGCTAAGACCATAAGTCAAAAATCTATTTAGCATCATTGAGGCCCTCCATACATTATAAACAAAGCAGAGGGCAAATTCTGTACCAAAGCAGAGAACAAATTACGTTGTATTTTACTAAAAAGCTTAGCGTTTTCTTGCTGGTCATTGTCAAAAATGCTAAATGGATACTACAAACAAAAATGTATTATTCCACTAAGTGCATATGTAGCAATCACAAAAAAAGTCTTCTTTTTAATGGGAACCCCAAGGGTTCAATTTTTCGTTCTGATTTGATATTTAGCCAAGCTCTCCCCACCCATATCTGCTCCACTCCCCCCAACTAGGTTAAACGTCAGCAATTGGATGTGATTTGTCTTAAAGCTGAGTAATCTGGATAAAACAGCCCTCTCGCTCTCATTCTATGAACAGATGGGCAACTCCTGCAGTAAGACTAAGGCTTGAATGCAATGCAAATGTCATGCCAAGCATCTGACAACACACCTCTTGTATAAAATGTCTTGGATTAAATTGTCTGTGGGATGGGAAGCCTAATAAAGCAAAAGACTCTTTAGCATTATTATTAGAAGCTGACAAGCGTCTAACCAAGTGCATCTGTGTCCTTGATAAGAATAGCTTTCCACTGATTGTAAAACAAGATAAAAGCAATCTCATGAGATGATAGGCAGAGTAACTGGTAGACGTCAATTATCTATGTCAGAGGCTCTCAAAGTATGGTTCCTGCACCACGTGTCAGGTTATCCGTAGGCTGATTTAATCATCTTTCTTCAGGGAACTTTCATGCTAATAAAGCTACTCAAAACAGCTCTAAGTTCCTGACCATAGTGCGCCCTGTCGGAGTTTCTTGCAGATAATAACATCTTTTACTTCAACACCACTTCTTCCTGGTCCAGTCCTGTATGGTTGTACTGATTGCTCTCTCTTTCTGTCTTTCAACATTTCAGACTTGCATTCTTTCTCTCCCATCCAACCTAACTCCTTTACTACATGTGACTCTTCTTTTTAAATCAACATTGGTGTCCTCCATCTCAAAAGCCAGCCCCTGGCAACAGAAATCTATTAATTCCACCCTTCAAGGCTTTATTATGGATCCTTGGCTAAAATGATAACCCAGCAAAGTTTTAATGTTAGTCTTGTAATACAGACTTTCTTTCCAGGTGGGCAGGGTTAAGCAAGTTATAGGCAAGAGATTCAGATATGGACACGGATAAAATTTATTAAAAATGCTTAAAATCAAAGCAAGTTTTCAAAACAACTTTAATCATGCAAAGCATAATAATTTAGACATAAACTTGACTGCAGAAGCAAACTCATTCTTCCATTTTTTGTCTCTTCCAGAAATGGAGCTACCATGTCATGATCACAATAATCTGCCACTCAGCTATTTCATTTTAACCGACACGTTGTAAGTTTAAATAATTTTCCCAAACCTATTAATTACAACAGTGATACACAATACTTATTGAACTGTGGTGAAGAGTGTCTAAAATGTGTTACCTGGTGAGTAAGTCAAGAAAAAATAACTAATCTTATAAAAATAACTGCACATTTTCAAATGAAGTCAGGCACTTTTAAAAGAATGCTCTACTTTTTATATTTTACTTATCCCTGTGTATTTTGTAGTTGTGGCCAAGAAAAATTTTTAATCTCATGTTTTCATGGAGAAATTACATATTGAATATTCCAAACTCAACGGAACCTGGTGGTAACTAGTTCTAAACAATAGAAAATTATGTGAAAAATATCCATGGGGGAATCAAGTCTCTCAAAACTGGTGTTATATCATTCACATGGCCATTATACAATGTGTGCATTTTTTGCCAAAATATTATTAAGTTACTTCATGATAACTATAGTATGGTCAAAGCGTGAACAATGTGTGCATATTTTGCCAAAATATTTATTTATAAAGCACTTTTAAAACAACATCAAGGCTGACCAAAGTGCTGTACAATAAAAAAAAAAACAACATATCAGACACACAAAATCAAAGGGTAAATGAAACAGAAACACATAAACACATAAGAACTGAAGAAATTTTTAATAAAAAGTATACAGATAGCCAACATATCATACTGGGTTAAAAATCGGAGAGTAAAAATATGCTTTTAAATAGGATTTAAAGACAGCTAGCGAATGAGCCTGCCTAACATGCATCGGCAAATCATTCCAGAGTTTTTGGGATGCAACTGAAAAAGCTCGATCACCTCAGAGTTTGCATCGTGCCTTGGGAACATGTAAAGGCATCTGGTCTGCTGACCTGAGAGAGCGAGACGGTATGTAAGGGTGCAGCAGTTTTGACAAATAAAGTGACAAATGAGTTAATATTATTAACAGTCACATGATAACTCTAGGTTGAATGTCAATAGGAAAGATGTAACTCTCAAAATACTGTGTACAGTGGTACCTCGGTATACGTCTTTAATCTGTTCCAGACCCTTTGATTTATACCAAACAGGACGTATACCAAATTAATTTTTTCCATCAAGAAATAAAGGGAAAATGATTAATCTGTTCCCATGAAAAGAAATCCTATTGTTATTGGCATATTATACATTGATGGGGTTGTATAAAATAATTTAAACACTGCTTAATACTAAAATACATAAATACAAAAGCAATTAGATGAAATAAATGAAAATTTAACCTCACTTTACTTTTTAATAACGTCTTTGTTTTTCACAATCGTAGATACAGTATGCAGCAGCCATGCAAAAAACACAAAATCACATGAAAATTCACAGTGAGTTATAGCGCGGGTTGTTCACTGAATGCTAGCAACTGGCGTACTGATGCTCGTGGGTAGTCGTGACTTTGTCTCGAAAGAGGTAAACAAGGGTAGTGTAGTGTTCTCTAGACTAAAGTAATGACACACTCAGAATAACGTTTCAAATGCTGTTTATTTTGAACCATGTTTAACCAACTCTCCATACAGTGTGCCTTCTAAACCACACCCCTCCCTCCGGCATTCATACGTCTCAAAAGACGCAGACCATAGCAATCAACACCCAAACATAAAGCAATGGACTAAAGCATCAATGAACAATCATATACAACAGGTAGCACGCGGGTTGTTCACTGAATGCTAGCAACTGCCGTACTGATGCTTGTGGGCAGTCATGGCTTTGTCTCGAGAGAGAAGTAAACATGGGTAGCACGCGAATCGTATTCCAAACAAAGGTCGTATACCAAGCAAAATTTTTCATGCCCACACAGGACGTATACCAAGTTGGACTTATTCCAAAGCAGACGTATGCCAAGGTATCACTCTATTTGAATTGAAGACAGAATTAATGACTAATGAATGAGGGAGATATGCAGATCCATAATTTAAACGCACAGCATTTTGGTAATTTCGTTTTTTTGACATGATGTTAACCCGACTGTTCCTAGATCTCTGGTACCAGGCCATCCTTTTCAGTATGTTCACTCTGACATTCATGATTTTATGCTTAGCTAATTGGGCAATCTTTTCACCACTGATTTGATAGACTCAAAGATACATTCAATTAAATAAAAAAAATAACCAATTCAGCTGTCCCCTTGCTATTTAATATATGCAATATACTGGTGTGGCTTAATAAAAATAGCTATTGTATGTGAATCTGTATCTTCAGGAACTGGTGCACACCAATAAATAATATATTTGATAGTTAAATATTAAATAAGCAAGTTCAATGCTAGTATAATACTATATAAATGATGTATTTTTGAATAAAACTGAGCAAAAGTCCTAATATCAGTACTTGTGCATCACTAACACATTTAATATCCATTGTTTTCTCTCTTTAATGATACACATTATCATTACCTAAAACTTTCATATGACCAAATACTGTCATGTGTACATGACACATGCAAAGAACACAAAAACAATCTCCAACTAGCAAATAATATATACTCATCAATTGTTATGTGCTTTGTACGACTACTTTCCATTTTCTACCATTTTCTCAATAGGCTTTATCCAAAGGTCTCACAATCTGCAGCTGCTAATCAAAATTAGAAATCCAGATTATTTTTGTAAAGTAGTTCATGCAAAAAAATTGCTCAAACACAGGAATCTTACATTTCTAGAAAGTCAGCTAGGTATTCTACCTGCAGAGGGAAGTACCAATTACCTAATATACCACCAGTTATGTAAAGTGTAGTGCAGCACAAAAAAGCATACTTATTTGTCTAATGCAAATTAAAATAAAAAAAAAATCACTAAAAAAGAAATGCCTCCTCTCCTGAATTTTGAATAGATGGTAATATAAGACATAAATTCTGTATATATCAGAGTGCTTCACAAAATTAATAGTTTTACACAAAAAAGAAACAAGCATCTTGGAACTCTCTAATTATAGACAGACTGGGAGCCTTTAATTTCCTATAATAGTGGTTTTCTTTCAGTGGTAAGCATCAAACTTTAAATGAAAGATTTTTCTCTGTATTCTCTCTGGTCGTTTCTCTTTACTAAATGACCAAAAGCCTGACTGTTCTCTGCTTACTTCTACTTCATCAAATACTCTTCCAAAAGAAGTGCCAGACTGTGCTATTTCAGAATCTTCAAACATTTCTGTCAACAGTAAATCAATAGATTGTGTAACGTGATGTTAAGAAAAGCCCAACTCATCAAAATTAGCAGAGCTTATAGCTTGACTTTTAGCAAGGGATTATAAGAATTGAGCATTCTAATTTCATTTACAAAAGCACTGCTTCTCACCTACTATACCCTGAATATTTACACTGCTTAGCACTGTTCTTTAATATATCACAGTGGGCAGGTACACATTAAATAACATTTAAAGCAGAATGCATATTCTCGGAACCAAAAAAGCTTGAAATCTGAGTGTAAAAAAAAATCACTTGATATACACACATGCTATGGTATCACTGAAAAAGGAGACCTTGATTTCAAAGGGTAATCAATCAATCAATCAATCAACATTTATTTATATAGCACATATTCATACAAAAAAAAATTCACAAATTAAAAAAAAACTCCTTTTATTAAAAAAATGTGCTTAAAATTTTAAAATCTAATGTTATACTTTAGGAGATATTGTTGTAAGCAACCAATGATATTACTCCTACACTTCAGGAGGGGTTAAATTAGCTTTAATCTTATATCATTTACATGTGAATTTGCAATTACCCAAAAGTGATTAAAGAAAAAGGTTCCCCTTTATCATACAAACTGGAGTTAATGAGTAATATTAATAAAGTTTTCACAACTAAAGGGTTATTTTGGTAGCCGATCATAAAAATAACAGGAGAGCAACATATTTCCTAAATGATTTTAATTTAAAATATATAAATATATTATCAACTACTGGTTGTAGTTTAAATCTAAAAGAACAAGTAGAAATATTAGGATTTCATTTTCTTCATAAACATTTTATTCATCGAAGTCTTTTACTCTGTCACATACTGTGGTTATTTTGGAAAAGCTTTGACCTGCTTGTTGTAATTACCGGTATATTAATTTTATACACCTTATAAAAAGGAATAAAATTTCTAACTAATTCTATGAATACTTGTGCCTTGTTGTCACTGTAAAAATTTGCTAAATAGGGAATATAATAAGAAATCGTCACTATCACACACCTGCGAGTAGGAGGCAGCTAAAGGGCTTAAGTAATGTTAATACCACATCCGACCAGGGGGTGGCAGGGTGCACTGACTGTCTTTCTCAGTTCCCTGCAGACCTTTCCAGAGAAATCCTGCCAGGTTCTGGTGCCTCCAAACACCTCGCTTCTGGTTCTGGGCCCTTCAATGATGTCACTTCTAGTCCAGACGATGTCACATCCGGTTCTGCCCTTTTGATGACAACAGATCCTATACGGGCCTTTAACACTAGAATTACCAGAGCCTACGAAAAAACTCGTAATTCCGTCCCACCTTAAATCGCTTCTTAAAATCGTTCACAGCTCTCCACCAGCGTCTTTTGTCATCTAAATGTGCTGATAAAAATCAGGCTGCAAGCAGCCGGCTATTCCATCCCCCACCGACTTAGAACGTGCACAAACTTCTCCCAGCTCATGCCTTGATTGATTATCTGGGAGTGAAGTGGAGTTTTAGAGTGGAAAGAATAGATCATTATTTGGAATACACGCATTTCACGTGTGTTCCGTTTCTATAATCCGTGTAAACACATTTTAAAACAGAAACGTTTTCATATAGTAGTAGTAAATGACAAAATGTAAGCATAAACTATATAATGTATGAAGCCTGAAGTCCAAATATCAAACACTTTCACAAAAGGTACACATATAACAGAACAAGTATGCTGTTATTCAAAAATATAACTGCAGAAAAAAGCCACCTTAGCATGCCATATTGACACGCGTCGTACTGCAGCTGACACAGTAGCATAATGGTATCAGCCGCTTACTGGTATCCAAAAGCTCATGAGTTCGATCCCACATGGCTCAGTTTTGAGAAGTAAACTGCTCTTATTCTTACTATTTTAGAATAAAAACATGCATTTGATTTCAGTGTGTAACAGCCAGTAATTTATGATACTTGTAAAGGTTAGTTTTTTTATTTCACTTTTCATTCTCAGTCTCAGTCGTGTTCAGGATCCTTCCCTACCCCCCATCTGAGAATGCTGTTTTCACATAAAGATGCGCGTAGCTCTGCAGCGTACTTGTGACTGCATTCTCGTACCAATGCTTGCGAACTGAAGTGCCTGCGTGCACTTTTCGTGGCATTACTGGTCTTTTTTTGGGCTTGCCCGTCGCTCAAACACAGGAACATATGTTGGTGTACAAGAATAAAAAACAAGTGCACTTTTATTCTAGACTATAAGTGAAGAAAAAATAAAGCAAGTTACAGTAGGCGGTTGATATCCAGCTTGCGTGGTGCAATGCTAAGAACTGCTGATTTCCGATCCGTGCTATATAAAATCATCACATTCAAATATTAACAATTTCCACACACCCTTCCTACATTCACGACATGTGTACTTGTTGCAGTGTACACATCTCTCTGGGCTATGGTTCCTATTACACTGAATGAGCACCTGACATTGTACTTTCTTCCCTATATAAATCACATTCGAGTATAGCGCGTCTCCAAATAAATCACATTTGAGTTATAGCGCGTCTTTATGTGAAAACAGCATTGTCAGATTGGGGGAATCGTGAAGCGACTGAGAGAATGGAACTGAATAAAAAAAGACTGAAATCAAATGTATGTTTTATTCTAAAATAGTTAAGTACATGCAATATTATTTGAAAGCGAACAGCGTCAGATCGGGTTTGAATACACGCTCGACGCTGAACTCCCTGTCTATCTACATAGTAATAACAGTAATTTTATTATTATATAGGAGCTTCCCTGTCTGCCTATCATATAGTGCCTTTCCTTCCTACCTATCTATATATCTATCCCCTTAGCTGTTTTTATATATCTATTATACAGTGCCTTCCCTGTTTATTTATATATCTAGTGCCTTCTCTGCCTGTTTGTCTGTCTGATTGCTTATAGCGCTGAACTTACTGCTCTGTACTTTTCTGTCCTCTGTGTGTCCTGGAGTACAAAAGAAACAGCACCATACAGCAACATGTGCGAACTGGCAAGATCGGGGAAAAAACACGCGGTCACTGATTACAAACCGCAAGATGAATGAAAGAGACAATATATGTAAAAACATCATCGCACTAATGCAATATTATTTGAAAACGAACAGCGTCAGATCGGGTTTGAATATGCCCAATCTGGCGCTGTTCGTTTTCAAATAATATCATGTACTTAACTATTTTAGAATAAAAACATACATTTGATTTCAGTCTTTTTTTATTCAGTTCCATTCTCTCAGTCGTTCACGATCCCCCAACCAATCTGACAATGCTGTTTTCACATAAAGGCGCTATAACTCAAATGTGATTTATTTGGAGCAGCTATACTCGAATGTTATTTATATAGGGAAGAAAGTACAATGTCAGGTGCTCATTCAGTGTAATAGGAACCATAGCCCAGAGAGATGTGTACACTGCAACAAGTACACATGTCGTGAATGTAGGAAGGGTGTGTGAAATTGTTAATATTTGAATGTGATGATTTTATATAGCACGGATCGAAATCAGCAGTTCTTAGCATTGCACCACGCAAGCTGTCGATCAACCGCCTACTGTAACTTGCTTTATTTTTCTTCACTTATAGTATAGAATAAAAGTGCACTTGTTTTTTATTCTTGTACACCAACATATGTTCCTGTGTTTGAGCGACAGGGGCATGCTCAAAAAAATAGACGTGTAATGCCACGAAAAGTGCACGCAGGCACTTCAGTTCGCAAGCATTGGTACGAGAATGCAGTCACAAGTACGCTGCAGAGCCACGCGCATCTTTGTGTGAAAACAGCATTCTCAAATGGGGGGTAGGGAAGGATCCTGAACACGACTAAGAGAATGAAAAGTGAATAAAAAAAAACTAACCTTTACAAGTATCATAAATTACTGGCCGTTACACACTGAACTCAAATGCATGTTTTTATTCTAAAATAGTAAGAATAAGAGCAGTTTACTTCTCAAAACGGAGCCGTGTGGGATCGAACTCATGAGCTTTTGGATACTAGTCAGCGGCTGATACCATTACACTACCGTGTCAGCTGCAATACGTACGTGTCAATATGGCATGCTAAGGTGGCTTTTTTCTGCAGTTATATTTTTGAATAAAAGCATACTTGTTCTGTTATATGTGTACCTTTTGTGAAAGTGTTTGATATTTGGACTTTAGGCTTCATACATTATATAGTTTATGCTTACATTTTGTCATTTACTACTACAATATGAAAACGTTTCTGTTTTAAAAATGTGTTTCCACGGATTACTGTAGAAACGGAACACACGTGAAATGCGTGTATTCCAAATAATGATCTATTCTTTCCACTCTAAAACTCCACTTCACTCCCAGATAATCAATCAAGGCATGAGCTGGGAGAAGTTTGTGCACGTTCTAAGTCGGTGGGGGGATGGAATAGCCGGCTGCTTGCAGCCTGATTTTTATCAGCACATTTAGATGACAAAAGACGCTGGTGGAGAGCTGTGAACGATTTTAAGAAGCGATTTAAGGTGGGACGGAATTACGAGTTTTTTCGTAGGCTCTGGTAATTCTAGTGTTAAAGCTGCCATCTTACCACCAATGAATCAGTTCTGCTTTGGACTCAGTCTTGTGAATAACTCTGTCCTTTTCAAAAGCCTTTTGCAGCCAGGGATATTATATGGGTGGCTGCCCTAAACCTTTTCATGATGTCCGGTCTGTGTTTCTATTACACCGCTCTAATAGAATATTAAGGATCTAAAAAAATGTGTATATATATTCACTAGCTTAAAATATTACTGTATTCTATTTTATTTTTTGTATATATCAATTTTACTTGAACATTTGTGGATACTTGGAAATATTTTTACCTGTTCTCTACCAAATATGACATGCACTCTGGAAGCTGAGACTTGATTCCTGCTCAGGACAGAAGCTTTACTATTACAAATAAGTATTTATCTAAAAAGTACCATCTCTACTTTTAACCTTAAAATGAAATTGTACATATTATAATTGATAATTACAAAATTGAAGCAAGACCACTGTGCTGTCTGTTGCTGCTTCATGAGTGAGCATCAGCTACGGTACAACTGCTGTGACCTGTTATGGAGCCTAGGGTACAGGTCCAAGGGAAACACACATTACAGCACATCATTTAAAAAGAGTACTAGGAGGAATGCATGCAGTTTTTTTTCCCTGCAGTGGCAGCATCACAGACTTCACTTGTTTCTATCTGTGTGTTCTGTTAATAAAAACTGAAATTCTCCTCCCTTCTAAGAATGTGCAAAGATACATACTATTCTACTAGAAATACAGTAAAACACAAACCTACTTTCTTAACCCAATGTACATTTACCTCCAAAAAACAAAATTTTCTTTCCATCAGAACAAAAAAACTATATAAATAATTGTAGTGTGAAATTTGATTCAAACAGTTCCACATCATGCAGAGCATAAAGCTAAAAACTATGAAAAGGATGTTAACTATCTCGTCAGGTCAGCATTAAAAACCAGTACAGATAACTAATCACCTCTCTTACTCCAAATCCTACCAACAGAAGTTCATGTCACAAAACTTAACAGTGATAAAAAGACTTCTTTTTAAAGGTCTGCGGTACTTTAGTGTTAGTCAATTAAACAAACTATATGAACTATATTTTCCATCCATCGATTTTTTAGGTGCATTTCCATATAATGCAAGAAGCACCTATTGTGAAAGCCATTGTGGTCCCTCTGTTTTCTTTTTCTCATTTTGGAATATTAAGTATTGATTGATGTGGGGGGAAAATTAATTAATGATGAAAATGGTCAAAGGGTCTGAAAAGTTTCTGAATCCACATTATCTTCTGGATATAAACCTAAATAAAACTGACCTCCTTGAATTCCTATTACCTAAACTTTGCTTATGCAGATACAAAGTTAACAAAGCTATAAATCTAGAGACATCTTTCATTAAATCATTTATTTCCTAAAATCATCTAGCTTTTCTCCAATTCACACATTCACTTCACAGAAACAAGGCACACTCACGAATACAACCACAAACACCCATGCTGGGCCAAATGAGAGTGAGCATTTGACTTATCAAGTGCATGTGTTTAGGATGGTTAAGGGAAAAGAGAAAACTCTACACAGACACTCTGGTGAGCTGAGGCGGTAGCATTAAACACTGCGCCACCATGCCAAACCAGTCATTACAATACAGTGTCGCCAATATTGTTGGAGCATACCCTGGCAGGATTGGGTGTATAGCAGGCAGAATCTTCTTCTTCAGGTTGCTCCCATTAGGCGTTGCCACAGCAGATCATCTTTTTCCAT
Source organism: Polypterus senegalus (assembly GCF_016835505.1). Lineage (NCBI taxonomy): Eukaryota > Metazoa > Chordata > Cladistia > Polypteriformes > Polypteridae > Polypterus > Polypterus senegalus. The sequence goes on from NC_053159.1 coordinate 37,633,946, forward strand.
AACGGGAACAATAATAATAATAATAATAATACATTTTATTTTGTATAGCACCTTCTCCATGCTCACATGCTTGGGTTACTTTCGGTGTACCTACAATGCACAAATTTGCACTCCACACAGACAGCGAGGGGCTGTGAGGCTTTAAAGCTAAGCACAGTGAGCCTAAAATCCCAACTGTACATGATTTACATTACTACGAATATGTCGATAGTGGCAGCGTGGGCAACAACGCATGCAAAGTTATTAGCCTTCCGCAATTAGGATCGATTGTTGTTGTTTTATGCAATGGGCCAGTGATGAAGAATAACGTGGAAATTAAAAGAACATTTAAAGACATTAGAAAGAAGAAACGTGCGAACTATGTTGTGTTTGTAAGTATTTTTCTATTAATTTATCTATTATTTATTTACTGTACAAATTTATTTTTTGCCTAATATTTAGATTTCTGTTGATTTGTTTAATAATACTGCTACTACAACTGGTTAAACTCTGTTATTTACTGCTTTGTTTTTTCTGTGTACATACATTTAGGTCACACCCATAAAAAAGAAATTGCTTATATTTGGTATGCATATCCGGATCACATAATAGACTGGTGAAACACTTTTGGGGCATATGGCATGCATACTAAGTTGTAAATGTGAATTCTGCTCAACAGTACAGATAAGATACTTTTCAACCATTCATTTGAAGGGTTTCAGACAAGAAAAACAATTCAGCCTGAAAAACATATTACACTAGTACAGCACCTATACATGTGAATTGGCTGTGGTGGTCTGTTCAGTACTCATCATACACCACTGCCTAAATGACAAATTAATGATACAGGAAACACATATTTTAGTATATCATGGTTTAACCAGGGCTACCATCCCCATTCTATATTTCCTTTGCCTGTGTGTTTTGTTTTTTTTTGTTATTTTTCTTGCGTTAATGCTTTTAAGTTCTGTTATTTACTACTTTGTTTCTCATATTGTGTTTTCTGGTTTTTGAATTATTGTGTATTTGTTAAGAATGTTAATTTAGTCTGTTATTTGTCTCGTTATTGTCCTTTATACATTGACACTGCAGCTGTGGAGACTACCTACAGCCTGTATAAAAACCTGAGATACCTAAGCCTAGTGCTGAGGTATTAAATTTCTGCAATTATTAAAAATTAGTGCAATGAAATTTGTACTTGTGTGTCTACTCAGAGCAATAATACAATACCAACAAAAACGACACACACAAATAAAAAATAGCATGCACCATACTGCATATAGTATATACACCAATCAGCCATAACATTAAAACCACTAAAAGGTAACATGTAAAACACCGATTATCTCATTACAATGCTACCTGTCAAGGGGTGAGATATATTAGGCAACAAGTGAACGGTCAGTTCTTGAAGGTGATGTGTTGGAAACAGGAAAAATGGACAAGTAAAAGGATCTGAGCAGTTTTAACAAGGGGAAAATTGTGATGATTAGACAACTGAGTCAGAGCATCTCCAAAGCAACAGGTCTTGAGAGGTGTTTCAGGTAAGCAGGGGTTAGTACCTAACAAAAGTGGTCCAAGAAAGGACAATTAGTGACAGAAGCATGGGCACCCAAGGCTCATTGATGCTCCTTAAGAGCAAAGGCTAGCCCATCTACTGCAATCCCAGAGAAGAGCTACTGTAGCACAAACTGCTGGAAAAACTAAGAGAAAGGTGTTAGAACACACAGTGCATTGTTGCTTGCTGCATTATGGGGCTGTGTAGCTGCAGACTCATCAAACTGCTCATGCTGACCCCTCCGACGAAATGACCTACAACGAACATGTGAGCATCAGAACTGGAAGGTGGCATGGTCTGATGAATCACTGATGAATCAATTTTTTTTAGATCACGTGGACGACCAGGTGCATGTGCATTGCTAACCTAGGCAAGAGATGGCAGCAGAGTGCACTATAAGAATGCAGGCCAGCAGATACAGTGTGATGCTCTGGGCAATGTCCTTGCTTTGAAACCTTGGGTCCTGACATTCATGTGGATGTTACTTTGACATGTACCACATACCTAAAACATTTTTTCAGACCACGGACACCCCTTCAAGGCAATGGCCTCTTTTTGCAGGCTTATGCACCCTGCCACAGTGCAAAAATTGTTCAGGTATGGTTTGAAGAACATGACACACAGTTCAAGGTTTTTACTTGGCCAATGAAATTCCTCATATCTCAATCCGATCAAGCATCTGTGGGACATCTTGGTACCAGATACCACCAGACACCTTCTGAGGTCTTGTGAAGCTGACGGGTCAGAGGTGTTTTGGTGGCACAAAGGGGACGTATACAATATTAGGCAGGTGGATTTAGTGTTATGGCTGATTGGTACATATAACTCCCCCGACCAAATGAGGGAAGCCCCCTTGGCTTACATCGGGGCCATGGGTTATGAGCATGGAAGCTCAAAACTGCTGGGGCCCATGGCCACCACCAGGAGGCATCTAAACATTTGGCTGCACTTCCACCACACTTGTAAGCACCTGGACTCCTTCCGGGTACCCTATAAAAGGAGCCAGTCACCACCACTCAAAGGCCTGAGTCGGGAGGAAGTGGACGAAGCTCTTCAGGAGGAGGAGTGGAGGCGGAAGGACTGGCAGCAAAAGGGACTGTGTTGTGCTATGTGAGCATTGTGTGCTGGACTAAATAAAGTCATGTCCTGCCTGTCTGTGTCTGGGTTTGGGGAGCTGTACAGCATACACACACACACACACACACACACAAGTATATATGTATGAATATACAATAGAATTTCTGTCTCTCTGCCCATTCATCATTAGTAAACCATCACATCTATTTCTATAAAACTTTTCAGTTATTTTCAGTACAACCGAGTTTAGAATATAGGCTAATAAAATTTTAGATATTCCACATATAAATATCTACAGAAAAATAAAAACTGAGACACCCTGCCTAAAAGTTGCCATTTTTGCTGGACCCTAGCACTTTTTAATCTTGATATCTTCACAACAAAACATAACAATGCGATTTTTACTTTAAAAGAAACAGAAATGATTACATAACAAAACAAAATCAGTTGCAGAAATGCAGTTTAGGCTGGCCACAATAATCACTGAGAATTTAGTATTTTCTGCTAAATAACTGTAATATTTGATTTTATTAAAATTCCATTCCCTTTTTTATGAATTTTGTGATAAACAAAGTCCTGGAACAACATCATCAGCATTTATAAATCTGGTGTACATAATAAAATGGCAAAAAGAAACCAAAATATTTAAAAGGCCCATATCGAATCACCTAAAAAACAACTCAGCTGGTTCTGTAATTATGGAGCTAAAAGGTGTTTGTGTTCGGACAGAATCAACGTGGACAGCTGTAGGCTAAAAATAAATTTAACCTGCTGTGAATTTCAGCATTGCACATCAATCAAATAACACTTTACTGTACTTACAGCATTGTATCATGTAAAGTATTTGGATTTAGCGGTTTTAAGAAATACCTCATTACATGCTAATGTATTTACTCTTAGCCACTTTGAATCTGTGCTCCACTGTTTTACTGTGGAAAGACTTTGACAACAGCTCACATCCACTCTGCTGACTCCATTCATAACTTTAGCATTTCCGTCATATCATTGTGCAATCTCTGTTTCTTCAAGAAGAAACAAATATATTCCTTCAGTCATTCCTCATACCTCAAAGTGCAGCATTACTCACAATATTCTTCTACTTCTGCTGTATACAAATGCAATATTTTCATTTCATTTTCTGAACCCACTGTATCAAGTGTAATATTTAATATTCTACACATTACTTTGCAAAAGTACACCAATTCTCTAATTTTACTGAATAAGAAATCCTACACTGAAAATGTATTCTCTGTGATATTTATACTTCAAAGCACTGAAAACCTGTTTCCTATTAGAAAGAAATCTAAAGAAAAACATCCATTTGGTATCCTACCCTACATTAATATGCTATTAAATCCCCACACTTCAATATTTTGTTGAGCCACTATTTTCAGAAATAGCAGCTTTAATTCTTTTGGGGGTACATAAGTACCAGCAATGCACATACTTCAGGAGTAATTCTGATCCATTCTTACAGACGATTTGTTCTAATTTAATAAGGCTATTTGGGTGATTTAATAAGGCTATATGGGTAAGGACCATTTTTCCCAGGATAGTTAGTTCACAATGGTTGTTAGCCTGAAGCCTTGGGGCCATAGCCAGCCTCATTTTTGTTATAGCAATGAGAAACTATGTAGAAGCTGACTTTTTAAAAACAACAGCTCTCCAATTTACTTTTGGGTTTGGTCTCCTTGTGTTATTTCATTAGGCTGAATCTGCATAGCACTAAATTTAAGTCAGTTTAAAAATGCACTTCTGGAATACCTAGTTAATCAAACTCTTCTGTGCATTTTAATCAATGAATTTCACTGTATATGATTCTGGAAATATAATAAAATATATTAGCCATCTAATTCCACCTTCCAACAGTTAAAAAAAGACTTCATGTATGAAAGGTTTTATTGGATATACAGTGGTGTGAAAAACTATTTGCCCCCTTCCTGATTTCTTATTCTTTTGCATGTTTGTCACACAAAATGTTTCTGATCATCAAACACATTTAACCATTAGTCAAATATAACACAAGTAAACACAAAATGCAATTTTTAAATGATGGTTTTTATTATTTAGGGAGAAAAAAAATCCAAACCTACATGGCCCTGTGTGAAAAAGTAATTGCCCCCTGAACCTAATAACTGGTTGGGCCACCCTTAGCAGCAATAACTGCAATCAAGCGTTTGCGATAACTTGCAATGAGTCTTTTATAGCGCTCTGGAGGAATTTTGGCCCACTCATCTTTGCAGAATTGTTGTAATTCAGCTTTATTTGAGGGTTTTCTAGCATGAACCGCCTTTTTAAGGTCATGCCATAGCATCTCAATTGAATTCAGGTCAGGACTTTGACTAGGCCACTCCAAAGTCTTCATTTTGTTTTTCTTCAGCCATTCAGAGGTGGATTTGCTGGTGTGTTTTGGGTCATTGTCCTGTTGCAGCACCCAAGATCGCTTCAGCTTGAGTTGACGAACAGATGGCCGGACATTCTTCTTCAGGATTTTTTGGTAGACAGTAGAAATTATGGTTCCATCTATCACAGCAAGCCTTCCAGGTCCTGAAGCAGCAAAACAACCCCAGACCATCACACTACCACCACCATATTTTACTATTGGTATGATGTTCTTTTTCTGAAATGCTGTGTTCTTTTACGCCAGATGTAACGGACATTTGCCTTCCAAAAAGTTCAACTTTTGTCTCATCAGTCCACAAGGTATTTTCCCAAAAGTCTTGGCAATCATTGAGATGTTTCTTAGCAAAATTGAGACGAGCCCTAATGTTCTTTTGCTTAACAGTGGTTTGCGTCTTGGAAATCTGCCATGCAGGCCATTTTTGCCCAGTTTCTTTCTTATGGTGGAGTCGTGAACACTGACCTTAATTGAGGCAAGTGAGGCCTGTAGTTCTTTAGACGTTGTCCTGGGGTCTTTTGTGACCTCTCGGATGAGTCGTCTCTGCGCTCTTGGGGTAATTTTGGTCGGCGGGCCGCTCCTGGGAAGGTTCACTACTGTTCCATGTTTTTGCCATTTGTGGATAATGGCTCTCACTGTGGTTTGCTGGAGTCCCAAAGCTTTAGAAATGGCTTTATAACCTTTACCAGACTGATAGATCTCAATTACCTCTGTTCTCATTTGTTCCTGAATTTCTTTGGATCTTGGCATGATGTCTAGCTTTTGAGGTGCTTTTGGTCTACTTCTCTGTGTCAGGCAGCTCCTATTTAAGTGATTTCTTGATTGAAACAGGTGTGGCAGTAATCAGGCCTGGGGGTGGCTACGGAAATGGAACTCAGGTGTGATACACCACAGCTAGGTTATTTTTTAACAAGGGGGCAATTACTTTTTCACACAGGGCCATGTAGGTTTGGATTTTTTTCTCCTAAATAATAAAACCATCATTTAAAACCGCATTTTGTGTTTAGTTGTGTTATATTTGACTAATGGTTAAATGTGTTTGATGATCAGAAACATTTTGTGTGACAAACATGCAAAAGAATAAGAAACCAAGAAGGGGGCAAATAGTTTTTCACACCACTGTAAGTCCCAGTGTGATGGCATAATGGACAATGATATTGTTGAACATGTTTCAATCAAACTGAATTAGCAAATTTACTTTAGACTTTTGCTTTTTATTTTTGGGTTTTGGCACTGAGTTGGGAATGGAAGCTCTGTACTTTTCTTTATCTGTTACTCTGCTAAGTGCCAGGCCGCTTGACAATATGCTAACTGACAAGCATTAGGTAGCTAGGGTGCAGTCTGAATAAAAATAAATATTTGACACGATAAGGCTATCCTTCCAAAAAAAATGTTTCCCCCATATTTTCAGTTAAGCCTATAGGTGTAAGTACAGACAATGAATTTGATGTTTGTATTATACTGGGTCAAAATGAGAAATGCAGGCTGTTCAGAACCTTGGATAGTGCATTCTCAAGTTATTTACATACTATATGTGCCAGTACATTTTGTTTAAGAACAATTTATTCATTCAGGGGGACGGAGTAGGTCCCCCTTGGAATTTTGAGCGTCATGATTCAATATCTGAGTGGAATTATGAGTGGGTGGGTAGGGCGAATAACTGTTGGTGACCCACAGAACTCAGTACTCACACATTTGCTGTTTTCACTTTACATACATCCAGTGAGAGCTATCATTTATTTTCATTCTTACATAGATCACATCCAAATATAACTTTCTTTTAGACCAAGCAACATCTGTCACTAAATACAGAAAAAACAGAAATTTTGTTTACAGTGGGAAATGATGCTGATCACAACAACATTCTGTTAATTCTTAGCTCAGATGGAATCACCATTAGTTTTATGTAATCAGCACACAAATTAGACTTTATCTCAGACACAAATATGTTGTTTTAAACAGACAAAATTAACCAAAAATGTTTGAAAATTGATACATTTTCTAAATAGGCAGAATACTGAGAAATTAAATTAATTAATAAACCACCAAGAAAAGTAACATTGCAACAATGCACGCTACGCACCGATCGCTGTAAACAAAAGTAAAAACAAAAACAAGCCCGGTACATTCTTTAACTGCCTTCTCTGCCTTATGCATCCAGCACTCTCTCTCTCTCGTGTGTGTGTGTGTGTGTGTGTGTATCACGCTCTCTCTCGCTCGCTGCACAGGGAATGCACAGGGAGAGACTGAACACGTGTGGAAATTATCGCGCACACAAAACGAAAGGGAAACTGGCTTCTTCATATACCGAGTGTGTGGTCGTGAACAGATGCAAAAGTTTGGTGAACTTTTTGGTCGTAAACCGATTTGTACGTGTTCCGAGACGTTCGTGAAGCGAGGTTCCACTGTACTTGTAAAAGCGCCTTACCTTGTAACCAGGGCAGCTTCTAGGCTAAATACGGCAGCTCTCAGGACAGATGCAAAAATGGCGGATTAGCGGTAGGTCTTATTTTCGGGGTAGGGCTTATATTAGTGGTACTGTACATCAGAAATTACTGCTAGGTCTTACTTTCGGGGAAACACGGTATCAAGATGCTGACCAATTTACGATTCCAAGGATTAATAAAATAACAGTGAGAGGTCAAACTTTTATTAACAGGACCCTAAAGCAGTGGAATGATCTGACTGCTAATATCAGAGATGCCCCATTCAGTCTCAGCTTTAAAGACAGGCTGAAGACTCACTCTAGCATACCCAGATTAAACCTACTGATAAGTACACCGTTATTAACCTTACTCTATTCTGTTTCTCTTCTTGGTATCTTAATGCAGTACTTGGCACCACTGCTCTACTGCAAAGCCGTTCGCCTTCTGTGGAAGAATCATTTTAGGATAGCATTCATCTTAACAAAACAGCATAAAGGCTTAATACATGTCGGAAACCTGTTCAGACATATCAGAAAACTGGATAAAGGTCAAGTGAACAACAGAGCCAAAATGTATTACACAAAATATAATAAAGCATGACTAAGATATCAGATGACCTGTATTTAAGAAAATTGGACAGTTGTTATATACGCAGAAATTTCAAGGGTGGTGGGCTCAATCAAAAGAGTACACAAAACAAGCAAAACAGACTTTTATTTTATATAGATCATTTGGGTGTAAACCAACAAACCAACCAGAGCTAATGTATGCATTGTCTAACACTGTTATATGAATTTAGTTGTTAGACCTAAACCTTTAATGTTTTACCATTCTGATCATGCTGTAGAAGAATGCTCCCTGTTCAAGCATTAACAGAAGAGTAATAAATTATGCAGATGGACAACCTTTTCTACTGCCTAATTACTGACTCAAATGTTTTATCAAGCTTGTCCCGGTTGAGGATAAGCTTCTTTCTTTAATTACGATGTTTTATTTCGACCACACTACCTATGGAAAAGCTATCTCAGATAAAGGAGCACTGGATAGAAAGATTCTCTCATCAGACTGGACAGCCAAGCATAGACTCTACTAATTAATGCCCAGGAGGGGGTAATCGGCCAGTTGGCTGATTTCTCCAGGGCAGTGACTGTGTCTTACTTTTTCCTTGACATTCTCTTATTACAATTTTTATATCCTCCATTGTCAACTGAGCATAATTCAACAATTCATGGACAGAAATTGATGGTTTCCATTTGTGTTCATCGGCTTTCACTTTGTTTTCTGTGGATTTTAATAAATGTATCTTAATATGTACTATTTCTGTATTTAGTAATTAGACTGTGACTGTGTCTTACTATTCCTTTGATAGTCTCAATTACAATTTTTATATCCCCCATTGTTAACTCAGCATAATTCAACAATTGATTAATGGACAGAAACTGAGGTTTCCATTTGTGTTAATCGGCCTCTACTTTGTTTTCTGTGTGATTTAATAAATCTGTATCTTTATATGAACTAATTTTGTATTTAGTAATTAGTATAATCTATACATGCATTTTAACTGAGAACTTTTTCACAGTGCTCTCTGTACCTGTGCTCAGTGAAGAGCACTATACAAAAATAAGTTGTACTGTATAACTCCTATGTGGTAGTACTGCGCACCACCCAGAAAAAACATGGGTATGTGCAAAACCTAAAGGGAACATTGACTATAATATTTGCTTTTCTGACAAATTCAGCAACACAATCATACTAAACAAAGATGATTTTTATTTATTTTTTGTTTTGTACTTTTAATTTAAAACATGTAGATTAGGACTTCATGAAAACAAATTCTCTAATTACAGACCTATTTTCAACCTTACAAAAGGTGGAGTGGTAGTTCTGAGGCTAGGGATCTGCACTGGCAATCGAAAAGTTGCCTGTTCGAATCCCATAAACACCAGGAGTGACTCTATTCCATTGAGCCCTTGAGCAAGACCCTTAACCTGCAATTGCTTTGTCCTAGGTATGACATTAATCTGCACCCAGCTCTGCATGCAGATCCTCCAACTTACAGGTAAAACTTGGGGGTTGTTGGCAGGATTAGCACTCCAGCCACCATAAAAAAAAAAAACCTCACACTGTTCCAGTGTGGTGCTAAGGTGTCACCTGCTGCACTTGGGTCCCATTCCAGGTGGTTCATTGAGTGGAGGGTGTAGCAATGCGCTATTAGCGCGTGCTCCAAATCTCCTTTCAACTTTGCATTTTTGGCTAAGGTACTGGAGCGCAATTAAATTCTAACATGGAAAGGCACCAGCCATTTCAACCATATAAGTCTGATTTTAGAACTAAGCACAGTAATAAGACTGCCTAGGTAAATGTTGTGAATGATCTTCTTATAGGTGCTGTTTAAGATAATTGTTCTGTTCCAATACTCCTAGATCATTTGGTGGCATTTGACAAAGTGTGCCATTCTGTATTCATTTAATATCTGTAGTCTTATTTAGGTCTTATAGATATACCATTGGAATGGTTTCAATCTTATTTAACTGGCATATTACATCTTGCATCTGGAGCCACAAATCCCCAAAAGTCCTTCTTAAACAAGGTGTTCCTCAAGGCTCAGTACTTTTTTTTTTTTTTTTCTTCCTTTGGGTGAGATTATTAAACACTATAGTCTGGGACTTTATTTCAATGCAGATGACATCTGATTTCCTACCAAACTTGCTGGTTCAGTGCATTGGTCACATTGATTCTTGGTTGTGCCACAACTATTTAAATCTTAATGAAAACATAACAAAAGTGTTGCTGACAGGTACTAAGACTCTTATTAAATCTTCTGGCAACTTCTGCATTTTTATTAATGATTGCACCAACTCTCCTTCTTCAGAATTCAGGAACTTGGGTGTCTTTTTAGATACCAATCTATTATTTGAGCCTCATGTTAACAATGTTACCTGATTTGCGCTGTTTCACCTAAAGAACATCTCACAGATTAGACATTCTCTCACTGATCATACCACATAAGCACTCAATCATGGTTTTATCACCTGTCAGCTTAATTATTGCAACATTCTACTGTTTTGGAGCTTCAGGTAAAGTGCCAATTAGATGACAACATGTACAGATTTCTGCAGGTAAAATTTTAACAAATGATAAACCTTTAAGATGACTGCCTGTAAAATATTGCATCTCTTTTTTTGTTGACATATGAAGCTCTTCGTGGCAATGGCTCTCTATATTTCAAGCATGTTACAATAGTACATACCCTGTAACAACTTAAAGTCATCCAATCTATAAGTTCTTGTTCCGCACAGTAAATGTAAGGGTAATCAGGCTTTTACTTTTGCAGCTCACAGATTATGCAACTCCCTTTTTATATAAGACCGTGTTTTTAAATTGTTGCTATTTAAACTAATTTAAAGATGTACAGTATCTTTTTAAACAAGTTTTTATGTACTGATATTATTTCATAATTTTAACTGTCATGTCTGTTTTTAATTTTGACTGTCTAATTTTTTTGTTTTCAAATTATTTATATACAGTTTCCTAAAGTGTACTGAACAGCACTCATACATTAAAGGTGTTGTTACTCTTATTATTGCATGTTCTACTCGTGTGTGTTTGCGGTTTCTTCTGAGTACTCTGGTTTTCCTCTCACATCCCCAAAGACATGCAGTTTAAGTTAACTCACAGTTTCAAATTTGCTTGGATGAACACTGTAATAGCCTTGCATCTTGCACTGCTATCTGTATAAGGGAATAAAACCCTCAAATTTTCCTTACATTATAGACTGCATGTAGTTTTGCCTAATGGAGGAGTTATCAGTGGTATCAGTTGTTTGCACTGCGCTGGTATGAAATTTACCTTAAAAGTGGGGGAGGAGTTTCTTTCCTAACATCTATTTCTAATGCATACATATGGTGTTTTTCTTTTTTTATGTCTGGCACCTTGAAAATTTTTTCATGTTGTTATACAGTCATATGAAAAAGTTTGGGAACCCCTCTTAATTCTTTGGATTATTATCATTGGTTGAGCTTTCAAAGTAGCAACTTCCTTTTAATATATGACATGCCTTATGGAAACAGTAGTATTTTAGCAGTGACATTAAGTTTATTGGATAAACAGAAAATATGCATTATGCATCATAACAAAATTAGACATGTGCATAAATTTGGGCACCCCAACAGAGATATGACATCAATACTTAGTTGAGGCTCCTTTTGCAAATAAAACAGCCTCTGGATGCCTCCTATAGCCTTTGATGAGTGTCTGGATTCTGGATGGAGGTATTTTTGACCATTCTTCCATACAAAATCTCTCCAGTTCAGTTAAGTTTGATGGCTGCCGAGTATGGACAGCCAGTTTCAAATCATCCCATAGATTTTCGATGATATTCAATTCAGGGGCCTGTGACGGCCATTCCAGAACATTGTACTTGTCCCTCTGCATGAATGCCTTTGTAGATTTCAAACTGTGTTCTGGGTCATTGTCTTGTTGGAATATCCAACCCCTGCGCAACTTCAACTTTGTGACTGATGCTTGAACATTATCCTGAAGAATTTGTTGATAATGGGTTGAATTCATCTCACCCTCGACTTTAACAAAGGCCCCAGTCCCTGAACTAACCACATAGCCCCACAGCATGATGGAACCTCCACCAAATTTGACAGTAGGTAGCAGGTGTTTGTCTTATAATGCGGTATTCTTCTTCTGCCATGCAAAGCGCTTTTTGTTATGACCAAATAACTACATTTTTGTCTCATCAGTCCAAAGCACTTTGTTCCAAAATGAATCTGGCTTGTCTAAATGAGCATTTGCATACAACAAGCGACTCTGTTTGTGGCATGAGTGCAGAAAGGGCTTCTTTCTCATCACCTTGCCATACAGATGTTCTTTGTGCAAATTGCACTGAATTGTAGAACAATGTACAGATACACCAACTGCAGCAAGATGTTCTTGCAGGTCTTTGGAGGTGATCTGTGTCTAACTATGTCTGTAACCATTCTCACAATCCCGCGCATATGCCACTCCTGTATTTTTCTTGGCCTGCCAGACCTGCTGGGTTTAACAGCAACTGTGCCTGTGGCCTTCCATTTCCTGATTACATTCCTTAAAGTTGAAACTGACAGTTTAAACCTCTGAGATAGCTTTTTGTAGCCTTCCCCTAAGCCCTGAGACTGAACATTCTTTGTTTTCAGATCTTTTGAGAGTTGCTTTGAGGATCCCATGCTGTCACTCTTCAGAGGAGAGTCAAAGGGAAGCACAACTTGCAATTGACCACCTTAAATACCTTTTCTCATGATTGGACACACCTGTCTATGAAGTTCAAGGCTTAACGAGCTAATCCAACCAATTTGGTGTTGCAAGTAATCAGTACTAAACATTTACATGCATTCAGTAAAATTACAAGGGTACCCACATTTTTGCACAGCCAGTTTTTCACATTTGATTTAATTTCATACAACTAAATACTGCTTCACTAAAAATCTTTGTTCGGAAAACACCCCAGTACTCAGATGTTCCTAGGAAATTAAAGACATACCACTGTTATCTTTTTTGTTGAAAGTAGAGTAAATTATTATGCAGGCTGAGTGGGGTTCTCAAACATTTTCATATGACTGTATAAAGTAGCCTTGAGTACATTCTGACTGACTTCACACATTCATCTGCCTAAACAAATTTCAGAATAAAGTAAATTAAGTGAATGTTTCACTTATCTACCCAATGTACATTAAGTACTAAGAAGAAAATTTAGCATGGCACTATGATAATACTTTAATTGGTTATGTGGACACATATGATTTTTTGTTATGTTTATATATTTAACCTTTATATCTAGCATTTACATACAAAGCTATTTTACTTTGTACTCACATATTGAATGTAATAAAAGCTGTTAAAAAAGTTCCATTGATATTAGAGACAAAGTTTAAAACAAGGTACAATGTGGGCGAAGTGCAAGGTCTTTTACATAACCAAGAACTTGCCAGAATATTTTGGTTACTGACAGAATGAGAGTAGAATGGCCATACATGTATTTGTACATATAGCCAAATTAATTTTTGTGGAAAATATTTGTTAAAAAAATAAATAAATAAAAAGAATAGATAGCACACCCTGCCACTCACATGACTGTTGACTAGCTTTTGCAATGGGTTAAAATCTAAGTACTGCCATTTTGAAGATCATATCTACATGTGCTGGTCATAAAATTAGAATATCATGACAAAGTTGATTTATTTCAGTAATTCCATTCAAAAAGTGAAACTTGTATATTAGTTTCATTCATTACACACAGACTGATGTATTTCAAATGTTTATTTCTTTTAATTTTGATGATTATAACTGACAACTAATGAAAGTCCCAAATTCAGTATCTCGGAAAATTAGAATATCAATTAAGACCGATGCAAAAAAGGATTTTTAGAAATGTTGGCCAACTGAAAGGTATGAACATGAAAAGTATGAAGCACTCAATATTTAGTTGGTGCTCCTTTGGCCTGGATTACTGCAGCAATGTGGCGTGGCATGGAGTCAATCAGTTAAGTGGCACTGCTCAGGTGTTATGAGAGTCCATGTTGCTCTGATAGTAGCCTTCAGCTCTTCTGAATTGTTGGGTCTGGCGTATTGCATCTTCCTCTTCACAATGCCCCATAGATTTTCTATGGGGTTAAGGTCAGGTGAGTTTGCTGGCCAATCAAGAACAGGGATACCATGGTGCTTTGGTACTGTGTGCAGGTTCCAGGTCCTGTTGGAAAATGAAATCTGCATCTCCAGAAAGTTTGTCAGCAGCAGGAAGCATGAAGTGCTCTAAAACTACCTGGTAGACGGCTGCTTTGACCTTGGACCTCAGAAAACACAATGGACCAACACCAGCAGATGACATGGCACCCCAAACCATCACTGACTGTGGAAACTTTACACTGGACCTCAAGCAACGTGGATTCTGTGCCTCTCCTCTCTTCCTCCAGACTCTGGGACCTTGATTTCCAAAGGAAATGCAAAATTTACTTTCATCAGAGAACATAACTTTGGACCACTCAGCAGCAGTCCAGTCCTTATTGTCTTTAGCCCAGGAGAGATGCTTCTGACGCTGTCTCTTGTTCAAGAGTGACTTGACACAAGGAATGTGACAACTGAAATCCATGTCTTACATACGTCTGTGTGTGGTGGTTCTTGAAGCACTGACTCCAGCTGCAGTCCACTCTGTGAATCTCCCCCACAGTTTTGAATGGGTTTTGTTTCACAATCCTCTCCAGGGTGCGGTCATCCTTATTGCTTGTACACTTTTTTTCTACCACATCTTGTCCTTCCCTTCACCTCTCGATTAATGTGCTTGGACACAGAGCTCTGTGAACAGCCAGCCTCTTTAGCAATGACCTTTTGTGCCTTGCCCTCCTTGTGCAAGGTGTCAATGGTTGTCTTTTGAACAATTGTCAAGTCAGCAGTCTTCCCCATGATTGTGTAGCCCACAGAACTAGACTGAGAGACCATTTAAAGGCTTTTGCAGGTGTTTTGAGTTAATTAGCTGATTAGAGTGTGGCACCAGGTGTCTTCAATATTGAACCTTCTCACAATATTCTAATTTTCCGAGATACTGAATTTGGGACTTTCATTAGTTGTCAGTTATAATCATGAAAATTAAAAGAAATAAACATCTGAAATACATCTGTCTGTGTGTAATGAATGAATCTAAAATACAAGTTTCACTTTTTGAATGGAATTACTGAAATAAATCAACTTTGTCATGATATTCTAATTTTATGACCAGCACCTGCAGTCATTGAACCTTTGGTTACAAAATACAACATATTTTACATTTTCAATATAACATAAAAACACTTCTACTTGTTAAAGAGGTTTTTAAAAGTAACTCAAAATAACAAAGTCACATCTTTAATCTCATCGCCATACCATATCTGTTAAGCTAAAATTTCACAAATTCCCTCCATAAGAAGCATAGTAAATTAAACATGTGATCTGTGTCCAATCACAACACATCAGCTGATTCAAAGGCATATTAAAATGCCTAAATACACAAAACAAGAAGATTCTAAAAAAAATAAATAAATAAATTGCAGGATAAAGTTACTGAAAGATGCACATTGGGAAACCTTGGTCAGGAAAAAAAAAGTTAGTGCTTTTGTTTGGCCAATAGGGGCAGCATAATCATGCACTGGGTAGTGCAGCTGCCTAACCTACTTCAGAGTAGTTGGCTCAAATTACAACTTAGTCACTGTAGGTGTTGAATCTGCATGTTATCCCTGTACCTGTGTAAATGTGCTTCTCTTAATTGTTAAGGATATTTGCATTATGGTGATCTGCAATCGACTGATTCCATGTCCAGGTCTGTTTCCTTGCACATTTATGCTGCCAGGCTAGAAAACTGCTAAATAACTATCCCAAATGGGATTAACAGCTCAATCATGCCAACACCAAACGAGGAAAATTACATAATGTTGGGTTATGTTTACTTAAAAAAAGACATTTCTAACTAATGCTGAGAAGAAGAAAAAACCCGCAAGATTATTCCACAATTTCTTGTATGGAAGTTTGGGTAGAAAGAGGTCAAAACTGGATAAATATTATATGACGTGCAATTAACATATTCTAAACAAACACTCTGACCATAAGACATGCATGTTAGAAGTTTTGTGGTTGACCAATACAAAAATGGAACATTTTGCTGTCAGTCTTTAAAGAACGTGCATCAGTACCGATAAAAGTGTTATGGAGGTACTTCGAATGGGTCTTAGCGTTCATTTGCAGAGGTGCAAGTTTTGTTGCTTTGTGGGAAAAATTTGTCTCCATTCAGATGTTTTCATTGTGGCATTAAAACTTTTTCTGTTTGTAGACTGTTTCTTATCTAATTAGGTAGTAGAAAAGGAGATAGTGCCTTGACTGCGATAGTCAACTCGGACATATTCTTTTTTGTTTATTTTTTTTTTTTCCTTTCTAGTCATTCTGGTGTGTGTAAGTTCATATTTGGGTCAGAACATGATGTATTGCATTAAATTGCATGTGAAGGAACACATCAATAAGGTTCTTTTATATAGCAGGGTCTTTCTTGTTTGTTAACTGAAGATACAATTTTTTAAATACCTGGTAATACCTCTCATTGAGTGATTTAAAAATCCTTGTAGTTAATTCATTTAATTTTGCACATCAGCGTTCTCTTCCTTTTACGTGAATCAATTCTCTACATGACAGAGAGAAAGTGGTATATATAACCACTTCTGGCGGAAAAAAGAGCTAGTTCCAAACAAAGAATTTTTATTTGAAAGCAAGCACAGCATTGATTTGAACTGTTCCCAGTTTAACCAGTCAACAGAGAAGCAGTAGCAATTTCATGGTTTCAAACTTGTCTACATTTAAGAGTAATGTAAGTCACCAGTTGTGAGAAAATATCCATTCATTCACCCAT
Organism: Polypterus senegalus; assembly: GCF_016835505.1. Lineage (NCBI taxonomy): Eukaryota > Metazoa > Chordata > Cladistia > Polypteriformes > Polypteridae > Polypterus > Polypterus senegalus. The sequence goes on from NC_053159.1 coordinate 37,650,793, forward strand.
TTAATCCAGTAGATTTATGGAGTTTTGAGTGTTTTTGGTCAAACTCTTATTCCTTTGAAATCAACAGCAATTCTCATAAAATGCTGCTAAAAGAAAACAAGAGTGTTTTGGAAGTGTTTCTACAGGAAACCAATTTGGATGAAGCAGCTCATTGAAAACAGAAAATAAAATGCAAAATGGGAGGTCATTGTTGACTTGTGTGCATCAGTCTTCTAGTGACAGATACTGAAGAACAGATTAAGGTATGCATCTGGGAGGTCATTGTTCACTTGTGTACATCAGTCTTCTAGTGACAGATACTGAGGAACAGATTAAGGTATGCATCTTTTAATCAAGCGAGTTAAACAAAAGTTGTAGGTATTGCGACAGATGTCCGGGGACACTGCCCCACAGGGACACTGGGAGAAGGGGAGGACCGGGAAAGTGGCTGTATTTTCCCAGGAACAGGAGAAGGCAGCCTTCCTGGGTTGCATGGGGGCCACGGAGCTGGGACGCTCAACCCTGTAGGGGGACATGGCCCCCGCCAGGGGGCGCCTGGACAGCTCCGGAACGGTGGTTGGCAACACTTCCGCCACAACGGGAAGTGCTGCCAGAAGAGGAGCTGAACCTATATGCAGCACTTCCACCACACCCAGAAGTGCTGCCGGATGTTAATCAAGAAGCACCTGGAGCACTTTGGGCGCAGTATAAAGGAGGCCGCTGCACTCCACTCAAGGCCAGAGTCGGGAGGGAGAAGACAGGAGCCTGAGTCAGAAGTAGGAGGAGGTGGCCGAAGAGGAAAAAAGAAAGAAAGAGAGAGAGAGAAAAGAGACTGACTTGGCTGTTTTAGGCATTGTGGTGCTGTTTAATCGTATTGAGATTAATAAACATGTGTATATTTGGGACATTTGGTGTCTGTCTGTGGCCGGGCTGGTCTATCACAGTACACATTTAGTTTTAATCAGGGGAAAGCTTAGTACTGATGTCTAAATAATTGGCAAGTGATTGCATGAAGCTCTTCTTCATTGTGCCATATAGGATTTGCATGTGCTCGTGATTGATCAGTATTATTGAGGGTGTTGAGCTGAGTATGATTACCTGTTTTAACACTAAATACTTAAAATGTGTCAGTGACCCTTCTCAATTAAGACACTGCATTTAGCCCTTTGTGAAGTAAATAATTATCCCCAATCCAAGCCCCCGGGTGAAAAATCAGATCACACGGTTTCAAAATATCTTTCTTTAATCCCATGCTGACTATGATGATCGTGCCCTGAAAATGACTGGCACACCCTATGTAACATGTGCTCTTTGCATTAGACCCTGTGCTGCTATAATAGTCACTGCATTCTAATCTGGGCAGATTAAATTTACCCTTCACCATATGCAGGATTAAATGTACATGAATATCACATATGTTCAGTTCTTTTAAGTTTATTTATGTTGTGCACAGAAACACCTTCCTCAATTGCTGTTACTAGACAACTGGTTCATGCGCTTGCATGACGTTGCACGGACAGCAATAAGTAATCTTTTTGCAAAATAACGCAATGATTTTATTTTGTTTGTTTTTTGCATAGCTGTACTTAAGTGCCTATTGTAATCCTTAAATTTTTCAGGATGCTGCCTGCTTCCTAGAGGGTTCCTAGAGAAATGAATTGTCCTCTCGATTCACTTTGCTGCAGAACCCAATATGCAACGCTGACAACACCTGCTCTTTGGTACTGTGATCACCAGAATTAAAAGCACTAAAGCAGCGGTTCTCAACCTTTCTAGTGCCGTAAACCTTTAATACAATTTCCCATGCTGTGGCGACCCCAACCGTAAAATTATTTTCGTTGCTACTTCATAACTGTAATTTTGCTACTGTTATGAATCGTAATGTAAATTATCGGATATGCAGGATGTATTTTCATTGTTACAAACTGAACATAATTAAAGCATAGAGATTAATAACAATAACAATATGTAATTATATATTGTGAAATATTTATTTCTAATTACAAATAAATGAAATTTTGTCTTTATGACTTACATTTATTTGTTTTTCTTCATTGTGTATTGAACTGTATTCACCGTATTCATGTGGTATACTTATTTGAAAATGTGAAAAGCATGGCGTAGCATGGGTAACAGTCTTAATATAACAACAGTAAACTACAATCCTACAAAATTGTTGCGACAGTATGCGTAAAAAGCCAATGTCAGTGCGAAGGTTGAGGCTGCTTCTTTCTCACCAGATCAGGGGCCTCATGTATAACGCCATGCGTAGAATTCGCACTATAACATGACGTAAGCACAAAAGCCGAAATGTGCTTACGCAAAGAAAATTCCAGATGCAGGAATCTGTGTGTACTCCATCTTCCGCGTTCTCCCATTCCATAAATCCCGATCAGCGTGAAAATTTATGCACGTGCACGTTGTGGAAACCCTTAACAGGAGCAGCTTAAAGAAGAAAAAAAGGTGCAGTGAGAGTTACAACGCTAAAGCAGTTATGGTATTTGGAATACTATGGCTATTCCCTGGGCCATTATATTGTTACAGGTTAATTACAATCAGATGCATTACACTAATAAACAATATGCAGTTAGTTTCAGTGTGTTTATAAAGCTGCGTCAGGAATGTGGTTCTAACAAATAAAGGGTAACCACACAGGAACAGTAGCACTACTTTGACGCTGGGTGCTGCCAGTCTGCAAAACCGAGCAGAGAACTTGCGTACGATAAGGTATGAGGTACTGTGGAAAAGTGCGTGGCTTTACGCCAAGTGTAGGTTTTATACATCGCGATTTGATCTTGGAAACGTTCTTATGCAACATTTGTGTGCATACGCACCGTTTATACATGAGGCCGCAGAAATTCTCGGGGCAATCTTTGAAAGAGCACAACAAAGATCATCTTCCGCAACAAGTCTACTTCTGTATTTAGACTTGATAACCAACAAGCTGGAAAACCCTGTTTCGCAAAGATCGTTGTTGGAAATGGAAGAAAAAGTGCGTAAATCCCCCGCAACAGTGTGACGCCCATTTGATGAACAGTAATGTAAATAGATAAAAATAATAAAGTTACGACAATTAAAACATTTGAAATTATTCTGATTCAATTGTCTGCAACATCTATCCTCGAATGACAATTGTACAAATTTTTTCCATTGATAGTTACTAGTTTTTTAGTATAACAACAAGTTTTACACATTAGAATAGACAAAACCCATATTTCCAGTGGTCTTAGGCGACCCCTGGCAAATCGTCATTCGACCCACAGGTTGAGAACCGCTGCACTAAAGTCATAGATGGCATTCTGAAAACACAACAATCACTTCATCACATGACAACACATCACGGCCTATAAAATTTAGATGATGTCAATGTAATCTTTCCATTCAAAATGTTTCTTTAAAAACACTGGAAAAATGCTTGAAAAATGAAAACCTTGGAAAGCTCCAAACGCACAATGGAAATTTACAATGCTCAAGTGTGAATTTTCAATATGAAAATTTTGAATTTTTTGAAGAAAATAATAAACAGCACTAAATTTTAATTTAAACTGCGCACAAATCTTCCAATATGAGAATGCAAGTAATGTGCAACATTTTAGATTTTGTGAAACACTCAATGTTGGTGAGTGACAAACATGAAATGCACTGCAATACATAACATAACAAAAAGCATCAAAATGGTGCATTAATTTTAGGATACTAAAGAAGAAATTGAATAGAAATTCAAAAACAGAATGGCTTCTGCATTCTGTATGTATAACAGTCTAGTAGCTGTGGCTCTAGAGTTTAATCTTCATGAAATTAAAGTTCAGGTTTACTGTCATGTATATAGAGTTTGTGACCCTGACCCTGACCCTGCCATTTATTTAGCATCAGTGCATTAATTGTAAATATGATATATAAATGACAGTAATGTATTTCCACAATTTTTCAAAGAAGCTTAGGATAGTGTTCACTATAGAAAAGCTCTATATAAAACATGTTATCAGAAGCTGTAAATGACAAGGTTGCCATTCAATTCCCATCTTTAACACACTCTTACACCTTGAGCTTTTAAGTTAAGTTGCTATTGCTCCAATTTTAAAAGCTACACGTAAACAGATGCAGTACTGTGCACAAGCTCCCTTATCAAAATACATTTGCCTTTGCAACAGTACTAGTCAGAAGAAGCAGCAGTTTCAGCAGGCCACTTTAAGATCACTATCTGGTTGCTTATGTAGCCACATTCTGTAATAGAAGAGAGATCTTTCTGACCACATCAAACCTAATATGCGTCCCAGAAGCATGTGTAAGTGAACCAGACAAGAATTTCTGGTATCAAACTGTGAATGCGATAACTTTCTATTCCTGCAACCAAAGCATTTCTTTTAACAAAAACACCGGAAGTGTTTAAAATTGTAATAAACCTGGCACACAGAATAAGCAGACCTCCCCTACAGACTCAAGTAGATCATTTAGTGTTGCTCAGCAAAAAATATCACCTGGTCTCCTTTTTCCCAAACCATTTTCTCTAGACCCCTGCAATGCTATGGTGATGTTGAGTCAGCTATATGAGCTATTTAAATCAGAGGAAAACCCTTGAGCAAGCAGTTTGCTAATCTAAAAGGGCTTAGCATGACCAATAAAACCCAAGTATGCACAAACATGCTCAAGCATGTTACTATGACTTGATCTGTTGGAACTTTTCACTGACTTGTGCCATGTTTTTCTATATACAGTACTTGGTTCTGATGATTTCTTTCTATTAACCAAAGCAGTGTTTTCAATTTTTAATTTTTTCCTGTGTCAGCAAAAGCAAAACTATATGTGAAGGTCATACAGTGCCCTCCATAATGTTTGGAACAAAGACACATTTTTCATTGATTTATCCTTCAGCTCCACACTTTAAAGTTACAAATTAAACAATTCAGATGTGATTAAAGTGTATATTGCAGAATTTCACTTTGGGTGATTTGCATGCATTTCAGTTGCACCATGTAGAAATGGCAACACTTCTTCTACATGGTCTCCCTCTTTCAGGGCATCATAGTGTTTGGGTCACAGTAATGGCAGGTAAAGTAAGGCAGTCATATTTAGGACTTTGTCGCATACTCCTTGCATGCAATGACTGTTTGAATTCTGCAATTCATAGACATCACCAGGTGCTGTGGATTTTCTCAAGTGATGTTCTTCCAAGGCTCTAATGCAGACATCTTCAGCTCCTGCTTTGTCTCCTTAAGTTTTCTCTTCAGCATATGGAAGCCACGCTCAATTGGATTTAAATTGCACGACTGGCTTGGCCATTCAAGAATTTTCTATTTTTTAGCTTTGAAAAATTCCTGTCTTGCCTTGGCAGTATATTTAGGATCATTATCTTGCTGTAGGAGAAAGTGCTGTCCAATAGGTTTGGAGGCATTTTCTGGAACTTAAGCAGATAAGATGTTTATATACACCTCAGAATTCACTGTGTACCTGCCATCATCAGTGAAGAGAAGTGTGTCAGTACATGCGGCAGCCATACATGAACAAGCCATAACACCCCCACCACAATGTTTAACAGAGGAGGTGGTCTGCTTTAGACCTTGGGCAGTTCCTTTTGATCTCCACACTTTGCTTTTGTCATCACGCTGATCTAGGTTCCTCTTTGTCTCATCTGTCCACAAGCCCTTTTTCTAGAATTCTGCAGGCTCTTTTAAGTACTTTTTTGCAAGCTGTAGTCTGGCTATCCTGTTTTTGTGGTTAGCTAGTGCTTGCAGCTTGCACTGTGGCCTCTTTATTTCTGTTCATGAAGTGTTTTAGCAGATAATAGTGTCTGACAGATTCATATTTGCCTCCTGAAGATTGTTTCTGATCTCTCAGACAGTGGTTTTGGGCTTTTTCTTAACCGTAGTGAAGACTCTTCTATCATCAGCAGTAAAGGTCTTATAATTTAATGAAACCCTACTATCACCAATCCAAATAGGTATTTTATTTTTGACTTATGCTGCTAAATTCATTATGATTAAAAGCCTTTGTCATTTCAAGTAAAATCTAAAATTCTGTGCATTTTCTGAGCCCACTAATTCCATTGGAGGATCATTAGGAGATGAAATGATCCCAGCAGCATTAGGCGTAAAGCAGGAGCCAAGTTTGACTGCAGGTGCACTCACACACCAACACTTATTTAAAAAGGGTTCATTTAGAGCTGCATACAGAATGCAGTTAGTTACCCAAGAACCCAAAGAAAACCCACACCAATACAAGAACATGCAGACTTCATACAACAACCAGACCAAAATTCTATCTTTAGACCTTGTTATTGTAAAACAGAAACACAAAACACTGTACCTCCATGGCATACTTTATTAGTACATTACAGCACAATTCCTAAGGGGAACATATTTATATAACCACTGCACAGACAGTTAAGTAATGCACTTAGTGTCATCAAGGGGGTCTTCAGAAATAGGATAATCAGCAGCCTTATGCTTTATGTTTAACTCTATGGCCACAAAGCCTCTTTTCAGAGTATCTCAAACAGTTACTTTACTGTGCCAAGTTGCTTTATGATAATTGCATTTTTATATTTATTTTATGCTGATAATATCTTTAATCTTTAGAGAATTCTTATTGAATACATATATTGTATGTTTAGTTCTGTTTATTATTTTAGCTTTTTTGAAATGCAATGTGCTTTAATGACCACTTAGGGTATGCTTTAGATATTGCTGTGTTCATGTTTATGGACTTTAATAACCCTTTTAGGACACTCTGCTAAACTTTAACATCTTAAAGTTAGGAGTGGTAGCAGTATGTGGCCTGGTATGTATATGTGTATGAATGAGGAAAGGAATTTCCTTAATCTATTGTCTTACAGTAAACTGCCCCAGTAAGCAATAGTGCGAATAGGGCAGACTAGGTGAAGACAAACCACATGACACAGACTGATGTCGGTATTTAGCATTTGAGAATGTTTCCAAATAATACTGTTCTCTGGGTCAAGTTCAGCTTCAAACCTAAAAATCAGAATTGCTATGAAAATGATATAAAGAACTGACAAAGCCTCCATGCCCTTCCCTGCAGGCACACAACCCTAATATGGCTAATACATACTTTATTACATTGGAGTGACTAACCATATACAAGACAAACGATTCATATCCTATGGCAACACAAACATACTGTACATAGTGGTGTACTATAGTGGCAGTACAATGTATGGTTCCATAATGCAATCCTTTTCAGCAAACATCTTTATTATTACAAATTCAAATTGCACTCTAGTGTTAAAATAAGCAAGCAAGTTACACATTATGTATATTGTTTAAACTAAATAGTAACTATCCATATATCTATCTGCATTGTTCAACTTAGGGATTTAGGGTTAGGGTTACAGCCAAATCCAGTAGGAATCAAACATTGGAAGGGCTTTACTCTATCTGTGATGAATGATTCATGGTTTTTAAATAAATAATCATGTCCCAAGAGCATGCAGGGTTAAATTGGGTCCGGGTGTGCACTTTGCTCCGGGGATGATTGGGGTACTGGATGATCGCACATACACGTGCAAAGGTGAGAAGATCATCCAGGTGCCTCATTCATCCCTTGGAGGTAGCAGCATCTTACACCAGTACCCAATCAAGCCAATAAAAGCAGCCTGCATGGCAGAGCGGGACAGGAATGAACAGAGAAGATGGAGGCTAAAGGAGAAGGGCAGGAGCGAGTGAGCCATTGCAAGACAGGGAGGAAGCAGTCGGATGGGAATGTGAGCCCCAGGAATGGAGCATGTGGCTGGCGCTCAAGAGGGGGTTTGATTGTTGCTCCTGCTGAGCAACCAGGGAGCAGGAGCAACCGATAATATTCCCAGAGGACTCCCTCGCAAGGCTTGGAATAAGCAGCAGGAGTCAGAAGAAGCTGGGCTTGGAGGCACCCCTTGGAACATCATGGGATTGGAAGCAAGGGCTCAGGCCAGGATTAATAGCTACAAGCAGGATGCGAGATCCAAAGAGGTTAAACCGGATAGATGTCTGATTTTAGAGCGATACACTAGGGCTCGTGAGTTTTAAAGGACTGCTTCCTGCTGGATTTTAACCTTATTTTAACAGAATATTTATTTATTGAACTTTATTTTTAGCCTCCATATTCACTTTGGCTTTTATGGATTACTTATTTGTGGGATAAACTGAATCACTGCACTATTTTGAACACTTGCTTGTTTGGATATTAAATAAAAACACCTGGCACTTCTACACCAACCCCTTGCTAACTGTGTGTGTTCTCATTTGCATGGCTCATCTTAGTACATGGCTATCGAAGGTTCGTGATCAATAGGCTCCCAGAAGTAAAAGGGAGCATGGAGTTGACCAGGACTGTCGCACAATCACAGAGCAGCACAGTGGCTAACAGGTGAATTGTACTCCTTTGTGTCTTGTTATAGTAAAATCTTCCCTTGACAGCAATAGAAAAGTGCCTACATTTTACACTACTTTTTTAGGTTCAAATTACAGTAAAGTCTATACCAAAGTAAAAATGTAATTAGTCTTTTTTCATTTAGCTAAAAACACTTTTTTCATGTTTGGTTTCTGAATTGAAAAAGAAAAAACATTTTGTGCGGATAGTCATGCTCTACCCCTGCAAGATTATAACCTTTTTGTGGCAAAGACATGTGTGCACCCAAATGATCCTTTCAAGTTACAGTTGTGTGGACGGTGGTTTACTTGTAAAATTGCACTAAAGCCTTTGTATGGATTAAAAAAAGAGAATCAGTAGATTAAAAAAAATAATAAAGGCTTCAAATGCAGCTATTTAACAGAAAAAGAATCAGTGTTATGCCCCAAAGAACACAGCTATGGGCACCATTAATTAGTAGTTTGTAACTGAAAATGCACTAGGGCAAGAGAGCACACAACAGCAAGTTCAGGTCTAAAATGTGTAAAGTGCATATTTATTGGGGGAAAAAAACAACAAAAGCAGTGTTACTTTTGTGGTACCATTAAAGTCCATCAATAAATAAATGTCCATAAAAATGATGCAACAGAATGATCAATAAACAATTAAAATCCCAAAAACCAATAAAAAAAATTAGACATCCATTCTATTGTGCAGCAAACATTAAAGTATTCTCTCAATACCCATTCCATAAACTGAGCCCAGTCACACCCCTCACCCCTTTTTAAACTCCATGCGGCACCAACACTTGAATTCCACTGTCTGCAGTTGCCCCTCAGCCAAATACCGTGTCAAGCCTGCTTCCCATCAGCAGGTGCACTCTTCATCCCGGAACTCTGACCCTTCAACCGCCACTCTACGGTACCCAAGAAAGACTCCAATTCCATAATGTCTCCACTGCAGGGTTGACCCTGCTCTCCAGGAGTACTCGCTTCTGTAATAAGGAGACAGTGTAACTTACAGTTCAGCCCTTTTCTTTCTTTAACCCCTACTGTCCCATTTCTCCCTCAAGGCTTGACTTTTTTTTTTTTAAAAATTCCAAAAATCATTTTTTTTATGTTATTTATCCATTGTACTGATAGCCAAGGAAAAGTCTGAAATCTTTAATTCAGATGCTTGTGGACATTTGTGCATGTTACCTTTTCATTTACGAAACCTTGTTTATATAATGATATATTTATTAGCAAGAATATATGTGTTAGGGACATTGTGAGCATGTGACTTGATAATTTGACATGTGGAGTATGCAACGTGGGTAACATGAGTTTTTTTCATTCATTTTTTGATGTTGTTGGCTACTGTCTAGCATTAGTAATCATTAACCCCTATTATATCAGGAAGTTTATTATCTCTGTTCTCCAAAACAGCATGATATTAAAAATATTTCTTGGCCAATACCACAAAATACATCAGGTACATATATAAAAAAATTTGGTAGCATTTTTCTTTAATGCCATAAAGTACAACTGGATTAAACACGCATGGTTGTAATCTGATTACAATCCAGAGAAGATTGTTCTAAAGTGGTCTAGCACTAACACTTATGACAGATGAGGAAGGAAAATTAGTCCAAATTAGCAACCAAGTTCCCATGGTAAAATCGAATCAAGTATTGTTGGGAATTCCATTGCATGAATAGAAATGGGAAAAACATAAGTTAAAATACAAAAATTAAATTCATTAAAGAAAGCAGCATACTGAAGATGTATGTACAAATTTCTGCATTATGTACATAAGGGCTAACCAAGGCCCTGAAATTAACCACGATATATGAAATAAACATTTGTTCTTAGTTTTTTAAAGAAATATTCCTGCCACTAGATTGGCAATCCAGTCCTCTTTAACCCCTTTACCATGATCTCTGTGATAACTATTCCACCACTCGACACAAGCACACCTCCAGCTTACTCATCTCCAATGAATGGCAGGTAATGTCCGAGGGTAGCTGTGGGATAGTATTTATGGCAGCAGGAGATCTGAATACATGCTGTGAGGATGGAAAGAGCATGCTGACAAAAACACTTTGTTGTATTAGAGTAGTGATAGTTCGTACGCAATTGCAAGTAACCACATTGTAGATTCTAGCTCTAGTGATAGTGAAGCATAAAAGGGAGATTATTTTACATAAACATTAAACTACAACACACATCTGAATGTGCATTGTGTAACAATAGCTTTGGACAACTTTCAAAGATGCCATTTACTGATCTCCAAGGCAGACTAATAACGTACAGAATTTCAGTCTGATCATAATTGAAGGCATATTGGATGAAACTGTAACTGAAACCCAACAGATGGGCACAGTCAGCAACTCATCCAGCAGCACACAATGAAACTAAATGACAGACTGCACACGTGGTCTGAGGTCAGTTATGAGGAGCTGCGGGCTTTATTTACATTTACCTTTGATAGCTAAAATTAACAAGCTTGCCATTGGAGTGTATTTATCAAAATAAAAAACAAAAAAACTTAATTTACAACACATTATGGACCATCCTAGATATGGTTCACAAGTTTAAAACATTTAGCTTACTTCTCTGGCATTTGTACTTTGTTAATAATAACTTATCTTTCATTTTGCACAGCAGTGAGAAATCCTGAAAATAGCATCAGACTCTACCCTTTACATACCTGAGGAGAATGTTATCATTGACAATTTTTGGAAAGATTGTTTGACAGTGAAGTGATACGAACAGTACATCCTACAATTACTAGGTTGGCCATATCTCTACTAAACAACAGGCCAAGTTGATCTGTAGCTTGATAAAAGTGCCAAGTCTGTAAACTTGAGAAAAAATAAACCTCATGTTCTTGTTTTCTCATTTTCTCTTAGGCTGACCATAATAGCTCAAAATCTATACAGTAATCCCTCGCTATATCGCGCTTTGACTTTCGCGGTTTCACTCTTTCGCGGATTTTAAATGTAAGCACATCTAAATATATATCACGGATTTTTCGCTGATTCGCCGCTTTCTGCGGACAATGGGTCTTTTAATTTAGGTTACATGCTTCCTCAGTTTGATTGCCCAGTTGACTTCATACAAGGGACGCTATTGGCGGATGGCTTAGAAGCTACCCAATCAGAGCATGTATTACATATTAACTAAAACTCCTCAATGCTATACGATATGCTTCCCGCGTGGCGCTTGTTTTGTTTGCTTCCCTCTGTCTCTCATTCTCTCTGCCTGACGGAGAGGGTGTGAGCAGAGGGGCTGTTTACACAGTGGCTGTTTGCCTAGAAGATAGGACGCTCCTCTACAAAATGCCGCTTTATCGCGGTGCTTCTGTATACTTAAAAGCAGGTATTGATTTTTTGATTGTTTGCTTTTCTTAGCGAGCGGTCTCTCTGACATTATCTGCTCTTCACGGTGCTCCTTTAAAGATAAGATATGTTTGCATTCTTTTAATTGTGAGAAAGAACTGCCATCTCTGTCTTGTAATGAAGCACAGTTTAAACGTTTGACTAAAGGGTGTTATTTCATGTCTAGAGGGCTCTAATAATGTTAACAGTGTGGGAGAGTTTATAAGGGCTTAAAATATACAAAAATAACCATACAAACATATGGTTTCTACTTCGCGGATTTTCACCTATCGCGGGGGGGTCTGGAACGCAACCCCCGCGATCGAGGAGGGATTACTGTATATATAATTCACTAAGGCAAGACACCCATGGAAAGCACACCGGAAGGGGCGTGCACGCAGAAAGGAGCCACGGCCACCAACCATAAGACCATTGGATACGACGACAACTCGCAGAACCACGCCCTCCAACTCAGAAGTGACGACACAGAAAAAACGGCGTCATTAATATTCGTCTGTCATAGAGGCCACATGCACCTCAGAGCCAAATTGACTTTTCATAGAGGTATGTTTCTCGTGGAGGTGAATCGCCATATGCAGCGTGTAAAACGGTTTGCGAGAGGTATCCCATGGGATCCTTAAAACAATCCTTTACAACCGAGGTTAAAACACAATAAAGTAAGCAGTCTTTAAAAACCGAGTTTTTGGTTACGACGCACGACCGCGTGCACCATAGCAAACTGTTTTACACGCTACATACAGCAATTCGCATCCGCGACAAACATGCGTCTTCTTCACTCACGGTCAATTATATGTTGCTCTCTCCAGAGTTCCATCTTTTCATTCACTTTCTGTTTTATCCTCAAACCCTCCCTTTTTAGACAACTGTGTCTTTCCAGAAGTGTTCAACCATCAATAAATAATTATGCAGCGTTTGTTATGCCGCAGGTTCACTATTGTGTTGTATTTTGCTCTCTCCAGAGTTCCACCTTTTCATTCACTTACTGTTGTATTCTCACACCAACCCGTTTTAGACAACCGTGTCTTTCCAGAAGTGTTTAGCATTCAATAAATAATTATGCATGAGATTGAGCGTGTGTCTACCCGGCGCAGAGAGGCATGGGTAAGCCGTTGAACCCCATTCAGGCTGCAAAACGTGGAATTCCCACTAAGTGCGACTCATACGCTCCCACTGGTTACGTCCCTACCCTTTGTACACACCCTCCTTCCACCTCGCTACTACCGTGGTCAGGTGTCTTGGTGGATTATATATAGAAAAGCAGCCAAAACCGCACAGAGCAATGAAAAGTCTACGTGAGTCACAGGTCCATAAGGACTGTGCAAAGACGACAACAACTCAAGTGACGAGTTGGAGGTGGGCACATGAGCAGGCAGTGCATACTGAACGAGCAGAAGCATGACGGAGGGAGCTGAATGGACACCCTTCTCCTCTCCTCCCGTTCCACCCTCCGTGCCTGAGCGCCATGCACCCCCATCCCTCCGTCTGGCTGAAGAAGGCGCAATGGCGGTCCGCCAGTTTTCAGTCACGGACGATTGAGTGTTGGTTTGTTCTGTGCATTGTTACAATGTTGCTTTTCTTGCTGATTTATTACATTACCGATTTTTCAAATGTTAATTTTCTCCCTGTGCTTAAAAATCATTAAACAACTGGCCTGATTATGCGGAGTATGGTACGCTGCGGGTTGGCTAGTACATTATATTGTGAAAATAATTAAATAGCAAAACAATGCTTCTAAATATATTTCCTTCCATCTCTCTTAAACTAGGTAAAGTATCAGACTCTCTTTGCTTTAATATTTGACACTTCATACTGTGCTGCGATATTTATGAACTATAATTTTAAGCTTTGGTTGTATACTCTGTCCTCCTTTTTTCTATGCAGATTTTGTCGTTATCCATACACCTTTTGCATACTCTCACACTACTTGCTGTTATTGTGTAGTGCCTACACCAGTTTAGAGTATTACCATTGACATTACATATTGGTTTATCCATGGCTCCTTCAGAACACCTTTATCCATTTGTACATATATGGGGCCCTATAGAATCCATTTTATTGTTTCACAAATTCCATTTTATTTTTTCTGATTTACGGTTTTCATCGTTTTATTTTTCCTTGACTCAGATTTTTTTTCTTTTTACTGTAACTAGCAACAGCTACAAACAATAAAACAAACAATAATGAAATGGCACTTTACATTCCCTTTAATGAAACAGCACACTAGCGCAACTGATCCTTATTTTGCAGTTCCATATATCAGGTAGGAGCCCGGATGCTCCACAATGCTGTATGCGGAGACTGTAGTAGGATAGTGAGTGCCCGCCATAATTGTAAGAGCTGTTACTAGTTTGATGCATCCTTATGAGATGAAGGTGAACTTCAGTTTTAGGGTCAAGGATATTTGTTACAGCCTGAGCTGATGTGTTCTCAGCCAGAAATAACTTTTTGCAGAGGTGAATATGCTCAGTGAGGTACCCTACTGATTTGAACCAGCTATTCCAGTTGGTGTTTCCTGCCTCTGGGGTGCCTGGCAGACTTCTTGAAGAAGGCCAACTTTACCCACATCGCTAGTGATATAGCCTTGTTAAAGTATTTATAGTGCTGCCAGGTCCCTCCCACCAAATTGATGACATGACACAAGCAGGTTGAATGTACACTGTTAGGCATAACCCCTTTTAAAACTTCCAGGTTTGCTTTCAGATAGTATGATGCATTGTCTGTAACCACTGCCGATTCAGCTGGTTGCTGTGAAGAGACTGAAGTGCTGCCTGTGAAAAGGTGGAAAAGTCGCAGCTCTCCATAAAGATAATATCAGCCAAAAAGTACTGTTCTTCAGTACCTGTAATTGTAATCATGTAAATTATTTCTAATGATTTTTAAACCTTAAATATTTACAGATTGAAAATTTGCACCATTACATCATTAGCTTCATCTACTACATACCTTAAAATAATTAATTACAAAGCAAAAGCGAACTAATCTGCAAGACTCTAAATCTGGGAATTAAACAGAAAAAAAGAAAGCGAGACCCACTTTTAAGGTCTCGTTGCATCTGAGGAGAAGCCTGTTCTTCTGCCCAGGTTTATATGTGCCGAGTTTATAGCAGAAGAGTCAAATGTGGACCCTGTGTGCCTCGTCACCACGAGGCAAAACATTTATTAAATCCAAAAACATTGTTGTTAAATTTTAAAAGGGTACTATGCTATACTGGCAAAACTTGCAGAAAAGTTATTGTCCAGATTCATAGAAATCGTCGGAATATTGTTGTGCCCTCAATTTTATAGTTAAGCTCATATTTCTTAGTTTTTTCGAAGTACTCCTCGCTTCAACATTTCTGTTTCATGCAGCTAGCTAATTTGCGTGCCTTTAACAAGAAAACATACAGGAAAACATGCGCACAAACAGGGGCACGACTGAATTTCTACAAAGAATTGCGTTTGCTTCAAAAACAACAAACAAGAAAATGGTATCTGAATAATACAATTACAGATTATTCAATCATTTCATTTATTGAGACGTTTCGTAATAGTCACCCCTTCAGTCACTAAATTCCGCACATTTACGTTTTTAATTCTAAAATCCGTTTTTATGTGTTAATTCCATGATTCCATCCTTGTTTTCCACATCACAGAAATCATAGGGCCCTACATATATTTATCCATTCAGTATTTTTAATGTAAATTCCTTTCCCATAACAACACATTTCCAAAGTCAAAATAAACAACTTTCTGACGATAGTTAACTATACTATATCAGATATTTAAAAACGGATAAATGTGTACAAATCTTTTGTCATGCAGAAAATGATGATGCCTTTCACAAGGGCTGAATGCTTTTGCATGCCACTACATACACATTTCAAGCCTCTTTTGTGCATACACAAGTTTTATAAATCTAACTCCAGGTCTGGAGCTTTGCTGATAAATTAGAGTTTCAGTGAAATCTCTATTTATATGAAATCCAACATCTATCTGTATGTCTGTCAGCTTTTCACAAGAGAACTACTTAACGGATTTGGATCTTTCTTTTTTCTGTAATTTGCTTGAACATTCCAGTTGATTTCACGAGTTCCCTCATCGCGCCAAGTATTATAGTTCATTTGCGGCACAGATTTATTTGTGTGAATACGAGAGACAGGCAGCGGGCCGAAGGGAGGGGAAGGCGGGATCTCAGGAGTAGGGAGCCACTCACATGCCAGCTTTCATTCGAGTCGCTCTACCTCTCGCCACATGTTGGAGTGTACCTTGCTCTGCTTAGCTATCAATACCTGTTTGTTCAGCAAATATTATCATCTAGAGATTTTTAAAGAGTAATGTTTGACATTTATGAGAGAGAGCTCACAGCTATGTGTGTTTTAGAGGGTACCTGAGATATCACAGCCACGTACTCTTCTCCCCACACAGGGGACGCTCTCCCATCAGAGATGAACAGTGGCAACATTTGAAGTCAGAGCATACCTACCTTCCGCTTGGCCAGAGATACCTTGCCAACATTTTGACAAAGAAATCACAGCTACATTCTCGCCCCTGATAGCAAAGCCAAAAATATTATATATGAAAAGGCCCTCGAAAACAAAAGCTATCAATACAAATTCTTCAACAGAAATTATTACATTTTTTTAAAAAAGTTTGTTCTATTTCACTACTACACAGGTAGAGTCGCGGGGGGCTGCTAGTACTAAATAATTATAACGTGCAGATAAGGCACCTGTGAGGTAGTTTTTGTTGTAACATTCATATTTGTTCACTCTATTCTTACAGTATTATGCTCACATCATTTCCTTTTTTTTCTGTTACAATTAAGTTACCTCAAGCAGTGGGAAAAGTAAGCTTGTGTACCAGCATCTTGTGCACCCTCATCTGACATTTGATTAACTAGTACCGGCAATCTATTTTGCTGTCTGGAGTGGTGGTGAGACAAGTAAGGCCTTGTTCACACAGGCGTTAAGTTTTTGGATAAACGAACTTGCTCTGAACGTCTTAAACGTTTATGTTGCATTTTGTGGTGGCGATCAATTGACTTCTACACCAGCGTTCGTTTGTCTCTGTCTAACGCCAGCCTGCAGCCCAAACTGTAGTTTGTGTGTTAACCTGTGGAGGCAGTGTCGGGAACTGGATATGAAAGCCCTTGTCGTTTTATTTGAGGTGCCTCCTTTCAATATGGACCATTTTGCTATGTTAGATATTAATCTTCTTGTTTTAAAAACACTCGTAATCTGGCGCGTAGGGAGAGAAAAATCGCCGCCGCTACTGGGTTCATCCTCTGACTGCACAACGTCGGGTTAAAGGAAGTTTTTTTGTGCTTTATGAAGAAATGCGAAAATTTCTGCGCAAGTTTTTTAATTACTGTCGGATGTCGGTTTCCACTTTTGATTGTCTGCTGCAGCTGGTGCAATGCCACATTGCACGCCGATCAACCAATATGCGACTTGGTGTTAGCCCCGAAGAGAGACTACTTGTCACTTTGAGGTAAGGAAACAGTAGTCGAGTGTGCGCTTACACCGGTGTTATGCACTGAAATGGCCCAAACCACAACGCCCCCGCTCCTCCGAAGCGTAAAATAAACGCGCAGAAAACGAACTAGAAGCGGTTTCCTTGCGTTCGTTGGGTTTTGAACGCCAAGAAAAAGCTGCATGCAACGTTTTTTTGATGCCGTATAAACACGCAGCCGGACAAACGCACGTCACCAAAGTCCGTGTGAACACTCTCATTGACTCCTACGTGTAGAAAACACTCGGCGCTTGATCCGCGCTTTACGGACGCCTTCTGACGCAAAAACGCTCGATTTTAACGCCCGTGAGAACAAGGCCTAAAAGAGAAAAATATACAAAATGTACAAACTATAGTAACCTCTCTCAAGGTAAATTGAAGTTTATTTAGAATGCTTCTGTTTTATGATAGATGATTTTAAAAATTCACCAATTAAGTCCAATAGGAGGTTTTGTACAATGTGCTGTATTTGAGATATCTCAATGAAAACTGAACTTTACTGTTAAGTTTCCTTGAAGAAAAAGTGTGCCAAATTTCAACAAACTTAGTCCACTTACAGTTGAATTGTTTCATGCCGACAGATGAACAGGCAGAGCAAGGGACACCAAGATGGACAGGCACAGTGATTGCAGTTGATACTTTTCACGTTATATGCAAAGACACCTAAAAGTGAAAGCAGAAGTATGACTGCTCAACCAGCCTAAGCTTGTTTGCTCCATGTAAGTTCTGCAGCCTCAACAGTACCAACATAAGATGATGCTGAGCATAAAGAGACAACAAAAGGAAGTACAGTGCAGTGTAAATGGAGGTTTATAATCATAAATCTAAAGAGACAGTTTTTTTTGTCCTTAAAAGCAGAAAATTATTTACTGAAGTAATAAATAGCTAAACTGCAGTCTCCTGGGGAAGCAACCTGAGCTCAACAGAAGCACAATTTCGGAACAAACTTATCAAGAAAGCCTGCTCCATCACAGGGTGAACCTGAACACTTGAAGCTGTTGTAGAAAAGAGGCTGATAGCAAAATTGGATGCCATCATGAAATATCCCCTCAGCCCCCCACAGGAGGCACTCTCTTGGAGCACTTTTAGCCACAGGCTCATTCCACCACAGTGTGCTAAGAAGAGCCTCTGGGGGTGTTTTCTGCCCACTGCTATAAGGCAATTCAATGCTTCCACCCTATGTATTTAAGTCTATTTTTATTTTATTTATGTTATTATTTATGTATTTATCAATTGATTGATTTGATGTATTATCTGTCCTGTGAGAGTGTATTCCTGTGTTTTATGTTTCTGTTGTTGTATGCAATTGAATTTCCCCTTAGGATTAATAAGGTTTACCTAATCAAATCTAATGTTGGAGGTCACACTCCTTGGGAATTAAATTGACATTTTTAACATCTAAATGTACAGGCTTACAGTTTTTCTCGAGTTCTCATACAGTAAATTGATAATTTGGAAAGGAGAAAAAGAGAAGTACGTGTAGAATGTGTCTGTGCATGTCCACAGCTTATGGCCACGTAAGAGGCAGGCATGCTTTACTTCCCATTTCAGTTACTCATTTGCTTTTGTTATTACTGATGGCTTTTCCCTTCGTTGTGGCAACATACTGAGACTTGCCATCTTAAATGAAGCTAAACCTTAATTCTTTTAGCAGCTCCATGAGAAAAGGCTGTGAACATAGCCACTCAGAAAGAAGACACAGCGTGGGATGAAGGAGGAAAAAATGTAATTGTTAAGATAAAGTCCCATAACAGTTTCTATAGTATGTAATGAAGAGGAAAAAAAAGTATAATTGACAAGATAAATTCTCATACCAGTTTGTACACTATATAATACAGTGACAGTAATAATGTTTACACAAAATACAGATTAACAAACAGCAATTACAACACACAGCTTAGGAAATTCCCTGCAACTTTTATGCTAAAACGATTTTGAAAACTCTTGTGAGCCAGCACTTAACAATTCTCCTATCATAGCAAGGAAACTAAATACGGAAATATACCACAGTTCAAGAAAGCTATCAAACAGCTGATGACATGTTTGTCCCCTCAAACATTAATAAACCTATAGATATCTCTACATCATTTGACAGAAGGTTGGCCCAAAATGCTATTACCAAAATAAAGCAGGACATTTTTTTTAAATCATAACACAGTGAAACATTGCGGTGTCTCATACTCTTATAGAGAAAAGGAACAGCCTGGAATACTAATCAGTTTCATTATTGTGCTAACCGTTACCAGGCCCTGGCAGTTCCTACTTATCAATAATGGTTCTCTAACCCCAAAGTGGCTTCTTCTCTTTTAATATGGCATTTATCGGGTACTTCCCTATCATTTGCCCTTTTTCCTGCACATCAGGCCACTGGCAAGACTGCTTAGTTTGCACACCCTCCTTGTGTCTTTGTGAGTTTTCCTCCAGGTACTAAGATGTGAATGTTAGGTTAGTGGGGAGTTGAAAATCGTCCCTGTTTGAGTGTGCATATGTGTTTGAACTGTCCATGTGACTGGCTAGTGATCTGTCCAAAGCTGATTGCTGCCTTATTATCAGTTCTGCTGGAAGAGGCACTGGCCACACTACAATGAACTGGATTAATTTTAATTAATAAATAAAAAATGGAAATAAAATGTGGATTCTTGTTTAGCCTTATGCTTAATTATATGAATACACCATGCCAGCCACTATATACTGTACATAGCTGATTTGGTATGACTCATGGGGTCCCATCTGTCCAAAGCATGAAGCATATTTTTTGTCTGGTCATGTTGGTCCAGACTTGATTACACAAAATATCAGACAGCCCATCATTTCACTTAGATTGTACATATTGTTCAGTGTCACATTTCATTGTGCCTTTATGCATGTCTCATGTAACATTTTGTGCTTCATTTTGATCGACTTGAATGTTAAAGTCCTCATTCCTTAATTGCCTCTTTGAGCATTACAACATGTATATTCACAGCTATTAATTACTTCTTGTTTTGTTAACTAGCTAAATATTAATAAAATAAGATGCAAATTACAAATGAACAAGAAGGTTCATCATCTAACTTCCATAAAAATATGCATCCAACTTAAAGAACTGTATCTGGTTTTACTAACATAAAATATATTTTATTTATATCATAAAACAATATACTGTGGCTATGGAACTGCACTGGTATCTAGAAGGTTGCTGGTTTAAATTCCATTACTGCCAGAAGGGATCCTACTCTGTTGGGCCCTTGAGCAAGACCTTTAACCTGAGAATTGCTCCAGGGTGCTGTAAAATGGCTGACCCTGTGCTCTAACCCCCAAAGATCAGAGTGAAAAGACAATTTTCCATAGGTTATTGGAAAGAAATGGAAGAAAATTAAAAGGACTGAGAGTAAGTAATCTGCTCCAGGCCATAAATCATTTGTATGATATCCTTAAAAACAAAATCTGTAATATACGAATGACATACTAACAAACCAAACAATTAACTACGTTTGATTATTGGCAAGGAATCAGTTGCTAATTAGTGCTGGATCCATACTAAAATCTTGACTTAGGCATCAATACCTTTTTCCAACCTAAATAGTAGTACCAAAACAGTTCGTAAGAAAATAAAGGAAATTTCCAAACCCGTCCCCTCCACCCCCTCCTGTTACTCCAACCTGTCTGATGCATTATGCAATTGCTTGCCTCTCTGGGCACCTTAATATCCAGATTTCTTTTCAAACAGTATGGTCTCTTGTAAAGTCCAGATTGAGTTGAAGTGTGTAGTTTTGTTTTGTGAAGGTTACAAAGTGAACATTTTTACAAAACTGCAATAGCAAGTGTCTAGGGAAGGGGCTGGTGGGCTGATTGAGAGCTGACATTTACTTCTGATAACGAGAATCCTAAAATGCTGGTACCACACCATTTTTTTTTCAGTAGTGTACAACCCTATTGTTAATTTAGCAATTGGGGTTTAACAAAATCTTCACTCACTTCAGCCATCCAAAAATCAAACTTGAGCACTCCTGCTGTACTGAGAATGAAATCTAAGTTTTTTTCAGTTTATTAACTAAGGCTTTATTTTTAGGAAATGTAGCTTTCAAGTGATTTAACAGTGTGACTAAGACTATAACTATATTAAAAAGTTCATAAGGGAAAACTAGCATTACTTTTAATTGTGTGCATTTAACCAAGTGTTTATGAAAACGGTTTGGAGAATACATAATACGGACAGAAGATATGCAGGCAATGGCATCACACTGTCAGGAGATGTGACAGCAGAGGCAGTGAGGGAGAGCTCCAAAGCCTACATGAGATAGGACAGATGTAAACATTTTAAAAGATATTATGGGAAAAGTTTGAGACCACTTTAAAAATAAGGTCTATTTGATCTGTTGTTCTTTTGAACCATCAGCTAAAACAAACTGATGGGATAACAATGTGTTTGAACAGAGTGTTGAATTCTGGGACACAAGACAGACATAAAAACAAGATGAGAACTCTGGGTAATATGCAAATGCAAAACAAACATTAGAAAGAAGTGTTATTATCTATTACAGTGTTTACGCATAAGATCAGAAAAACTAACCAGAGTGTACGTGTTTGTAAGAAATTGTAAAATAGAGGCTTTTGAAGACTCTGTTGCTTAACATGTGAAGACAAAAAGTGCAGCGGCACCTAAAAAGTGCTGCAAAAAAGAAGAGGAGAAGCAAGGCCACACAATGGCGGTGCAATCTTTTAGCGAATGCCTTAAGTGGATTAAGAAGAATGGACTCTTCAGATTACACAGACATCTCTCTCCTCATTATGAAGAAGCCAAGCTTGCTTTTACAGACATTGATTTGAATCATTCAGGTTATAAGAATTCTTCTTTTTTTACTTCTAGTATTTAATGTCTAGTTTCTCTGCATATAAAACGAAGTAATGATTAAATTAAAATTTGTTTATTTCTTCATTGAAACATGCCTGGTTTATTCATATGATTGCCAAAGTGTTAGAATTCTTTTAGGTTTAAATGGGGTTAAAAAAACTCACAGCCTTTACCACTGATACAAAAATAAAAGAAAGACATACTTGTACATTAAAATTAAACAAAGCCTGTAAATACATTATCACCTGCAATTCAGCACTAAAAGCCTTTCATGTAACACACAAGCAAATAGAAGACAATTTAATCCTAGTACTACAACATTTTACATTAACATCAAGTATATAGTAAGTTGACATGTATCATATTAATACGCTTTAAATCAGCTTTGCACAAACATCTAACAAAGATTCTAATTGTTTCCCGTTCAGATATACTGCCTGTTTAACATGTTTTCAAAGTCTAACTCAAAGTATTTTCAAGTCAAAAAGCAAATAAAATAAAAAATAGCAGAGGAATAAAATACCACAGTGCTAAATGTAAGTACACAGTGAAAAAGAGACTTAATAGCAGGCAGATCGCATTATTACCTGAATTGACTGTCACTAGGTTCCATAGCTGGAAGTAAGTTTCACAGATGCTGTTCTACAGTTTGCTGGTGTGCTAAAATTTATTATGGCATGTGCTGAGCAGACCACCACATGAAACTCCCGTTTGCCAGCCTGCCAATTACAAAAGCACCTTACACAGCCAATGGCTAAATATTATTACACAAAAATTTGAGTAATTATTGCCAAAAAATAAATCTTGCAAAAACGTTTCCCAAGGTTCTTCACAGACACCTATTCATAATACACCAAGTGACTGCATAGTGATTATGTAAGGTTAAGTGAAGCAAGTTAGCCATTTGTAGCTTGTAACACAAGCTCATATACATACAGTGCCTTCTGAAAGAATTCAGACCTTTTCACTATTTTCATATTTTTTTTTATATGGCAGCCTTTTGCTACAATCATTTAAATTATTTTTCCCCACATTAAGCAACACTCAATATTGAAGAATGATAAGGTGAAAACACGATTTTAGGATTTTTTGCAAATTTATTAAAAATTAAAATCTACCATTGACACAAGTAATCAGGCCCTTTGCTAGGACACTTGAAATCCGTCAACTGACTCTCAAGACACCTGTCTACAGAAGATTTCACAGACGACAATGTGTATCAGAGCACAAACCAAACCATAATGTCAAAGGAATTGCTTGCAGAGCTTAAAGGCAGGATTGTGTTGATGCATGGATCTGGAGAAGGCTGCAAAAAACTTTCTGCAGCACTGAAGGTTCCCACAAACACAGTGGCCTCCGCAATTCTTAACTTGGAGAAGTCTGGAACAACCACAACTTTTGCTACATTTGGCTGCTTGGCCATATTGAGCAACTGAGGAAGAAGGGCCTTAGTAAGACAGGTGACAAAGAACCCGATGGTCATTCTGGCTGAGCTCCAGAGACCTTCCAGAAGGACATGCACATCTGCAACACACCACTAATCTGGGCAAAAGCCTCTTCTCAGCAAATGATACCTGAAAGCCTGCACAGAGTTTGAAAAAAGGCACTCTAAAGGACTCTTGAACTGTGTGAAACAAGATTATCCAGTCTGGTTAAACCAAGTTTGAACTGTCTGGCCTCAACTCTAAGCATCATATCTGGAGGAAACCAGGCACCACTCATCACCTGTGAAACACCATACCAGTGGTGAAGCATGGTGGTGGCAGAATCATGCCTTGGTGGGTTGTTTTTTTTTTTGTTTTTTTTTTACAGCAGAGACTTGGAGACTAATCAGAGTGGAAGGAAAGCTGAACAGAGCAATGTACAAATGTGCCCTTAAAGAAAGCCTGCTCTAGACAAGTGTTTCTCAACCGTAAAGGTGTTGAGACCCACTATTTCGCCTGTAAGTGTCTCTACAACCAACCCTGGGGGGAGTGCTAGCCCTGTGGTGAATCCAGCACAATCGTCAGTTCTGATGAGTGGGGGTGATCCTTGGTGAATCAAGAGCTATTGTCAGAGCAGCGACTCAAAACAACCCACTTGCCAACCCACTAAACACTGATCTAGAGAATTCAGAACCTTAGACTGGGCATAAGGTTCATCCTTCCAACAAGACAAAGACACTAGGCACAAAGCAAATACAACACAGAAATGTTTTAGGAACAATTCTGGGAATGTCCTTGAGTGGCCCAGCCAGAGCCTGGACATGAAACAAATCGAACATCTCTGGAGAAACCTGAAAATACAGCACCTGTGCACTGACAGTCTTCATCCAAGCTGATAGAGCTTGGGAGGACCTGAAAATTCCCAAATCCATGTGTGTGGTAAGTTTGTCATGTCACAGCCAAGAAGACATCAGCCTATACAGTAATCGCTGCCAAAGGGGCTTCAACTAAGTACTGAGCAAAGGGTGTGAATATTTGTGTAAATAGGATATTTCAGGGTTTTGTTTTTAATACACTTTCAAATATACTGTTTTTGCTTTGTCATTTTGGGGTGCAGACTGTTTTAGCATAAGGCTGAAACATAACAGAATGTGCTAAAAGGAAGGGGTCCGAATA
Organism: Polypterus senegalus; assembly: GCF_016835505.1. Lineage (NCBI taxonomy): Eukaryota > Metazoa > Chordata > Cladistia > Polypteriformes > Polypteridae > Polypterus > Polypterus senegalus. The sequence goes on from NC_053159.1 coordinate 37,675,420, forward strand.
CTTCTGAAGGCACTGTATATGCCAGGTGTTATCTGCAGTTATACAGAATCAGCACCACTCTGAAGGCAGCTAATGTGATTCATTGTATTTAACAAAACAAGTAACAATTTTAGTGTACTGCAGCGAATTGAAATTTGCATCATGGTAAAGTCCCTATAAGCTTGGTATTTTTAATTTTAAAAATGTCTTACAACTCACTTCATCAGTATGGTCATCCATCAAACATCTATGAATCTCATTGCTGACTAGGGCTAATGGAAAATTGGAGCTTATGCCAGCTGCACTAGTTGCAAGCAGAAGCCAGGCTCAGATGAGAAAACTAATCTGTTGTCACTCATGTCGGTATAATTTAGAATTTGTTATTGAACTGGCTTTGGGCCTTTAAACTATACATGAAAAATGACAAAACTGCACAAAAGGAAGGTGTTTTTTTGTGTGAAAAATTCTTAATTGAAACCACAATGCTAGTCTAAAAGACCATTATTCTAACTTTATTTCAGAAAAAACAGTAGGAACAAATATACAGATAATGTCACCTACCAAGTGTCAGCACTTATGTAAAGGTGTTATGAAAAGAAAAAATAAATAGACATGCTTTTATTGAATACTCAATTGCTTGAAAAGTAGAGCTGCTTAAAAAATCAATATACACTCACCAGCCATTTTATTAGATCCACTTTTCTAATACCAGGATGGACCCCCTTTGCCATTGTAATTTTTCATGGCACAGATTCAACAGGGCACTGGAAACATTCTCCAGGGATATTGGTCCATATTGACATGACAGCATCATGCAGTCACTGCAGTAAATCTGCTACACATCCATGATGCGAATCTCCCATTCCACCAGATCCCAAAGGTGTTCTATTGGATTGAGATCTGGTGACTGTGGAGGCCATTTGTGTACAGTGAACTCATTGTCACATTCAAGAAACAAGTTTGAGATGATATGAGCTTTGTGACATGGCTTTTTAACCTGCTGGAAGTAGCCATCAGAAGATGGGTACACTGAGGTCATAAAGGGATGGACTTCGTCAGCAATAATACTCAGGTAGGCTGTGGCATTTAAATGATGCTCAATTGGTATAAAGGGGCTCAAAAGTGTGCAAAGAAAATATCTCCCACATCATTACACCACCACCACCAGCATGAATTGGTAAGATACAAGGCAGGATGGATCCATGCCATTCATGTTGTTGATGCTAAATTCTGACCTACCCTCAGAATGTTGCAGCAGAGATCGAGACTCATCAGAAAAAGGGAATGTTTTTCAGATCTTCTGTTGTCTAATTTTGGCGAGCCTGTGTGAATTGTAGCCTCAGTTGCCTGTTCTTAGATGACAAGAGTGGCACCTGGTATGGTCTCCTGCTGCTGTAGCCCATCTGCTTCAAGGATTGACATGTTGTGTACTGCTCTTCTACATAACTCGGTTGTAATGAGTGGTTATTTGACTTACTGATGCCTTTCTATTAGCTTGAACCAGTCTGGCCATTCTACTCAAACCTCTGGCATCAACAAGGCATTTTCTCCCAGAGAACTGCCACTCGCTGGGTATTTTTCCTTTTTTCGGACCATTCTCTGTAAACCCTAGAGATGGTTGTGTGTGAAAATCCCAGCAGATAAGCGGTTTCTGAAATACTCAGACCAGCCTGTCTGGCATCAATAACCATGCCACACTCAAAGTCACTTAAATCACTTTTCTTCTTCATTCTGATGCTTAGTTTGAACTTCAGCAGGTCGTCTTGACAATGGCTACATGCCAATATTCATTGAGTTACTGCCATGTGATTGGCTGATTACATATTTGTGTTAACAAACAGTTGAACAGGAACTGTGGCTGGTGTGGGTATATTTAAATTTGTTGCATGCAGGCTGTGCAAACAGGAATAAACCAAATGCTGGTTGTGTTTATAAAGCTGGCATACATCTTATTAGTGAAACACACTGCTACCTTTTATGTCCTAAATATCATTTTGCTGCTTTAGTATTTTGTCATTAATCATATCCTCCATACATATACCCTAAACGTATGAACTTCTTGAATCTAAAAGCCACTTTCATCCTAAAGCCTGCCTTCATTTCAGGACTGCTCAAGTCAGGGGTAATTCTTTAAATGTCATTGAAATTGCTCGTTTTAAAATAAATGGGTCACTGCAATGCTAATTCAGACCCACAGCAGATGAGCAGGTAATCAGTAATTTAGTAGGCACTGGGCATCCTGCAGTTAAAGGTCATCTCACTACTATTTAGGAATATAACACATCAACCCTAAAATGTTTTGATCAAAACTGAGGTAGTGACAGAATGCTTCTGCAATTCAAATCTGAAAGTTCACACCCAGCGGCTCTGCCTCAACACTTTTGTGAGGAAGATGATACAGGAGTAACTTTTGAAAATGTCATAGAATAAGCACAAGACTGATAGGACTGTGAGCTGAATCAGCACTTACTACAGCAAAGAAAAAAGCAAAACAAGGATTATTAAACCAGAAATATACAGAAGTCATAACACTAAATTGCTTACCAGACAAAAATGAGCTGTTAAAATTATTAAAACGCGTTCACCTTTCTCTATATAACCATATTTCTGGCTTTGAGCAGAAAAATTAATGTAGTTTTTGGCACAAAATGAACGTGTTCATTTTGCCAAAAGAGAAAGGCAGTCAAAAACCTAAATTACACTATTTTTCTCTCCTAACAAAACCAAAAACTGACTTTCTTTCTGTCTTTATTACAGACACATCAGTGTCAGGGGAAGGATGTTTTTGCTGTATAGATATAAATTATCACAGGACTAACCAGAAGCCTCTATTATTGGAAAGTGAGTCAGTGTGTGTAAAGCATTTGCAAGGTCTTTGGGAAATAATGACTAAACAATTGCCCGTGGCAAAGAAATACTAATGCCACAACAACAGTGTGCCAACACTCAAACAGTCCTTTATTTGCATAATAGAGCATGCAGGATAATGTTCATAATAAAATCATTAATGACTGTTGTTTAAATGAGAAATGAACCCTAAATATAGTTCCTCTATTTTATCAATTGGACTGTAACATTTGCCATGGCAAATGACTGTGATGACTCTGAACTAAATTGTTCTTTATCATAGAACCTTTATTCTTCAACTGTACATATGAATGTGCAAAACCACTTATTTAATAGCATCCATCAAATTCAGTTGGCTGCAACACAGATTATCAAGTGACAGTAAGCACCAAGATTATTACATTGCACTAAAATCAGATACACCCTCCACCTTCACACAAATCCTAGACTACCTTAGATCATAGTGTGTGGAGGGGCAGTAGAAATGAGGCAGGCCAGTGTTTCTAGCATTAGTTAGTGTTCAGCTGAGGGCTGGAATCTAAATTGAGTGATCTTAGAAACTTTAAATGTTTTTGCTAGTTGGTGCCAGCATGATGGTTCTAGCATCTATGAAACAGCTTTCATCATGTGCTTTTCAGGTATAACTGTTGCAAAGGTTTATTGAGAATGGTGCAAAAAACAACTTATGAATCAGAAGGCTCAAAGGAGAATAGCAAGAATCATACAAGCAAGCAGATAAGACATGTCCAGGTACATCACATCCAAAAAAGTTTGAGGAATATGCAATAAAATGATTATTTCCAGGTCAATGTTGTTGTCAGAAGCATGCGTCGGAAACACGGAAGGCACAGATCAATACTTGATAGCTGGCTTGAATATATGGACATATTTGGTATTCCTGGTGCTATTTTCCTCATGGTAAGGATACATTTCCTACTGGTATATGCAAATCCTCACGTAAATACTCAAGTAAATCAAAACACATACAACCACATGGCATGAAAAGTGAATTGTTTGGTCTGGTGGGAGGAAAACCATGTACTTTTGAGACTAAGTGCTGTACTATTGTGCACAGCTGGTCTTCCTTCAAAAAAAGCTGAATCTAATAATACTGGTGTTTTTTTATTCAAAATGACATTGCAATATAGTTTACACCTGTGTCTGTGTAATCGCAAGATGCCAATCAGCAACATACAACTGTCTTGGCTTGAAAAATGGATGTAATTGCTAAGTTTTTAAGTTTTTCCTTTGTTCCCCATTCCCTCCATTGTAAAGCGCCAGAGTGGGCAACATATTTTTTCTTTAATCTATAGAAAACACTTAACTTTAGAACACAATTTTGCATGGCAAATGCATGTATACTATATTTGTGAAAAAATAAATTTGACTTCAAAAATAACAAATTTATCCTGTAAAGTAAGCTGCAAACTTCAGGGCTCTTGAATTAAGCACCAGTCTGTGTAACTGTATCCAGGACTGATAGACCTCAGACTATCAAGCTTAGGAAAAACACACTGAACAGTTTCACTCTGAACAACACAGCAGCCCATGTCAGTGGTCTCAGCTCAACGCCGTTTTCCCTATTAATATACAATTTTGTTGCCAAACATGACACAAGTTTGCTGACAACACAACTTTGGTGCGTCTTATTACCAATAATGGTTATAAAGCCTGCAGGGTGTAAGGTAAACTTCTCACCAGGCGGTACAAACAAAAAACCCTTCCTTAATATCAGCAATACAAAAGAGCTGACTGTAGACTTCAAACGACAGGGGAGGTATGGGGGCATGTGCCTTTAGAAATGAATAGGGTTGCTATAGAAAAAGTGAGTAGTGCAATGTTCTGAAGGGTCCACATCAACTGCTCTCTCTAAGCCACGTATCTTGTTAAAAGGACTTTAATTTTTTGAGAAGCCATGAGAAAGCTGGTTTATCCCCCCAAAACCTCACTAACCTTTACACATGCACAGAGAGCATTGCAACTAGATACACCACAGTCTGGTATGGCAACAACATGATGGCAGACTGTGATGAAGAGTTTAAATGGCCCACTGCAATACTGGAGCCATGCTCCTATCCATAAAAGACATTTATAAAAAGAGATACCTAAAGAAAGGATCTTCCGTTGCTTCAGACCTCACAATTCCAATGCAACAGTTGGCACCCTTGCAGTTCTACAGACAATAAAATAAAATGCAACTCTGTCCCACAAAACATTTAAATAGTTTCTATTCTTGGCAAATTAAACATAGTTTTTATACAGTCATCTATTTCACCTGTGATCAAGGCTCCATTATGAAACTACCGTATATACTCACGTACAAGTCAAAATAGATCATAAAATCAGACCCCGACTTACACGCCCATTCAAAAATGCGACACTTAATTTTTTTTTTTTTTACATCTTCCTGCCTCCTCCAATCTCGCATCAATTTCTCAGACGCATCAAATTTTGTTGCAGCAGTGCAGTTACCAATTTCTTTCACTACTTCAACGACGTTTAATTTAAAACCAGCTTTATATTTTCTTCTGATCAAACGCACCATCGTAGATAAGGGATGCTCTTACGATAAAGGTGTATGAGGGTGTGAGATACAAAAAACATAAATCAGTTCAAATGTTGCTTCAGAATAGTTGGGGTATTACCGTGTGGTCATGTAGGCACAACAGAGAGAGAGTGAGAGGTTAGGAGCACACACTGATACAGCGCATTGCCGCACCCACATAGAAAAAAAAAGGCAGTGTGCTCTGTGGTTACTCTCTCAAGTGGACATTAGCATATCATAATCCCTTGTACCAATAGCATGAGTTTTCCGTATACGACCGACATTACAGAATACCAGAAATTATACGGTAAAATCAAGTCCCGACTTATCCACGAGTATATATGGTATTCACATTATAAATCAGTTTATGCTTGTGTCAGTATAGCTATCTTACTCTTACTTACTCTTTCTGATACAGGGAATATGTTTTCATCTGTTTTGTTACTTATTATGTTTTTAATTTGAGCAACAAATGCTTTAATCATACTGTTTCTTATAGTTGCATTAAACTGAAATAACTTGATATAAAAGGCAGCATTACTGACAACACAGTACTCTGTTCAGGGTCACTTCAGAACTGACAATGTTCTTTTTATTCCACTTATAGAAGACGTTTGTAGTTTGACTGTCATAATCTCCTGATATTAAAAAATATTTTGGAGTACTATGAATTTCTTTCACATATATCTGTTTTGTTGCATCCCGGATAGCATTAGGGTTTAATTGTGTTTGTTGCTACTGATGCTAAAGGAGTGAGTCAGTTGTGACATTGTGGACATCAAGCAGTTGTTAAAAACTTTAAAAAACAGTTGATTTCAAGACAGTATAATGGCGCTTTTCCACTGCATAGTACGGCACGACACGGTTCAGTTCAGCTCACTTTTGGGGGGTTTTCCACTGGGAACAGTACCTGGTACCTGGTCCTTTTTTTAGTACCACCTCAGCCGAGGTTCCAAGCGCGCCGAACCGTTACCAAAACATGACGTGTAAACTCTGCTGGTCACTGATTGGCCGGAGAAAATCGTCATTACTGCGTCACTGAACTTGCGACACGAGACACAACAGACTCGCTAGATTTTTAGCACAGCCAGCGAAGGTTCGGACGCACCATTCTGTTTTAACCAAAAATGGCTGTTTCGTGGTCTATTGAGGAAGTACAGACGTTCCTCTCGTTGGTAGCCGAGGAGCGGAACCAGCGAGAGCTGGATGGGGCGACGCGGAATGAAAAAGTTTTTCAGGAGGTGCTTGTGCGTTCTACGATGATGTCACGGCAGTAGAGGCAGCGCAACTATAACGACACGTGAATAATCCCGCCCACTCTAAAGCGATACTAAACTGCAGTTGAAACGCAAACCGAGCCGAACTGAGCCGAACCAAGGTGAGCTGTACTGAACCGTGCTGTGCCGTACTATGCAGTGGAAAAGCGCCATAAATGTTTTTTCTGTGAGGAATTACATGCACCCTCTTGACTGTGGTACCACTTTATGAAAGTTCATTCACTTGACTAACACCCTCTCTCTTCTCTTCAGGTTTTGATTTGTTGTTTGCATTTTCTACTTCTGCCACACTGAAAAGAAAAGGGCATTTCATTATTTTTATTTTTCTGAAAGACATGTTTTGGGTCAAAATGAGGTGATGGCATCACAATCTCCTCATAGGTCCACGAAACAGGCAACTGAAAGTGGTGTAGGATGTTGAACTCACTGCTTTTATTTATGACTGTGAGGCCAAACACAGATCCTTCTCCATAATTATATATGGTGTGTAAATATGATTCATAAAAATGATGACACAACCTATAGAGATGAGATCTGCTTTCTGACTTAATGGTGGCAGGACATTGGTCTCTCCCTTGAACTCGACAAAACCAAGATGCTGGTCATAGACTTCAGGAAGCACACCACACTGACATCTACTTTAGAAGGGATGCTGCAGAAAGGGTAAACAGCTGTAGGTTTCTTGGAGTGACTATCAGTGACAAAATGAGATGGGCTCAACACATCTCAGCCATAGTCAAGAAGGTTCACCAATGCATTTGTTTCCTCAGATGTTGTAGTAAAAGCCTGAATGTCTCCATTCATGCTCACAAACTTGGATACAGTAAATGCAAAATGGAAGCTATAATCAATGGCTGTGTAACATCCTGGTATGACACCTGCTCAGCTCAGTAACACAATGTACTATTAAGGGAGATTACGGTGGTGTTATGGTGTCACATTTTGGTCTCTCAGGTGACCCCATTTTGCTTACTGATATCAAGGCACATGACAGGTTACATCATTGCCAAACAGCTATAAAACATGGCACTGCAGTAACCGGGTTATCATGATATTGACAGAAAAATAAAATCACCCTGCTTTGCTTTTTAACATTTTAACTCTCCGATTTCTGACCTTTTGCTTTGTTACTTTGTCTTTGAAATTCTGATTGTTGTTTTGGCGAGGCGCTCAAACAGGCTGTCCCCTGCTTTGCTGTTTGATTCTCCTTTTGTCTTTTACTCACTTACCTGATCCATTTTTTTATTTGTCCTTTTAAGGAGATGACTGCCTGCTTTTTTTAGCATTTGGGATAAAATGCACCACAGAATATTACTGCCATAAAGCTCCCTACTAAAACACACTGCCTTAGAAAGACAAACAGTATTAGTAAAGACCTTAGGCACCATGTACAGTCACAGTTCCAGCAAACAATCAAGAACCCTTAACATTGCCACCAGTGGATTCATAAACCATTTTAAGCCAAAGGACACAAAGCTACTCAACAGTAAATTTCCTAAGATAACAGGCCTCATTTATAGTGCTGAAGGTTAATTGGATGTATCTGAAGTATTACGTAAGTGATTGAGTATTTTACTGTATACAGTATCACCTAAGGAGGCTAATATTAGTTCCTGAAGCTCCTCACTCCTGAACTTACCATGCCATTTTCTAAGTCTGTTTAATCCTCAGTAGGGTCACTGGGGAGAAGGAGCCTAACCTAATAGGCATAAGACGCAAGGCAGTAACAATCCCTGGACAGTTTAGCATCACCAGTTCACCTAATCTGAATGTCTTTAGACTGTGGGAGGAAATCCATACAGACACAGAGAGAACATGTAATCTCTGCACAAGGAGGATCCTGGACATGAACCCTGTTCTTGTTACTGCAAGGCAGCAGCAGCACTATGACAGTGCAACAAAGCCGGCCACTCTTAAGCATGCTACATACAATTTAACATGAGTAAAACATTCCTGCTGTAGACTAATTCTTTCTTTTCCTAGTAACTTGGCTTTTGATGATGGTTATAGCAAAACACAACTTTAGAGGAAACTGCATTCTTTTGAATTCAAAGTGGTAATTAGCAAAAATAATGGGAATTTCTGTGTAAATATTATTTCACCCTGTAGCAGGTCCTGTAAAAGTGGTAGCTTCAATCAAATTTGAAAGTAACACTTTCATTACAAAGTTTTAGGAGGATTGAGATCAAAAGCAATATGCACTGAAACATGGTTTCCTTTAACTTACTACATATAGCACTGACGTTTGTAGACTGCTCATTTACATGGCCCTTGGAATGAACACAGTGATTTAAGCACTGTAGAGATAAGAACAGGTGAAAAGAAATTTTATTGTGAACTATGTACAATGTCCACCTCCTCTATGTTTCATCTGTGGAGGAGCCCTTTAGTAAGCTGTGCAACTGACCAAGGCTGTCTGAGCTTGTGTTGTACCACTGTTTAAAGTGGGCTGGTATGCTGGACCGGCAGTCCCCTTTTTCTGCTTTGCAAATCATAGCATAGCAGCACATCATGACCTGACAATGAAGTGAACATCCAACTTCTCTGCAATTTTGCATATATTTTACCGCAGCCCCCTCCATCCCCCTATTCTTTGAAATTTATGTATAAAAGAGTACTCAACAATCCAATCTGGCTTAAATTTGAATGTGTTTTATACCACGTCATGAGGAGTGAGAAGATGCGGACAGAATATGCTGTGACACGTGTACCCAAGGAAGCCATTTGCTAACCACATTTTCATTGCGTTTCACCAAACTGTTCTTCATCCACTTCACATTTCATTTTTTATGAATCTCACCAACTTGTCTCTTTTTGCTGTGCAGGACAGCCGCCCTTTTTTACTTGCCATCACTGTCCTACTTGTGGGATTCATTTGCATGAACTGCATACCCCATTTCTCTGGGGGATAACACTACAGTGCTCAGACATAAAAAAGCATGCCCTGCCTAAGAATAACCCACTCACTGCAGCTTTATTACTGATATCGATAAATAAAATTAAAAAACAAAATAAATTGAAAAGAATACATTGTTTAATCAAATTAGTATACAGTACATGAAATTATTATTTACATTTAGTCAGAGTAGGCAAAAAAAGTACTCCAGTAACCCAAAAAGTGCTTTTGACTTCGATTCCGACCATGCACACATGACTATAAAATTGGACTGAACAATAAAAGTACATATTGTACAAACATATATCAACTTTCAATTAAAATGATCAAACTGAATGTACGGTTCTACTCGAGTCATCCACTGGTTTGTTGTTGCTGAGCCAGATAATATGCCTTTGAAAACTGAACTTTACAATTTTTCCAGCACAGCCAGGAAACATTATTGCAGTATTGTAAAATATGCATATGCATTATCAAAGGCTTTAGTCATAAGCACTTATTACTTAAAAGGATTTTATTTTACTTAAAGGTTTACACTGATTGTCATTGCCCTTAACAATATTTCCTATTCTAAGGTCTGAATTTATTAATTTTGCTTACTTGATCGTCATGGGACAACTTCATTCTAAATCATCTGACATATTATTTTTAACCTATACTGTATCACTGACCTTTTATCCTTTAAGGAAACACACATTTCAGATATGCAAACATTTCGCAAAATTAAATAGTATTTGTTGTGAAAATTAATCCAAATGCCAGAATTCAAATTGTAACTTTTTTATCTAACTGTCCAACTTTCTACTAAATCTATCAAAACCTCAATTTGTGTCAATTAGGACATCTAAGCAAAGTATCATAATTCCAAACACAACTCTCAATACAAATAAAAACCAGCTATTACAAGCAAAGGTGACCACTTAGTTATGCATTCCACACCAACCTAACTGTTTCGTGACAGAACCTTATGTTCCAACAACACTGGTACTAATAGATTGTGAGATTAAGATTAAGTGTAATTTACACTGGTTTGTATTTTTTTTTTTGTTATAGGATTTCACTTCTGAGGTTTGATTCTGGTTTTGATTTGTTTTGGAAAAAAATTGTTTTTATCCGACCTTGCTTTTCACTGTTTACACAATGCACTTTGGATGCATTATGTGACTGAGATTATCACAGCAATGATGTTAAATAAGTGACACTGCAAGTGTCACATGGCAGCAATTCCAGTAAATGCTATCCCTAGGTGAATAAACAACATCTTAAACATCTTTAGTGGCAATTAACTTAATTTCTAAGCAGGCCCTACTGTTAGGTTTTGATTTTGACTCTCTTTTTGTCTTTGAGTTATAATTCTTGTTATATATCTTGCTTGTATATCCCCAAATTTACTGGTTTTGACCTCAGCCTCTCCAGACTGTGTTCAAACTAAATTTTACATCTCCTGGCCTTTGCTCTGTCTCTCAATAATCCTTGGCCTCTCCATTGTTTCTTAACAGTGGCATCTGTGTAATTTAGAGGGCAAATGTATAACAATTTCAGTGGTCTAGAATGTAATATGTTATTGGGCAAAAGCACAGTTATAACAGGAGGAGCAACCCATGCCCATATGTGTATTAAGTATTAGACTATCCATCAAAAAAAAAATTCAGCCAACAGCATTTTGACCCTGTAATTATAAACAAGTTATTGTGAAGGCAGATGCCACTTTTGAAAAAATAATATTCAGGCTGTAGTTAGTGAAATTACAGCTGAATACAACAATGGTGCCAAAATACAGAAATCATAACCCACAATTCATTCTGCCTTTTCAGCGCCTGTCGATGCAAAACAAGAATGCAGTCCTAAGCCCACAGTAGCCATGTAAACACTAGAAAAGAGAATACTGGATACATTTCAGGAACTAGATAGGACAAAAACCCCAGGAGTCTACAGATGTTCCTGCGGGACATCAACAATGTGGGATAGTGATAACAGTGAAACAATGTTGGATATGTTTTCATAGGGCAGATTGGGTTTATTGATAGAAGTAGAGTGATGTTTAAATGCCATACAATATCTGAATATGGTGATTGACCCCTTCATGGTAGCCATCTTTAAAAAGCCTTCTTCAGCAGGAAAAGTCTCCATGCCACAAAGACAGAAAAGTCATTAAAAGGTTTTAGATAATTTCAATAGCATATTTGTCCAAATCTAATCAAATCAAAAATTTCACTGGATGAGATGGTGGAGTATGCAGCATGAAGGAGAAAGTCATGCCTATTCTTAACTTAGTCCAATACATAGCCAAATGAGTGCCACAGCCTATCACGACAAATTTGGGAATGAGAAAAAACCAAACCTGCACAGGACACACACTTCCACCAGTGGTGCCAGTCATTCTTACACATGTACCGTTTGGGATATTGGTGTGAACTGGTTTACCAGTCTATGAAAACAATGACTGTGTCTGTTTATATAGTGGGGTCTTTGAAAATCCACAGACACCGTGGCTGGGCTAATCTATAACAACTCTGGAATGCCTGGCATAACATGAGCCAATATGCCTGTGACAAACTTGTAACTCCTGGTTGAGCCCGTTCCCTGGCAAATGTGAGTGGTCCTAAAAATAAATGAGGGACTAACTTGCTATTGGATAACTGTATCTAATAAAGTGGTTCTTGGTTTATGGTACAATTCACAAAAAGGTTTGAATAGCAAAGGGGCAGGAATACCTTCATCAACTAATATCAAAATTACAGTACAAATTGAATTAGAGTGGTAAATGCAGCCAAAGCTTCAGGATTTTGATTCACCTTATCAAGGCACTGACAAAATTTTGTTAAGAATAATGCTTTTCATTTAGGGCTCTGTGTCAAATTATATTAACTTCTTTCTTGCCTGCTGGTGGTGGTCGAAAGGATTGGTGGCGCCAGTGTTCGGCAGCCTCACTTCTGTCAGTGTGCCCCAGGGCAGCTGTGGCTACATAGTAGCTTATCATCACCAGCGTATGAATGTGTGTGTGAATGGGTGAATGACTGTTGTGTTGTAAAGCGCCTAGGGGGTTCTTGAACTCTAGTTAGGCGCTATATTAAATACAGGCCATTTACCATTTACCATTTACACTGATATTAAACAGCAATGCCCTCCCCTTATCAAATTCAAATTAAACCTGCACTATGCATGTCATTAATATGTTGAAATTTGTATTATATACATCCTGTGCATGATAAGAAAATAAATACAAAATGGTATTAACATGCATCCAACCACAGCAGAAAAAAGCAATCCAACATACAGCAATACTGGGCACAAGACAAGAACCTTCCAGAGTTGGGTGCAAATCCATTGCAGAGACAGTCCAGCACAAACCCACATTCGCTTAAACAAGGCCGATTTAACAGCCACCACTAAATCTTCATAGGCAAGGAAAGCAAACTCTGGAAAATTTAGAAAAACACACCAAGACCCGGAGAGATTGTACAGACAGTGACAAGGATGGGGTGTGAACCCCAAGACTGTGGAGTTCTGTAGCACTAACCAGATGATTTATATGAATTAATACATGCATTAAAAACAGAATTAAACTTATTGAAGCTACTTTTATGATATATCTCTATATCCCAATGGCAAGCCAGTGCCTACCTGCACATACAGACTGAAATTTTAAAAAGTAAAACATGCAACCACACTAAAAACAGAAAACCCGTGGAATACAGATCCTATACTCATAATTTAATATTATCCTTTATTACATTTCTTTATTTTGCAAACAATACATAGTAAGAACAATAGAAAAAAATGTCATGTGTCCTGCATGCTCTCCCTGCACTTGTTTTGGCTGACATTGTTACTAAACATTTTGCCAGCAGTCATGATTTCATGTAATTTGATTTGCAATGTTGTAACATGGCAGTTTTCTAAAGATAAGCCTCCATTCCAAGCTAAGGTTAATCCAATTCAGTCTTATTTTTTCTGAATGAAATGGATTTGAATGTAGATATTAGATCTTATAGTTATTACACATTTTATCAACCTACAATATGGAATACAGTGCCTTCCTTAAAGCAACAAATCAGTCAGTAGGACTCTGGTTATGTAAACACATCATACATTTCCTACATTCATGACTAACACATTAGGCATTGATTAATAGGGTTCTAACAAGGACAACTAGCTGTGTAATACAGTATGATGTTTGTAAATCTACATAATCAATAGGCAGAATTCTAATTTCTAGAAATTCAGCATTTTGTCTCACTACTGAGTGTGACCTGCATGTTAGCTAACAGACTCAGAAGCAGCAGCTGCCATGCACCTGTAAACTGCTAAAATGGGTTTTAGTTTCCTGCAACACTAACCAGAAAAAAATACATTGGTATGGCAAACTAATTGATAAACATTTTAAAACACAGTTCTCCCCAGGACAGGTTCAGTTTTTGTACTGATATATGAAACGGTGATAAGTATGATTCTTATGTTTGCATGAACTCCTCTGTCTGTAACATTCTGATTTATTTAGGCAAGACTGAATATTGGTCAGCCAGATTTAATTTCAGAAAACAGTCAGTATGAAAAATTGATCAGTCGGTAAGATTGTGATGAATGTAAACACGAACTGTGGATCAATAGGATGAGATGACAAGACACTCGCCAGTGCCATTCCCATCTCAGTAAACACAGTCATTATTCTCAGTAACAAAATACACCAGATAATCATATCATAGCGTTTGCCTAATGATGTATGCTATTAAAATAAAATGAATCATTTGTGATATGTTTAAAAGACACCACACTGGTCAGGCGGTTGGGGATTTGTATAAATAAACCACATTAATAAATAACATTTTGGTTTTAGTTCATTCTCCTTAAACATTATCTATAATGGCATCCTAATATCTGCAAATGTAACACTTTGGTTAGTACGTTGGCGATTTTGTCCTACGAACTGTTCTCGACTCGCCACAGTCACCTGTTATACTGATTTTTACACACACGAATGACTTACATGGTAGCTTTTGAAATGACAGCAAGATCGAAATGTAAAAGCTCACCAGAACCAGTGGGAATAGTCGCTCACCTGTTCTTTTCTGGTCTCTTCTGTTTCGATATAGAAAACGAGGTTGCTGGCTGCGACACTGACGAGGCAAACGCTGTCCACACGCAACAAAAACGGATCGATTCGGCTTGGCTCAGCCCAAGCCTCCCCAGATCTATTCTTGCATTCAAACGGTGCCGCAGAGCCAGGATAAGCCACACATGGTGCAGCCCCCGCACAGCTTCTCTTCACGTAAGGTTTCTCTTCATTTGCATGTATGTCAAACGTTTCCTTCTCTCCCAAGATTTCTCTTCCTGGTTCTTTCTGCATGAACTACATTTCCCGAAAGCCTTCGCGGTTCTCCGGCTGTACCAGACATTTAAGGAAATGCAGTTAATAGCATGTGAGAATGACGAAAGATTTCATTTCGGTAACCTTCTGCTGCCCTCGTCGGGACAAGGCGGAGTCATATATTATTTCATACTGTATATAAACGGCGTCACCCGCGGGTGACTGATGCCATTACACACAAAAGTACGTACAAGGGTTTCGTTTCTCATAAATAACAACTGCAAAGAGTCAACGAACCAGCGTCATTATCTTTAAAACTTGTTAAGTTCAGACTCAAATAAACAACATTTATTTCTATAATACATTTCCATACACACAATGTATCTCAAAGTGTTTTACAAGAAAGTTACAAGAAAAGAACGAATTAAACTAGGAAAGAATAATAGTGAATAATAAGAAATAAACATTAATACAGATATAATTAATAGAAAAGTAGAGTAATTTTGTATAATTCAGAAATAATAAAAAAATAAACATTAATCCATCCATTTTCTAACCCACTGAATCCGAATAGGGTCACGGGGGTCTGCTGGAGCCAATCCCAGCCAACACAGGGCACAAGGCAGGAACCAATCCTGGGCAGGGTGCCAACCCACCACAGAACACACCCACAGGGGCAATTTAGAATCGCCAATCCACCTAACCTGCATGTCTTTGGAATGTGGGAGGAAACCGGAGCGCCCGGAGGAAACCCACGCAGACACGGGGAGAACATGCAAACTCCACGCAGGGAGGACCCAGGAAGTGAACCCGGGTCTCCTAACTGCGAGGCAGCAGCGCTACCACTGCGCCACCGTGCCACCCATAAACATTAATACAGATATAATTAATAGAAAAGTTGAGTAATTTTGTATAATGCAGAAATAAAAAAAACACACAAAAAAAATAAAATGCTCCTAACACATCATTCGATTGAGGAAATAGATACAGTATGCTGTTCCTTGTTGTATCGCCATTTGAATTCTGCAAAATACTCGGATACATCATGTGACTAACATAATAAATAAATTGTTCTCAGGCATATGCAGCCATTTATTTTACAATATTGTAACAGCGGTGCTGAAAAATTGCATCAATCTGACGATGAGTCTCCAACAACATGAACTGGCATTCCATCATGCAAATGAGCAGCTTCAGAGCCAAATGCAGGGCAGACTATAAAAATGGCAAACCTGACAGTTGCATATGAATTCCAACTAGTGAAGCAATAGGAAATTGTCAGCCTAAGTAAGGTTCGCAAGATGCATAAAAGAGCAGTGTCAACAGTAAGAATCCTTTGGGTCAGCTCCCTACATTGGTGTCAGTAGTGGAAAGACAAGACTTGCAGTTGGACTTAGCTAAGCTAAGATGGGCTCTTCTGAGGAGATGCTGGAGAGATCTGAGGCTGAAATCAAGAATCTGGAAAGCCATTTGCAACATCAGTTGTCATTGTACAAAATGCAAATCACGTCTAAAAATCTAGGCAAGTTTACATCCTTTGAGGCATTCATTTTAAATATTAAAACAGATTCCAACACAATTATAGTGCTAGTCTACAGACCACCAGGGCCATATTCATTGTTCATGACTGAATTTAGCAACCTTCTTTCTGATTTGGCTATAAATTATGATCACGTAGTACTGATGGGGGATTTTAATGTACACATTGATGTGGAAACTGACACTTTTAGCAAATGTTTTACTTATTTGTTAAATTCAGTAGGATTTTGTCAGATTGTCAACGGTCCAACTCATAATCAAAACCACACATTAGATTTAATTATAACTTATAAAGTTGAAATTCAAAATTTAAATATTACTCCATTAAATGAAGTTATTTCCGATCACTACTTAATTACATTTGATTTAGTTCTGCCCTTGCCAACGCACTCACAGATTAAAACAACGACAGTGCGACATCTAGATTGTAATTCTGCTTCAAAATTTGTAGATACTTTGAGTAAGTCGAGTATAATTGTGGAAAACCATTTAGATCAGTTAACATCAAATGTAAACGTGGAAAAGAATTTAGATCAGCTAACATCACATTACAATGCGGCCTTGAGAGATGCTCTGGACACAGTGGCTCCCCTTAAAACAAAAGTGATTAAAGCACATACTCTCACCACATGAGGCTGGGCATTGTTGTGCATCAGGAGTTAATCCAGGACTCACTGCACCCACCAATGGGTCTAAGGATTTCATCCCGATACCTAATGGCAGTCAAGGTGCCGTTGTCTAGCCTATAGAGGTCTGTGCATCTCTCCATGGATATGCCTCCCCAGACCATCATTGACCCACCACCAAACCCTAGAGGACATTGGGCCCTCAGGCCACCCTTATGAAGTCTGTTTCTGATTGTTTGGTCAGAGACAATCACACCAGTGGCCTGCTGGAGATAATTTTGTAGGGCTCTGGCAGTGCTCATCCTGTTCCTCCTTGCCCAAAGGAGCAGATACCAGTCCTGCTGATGGGTTAAGGACCTTCTACGGCCCTGTCCAGCTCTCCCAGAGTAACTGCATGTCCCCTGAGATTCCTCTATGCCCTTGAGACTGTGCCGGGAGACACAGCACACCTTCTGGCAATGGCACGTATTGATGTGCCATCCTGGAGAAGTTGGACTACCTGTGCAACTCTGTAGGGTCCAGGTATCACCTCATGCTACCAGTGGTGACACTGACCATAGCCAAATGCAAAACTAGTGAAAAACAGTCCGAAAAGATGAGGAGGGAAAAATGTCAGTGGCCTCCACCTGTTAAACATTTCCTGTTTTGGGAGTCATCTGTTGGCCCTCATTAACACCAAAGCAGCTGAAATGATTAACAACCCCCTCAGCTACTTAACTGACCAGATCAATCTCCCAGAAATTCCATTGACTTAATGCTATACTCTGATTAAAAAGTGTTCCTTTAATTTTTTTGAGCAGTATATATGGGGTTAAGTCATGTAGTCATTCCTAGTTGCCTTTGTAGCCACTTCTCGACCTCTGGGGGGGGTTATTAATAGCCCTCTCCTTGAATTCATCTGGTTGTATTCCCTTAATGTAGTGTAATAATGTGGCCAAAGTACTTTACAGTATTAACCTTATTCTTTTCCTTATTGAACTTAATGTTTTAAGTCTTTGCTCGTTCCATAGCTCTGTATAAAATTTCAGTATGTCCTTAATCTTATGATTATTTATTACCATGGGGTTGGTCTAGGACTTCCCAAGTCCATTACTAGGTTGGTCTACTCTCACACCTTAAGATTATCACACATAAAGATACACAAACACATAGGAAGCCTAGTTGTCAGTCACCCCACAATATTCTACTTAGAACCCCCTCACATTCATACATTGATTTTCTGATTTAGAAAATGGTAATGCCTAAATGCATCACACAGTATTCTATAGGAGTCTCTACTTAAGAATTTACTGTCACCAGCACTGACAAACATACGGGTGTCATTGTGATACAATGAAAAAGCATGACTGTTTTGTTTATGCCACTTACTGATCAAACTACATGCCCTGCTTTTACTGTAGTTGTCTTTCTTTAGAGGAGTGACGTTGATAAACCTATGGGCAAGTAATGTGGCTACTCCCTATACAGGTGTCTTAATTTTCAATTTATTACTTCAGTCACTTTATATACAAGAACAAATTGTAGAAAATTTAAAAGCAACATGGTATTTATTAACAAATAATAATAGCAAATAAAACAAGATATAATACAACATAAAATAGATAGTAAGAGTCTGGATATAGTCTTAAGATAAAGCTTATGTGTCAAGGACTGGAAGTTGTCCTGGGACGGCTTTTAATCTAGCAATCGGTGTTATTCATGAGATGCTTTCACTGACGTTCAGATGAAATTGTCACTTGTGTCTTTGTCTCTTCTTCTTCTTCTGTTGTGGTTTAATTGTAAACTATGTTTACTGTTTTTGGTCCATTGGACAAGCCTTATATATTTTAAAACATCACATGGAGCTTCAGGACATGTGATATTAGACACACACACATTTTATTGGCTGGCTGTCCATATTATAGTTTTTGATATTTTTAGTACCTTTGCACTCCTTCCTTTTCCAAGTTGTAAACTAATTTGGTAATTCCTAGTCCTATGGCAAGCTTCTTTTCACAGGTTATAAAGTAATCAATACTGTCAAGGCATCACAGCCATTACCTGGTCTTTTGCTTCATTTACACAGATATTTTAAGGTGATTTATTACTGGTACAATTCAGGAAAAGAAGATGCTTTGATGTTAATTGCCCCTGAGAGTGCTGAGTTCATTTTGTTAGTTTGAGCAAAAAATAAAATATAAGCATCTACAATTTAAAATTGAAGATCTGTCATTCCAGGACACTACAGATTATTATCATAATCATATCTCTCCAGGCAGCACAGCGGCGCAGTGGTAGCACTACTGCCTCACAGTTAGGAGACCCAGGTTCGCGCCCCAGATCCTCCTGATGTGGAGTACATGTTCTCCCCGTGTCTGTGTGGGTTTCCTCCGGGTACTCTGGTTTCCTCCCATAGTCCAAAGACATGCAGGTTAGGTGGATTGGTGATTCTAAATTGTCCCTAGTGTGTTCTTGGTGTGAGTGTGTGTGCCCTGCAGTGGGCTGGCACCGTGACCAGGGTTTGTTTCCTGCCTTGCATCCTGTGTTGGCTGGGACTGACTCCATCAGACCCCTGTGACCCTGTAGTTAGGATATAGCGGGTTGGATATCCATCCACTATTATCATGTAATCAGTAATACTATGTACTCCTTCTATACTGCCAAAGGTTTCACAATATGTTTGTTGGAAAACCTCACTGGCTTACTTGATACCACATTGGCTGTCTCAAAAACAAATATTGACCCCACAGTGTATTGAACATGCATAACCTTTGATGGTGGTTCCTCTAGCTTCACTTACCAATGTCTGCATTATCATCCAAAATGGTGAAAACAGATTTACCTACCAGCCTTCAGCACACCTCTTCTTGAGTAGGAATAGAATCATATTGCCATTTTATGGCTTTGTTCAGGTCACCCTGAGTGGTCCATTTTCCTTTTCTTGATAATGAGGCTACTGACTTAGTCTTCTGTCTCATTTATGAGGACTGTAACTTTTCTCTTAACAGGGTTTGGAAGAGTGACTTCCAAAATATTCATAACAGGGAAGGGAATCTTTCTACAGCCATGACTCACAGGTGCTAATATTAAGTCCATGTCTATGTGATGAACACTTGGAAAATCTCCTAGTTCATTGAACACCAAAGGGCACATCTCCAGTAATTGTTCTTTTAAAGCTGGGACATTTAGTGAAAGTATTTCGATTCTTTCTATCAAGCTTCAAGTCTTCATGTGCTTTTCTGCCTAAGTTTTGGGTAGAAGACATGCCAAATATGAAAATCTGCAGCAGTATTTTGTATTGAAAGCTTCATACATCAGTGAGACTTTGCCTTCTTGTTTTAGACACATACCAGACCCTGCAATTTTCTTGAAGATAGTTATCGGTAACATGTTTGCCTCTTCTCAAATATTGATCTTGAGTTGTACACTTTCCATCTGCTTAGCACACTCTCCTTGCTTGTGAATATGTTTCATCTTTATCCTTTATCACCCTAACCTGCTACACATCTCTCCCAGCTCGGTCCCTCTGTCTAGCCAATCAGTACAGATCCTTTTCTCCCACCTTAGTGTCCAACCTCTCATACAACTCATCATATGTCTTTTCTTTAGCCTTCACCACCTCTCTCTCCACCGTATGCCTTATCTCCTTGTACTCCTGTCTATTTTCCATTCTTTTTGCCCAAACTCTTCCACTGTATACTCTCATGTACTTCACCATTCCACCACTAGGTTTCATTTTCCTCCTTCCTCTGTCCAAATATCACACCAAGCACCCCTCTCCCTTACTACTTCTGCTGTAGTTGCCCAGCTCTCTGGCAACTCTTCAGTGCCACCCAGTGTCTGTCTTACCTCTTCCCTGAACTCAACCTTGCAGTCATCCTTTTTCAACTTCTACCATTTGATCCTTGAATCTGTTCTCTCTCCTTCTCTTCTTGATATCCAGCTTCATCCTACAGACCACCATCCTATGCTGCCTAACAATGCTTTCCCCTGCCAATACTTTGCAGTCTCCAATTCCCTTCAGACTGACCCTTCTGTATAGGATATATTCTACCTGTTTGCTTCTTCCTCCACTCTTGTGCCCTGTGTTGTTCCCCCTTCTTAAAATATGTATTCACCACAGCCATGTCCATCCTTTTTGAAAAACCTGTTATCATCTGACCTTCTTCATTCCTCTCCTTGATAACATACCTACCCATCACTTCCTCATCCCCCCTGTTCCCTTCACCAACATATCCATTGAAATCCACTCCAATCACCACTCTCTCTCCCTTGGTTACACTCCCCAACACTTCATCCAACTCACTCCAAAAATTTTCCTTCTCATCAATCGCACATTTAACTTGCAGGCAATATGCAACAATAACATTCATCATCACACCGTTAATTTCCAGCTTCATAATCATCACTCTGTCTGACACTCTTCACCTCCAAAACACTCTTGACATACTGTTCCTTCAAGATAACTCCTGCCCCATTTTTCCTCCAATCCACACCATGGTAGAACAATTTGAACCCACCTCCAATACACATGGCCTTACTCACCTTCCATCTGATCTCTTGCACACACAACATATCAACCTTTCATCTCTCCATCATATCAACTAATTTCTCACGTTACCAAACATACTGCCAACATTGGAGTTCCTACCCTCACTTCCACTCTCTTTACTTCCCTCTTCTCCCCTGTATCCAGACACACCTTCCCATCTTCTTCTTCTTCTTCTTTTTCGGCCAATAGCAGCCCAATTTCCACCAGCACCCTTTTGGCTAATGGTACTGGTGGCTGCCATTGTTAGCCCGGGCCTTGACTGATCTGGTATGGAAATCTGTATTGATATCCACATATACAGTAGATCTGGCAAAATTTCACTTATCCAGACTTGGGGCCGGCTAAAATACCATCTAATTATCGTTATTGTCAAAGTCCCAGAAAATTATTTTTTTTGCCAATATTGTACACCCCTATTAGTGCCATGCTGAGCCAAAGCATTGACAGTGTTAAACACCCTGCCTTGTTCCAGAGCTGGAAAATCTGGGACAGGGAAACCAGGTATACAGTGGTCATGTGGGGAGTCTTGACAATTAAATGGGCTATTAAGCAGCTGAGTTACTATCTTCTGGGTCATGTGGTTCACACTTGTAACCAATCATGCACCACTCCATTGGATGGTGGTGCACAAAGAGTCAAACTCATGTGTCATCAGATGGTTCTTGGACCTTCAGCCTTATAGGTTTAAAGACCTACATGATAAGGGTTCTGTTCAGCTGGATTTAAATCAGGTGACTGGTTTGGCCATTCATGATTTGCATCACAGAATACAGAAAAGTACTGTAAATACATTGTCACACACGTGCGCATGGGAGGCAGCTAAAGGGCTTGAGTGAAGGCGGTTCTGAGGCATGCCGGGATGTGGCAGAGTGCAGTGACTCTTTTTCTCCTTTTCCTATAGGCCATTCCCGGGAGATTCCACCTGGCTCTCTTAATGTCACTTCCGGGACCGAGCCAATGGAAGTAGACTTTACCGGCCCTGGCCCCGGCCCCTGTGATGTCACATCTGGGCTCGAACCAATGATTGATGGACATGGGCCCGATCCTTATGACCTCACTTCCTGTCTTCCCCTTTAAAAGCCTACCCTTTTCCCCTTTTCCCTCAGTCTTGTTCTGGACTCAGTTGTATGCACTTCAGTGCTGATTATTGGATTAAAAATGAATTTTGCAGCCGGGATACCATATTATACGGGTGGCTGCCCCAAACCTTTATCTGTTTATGTCTTGTTTTTGTGACAACATCTTCAACATCAAGTAATGTCTTCCTTCCAGAAAAGCTAAACAACTTTTATACTCATTTTGATTGAGACAATAAAACACTTATAACCAAACCTCCAGGCGACCAGACCCTCAGACTTACTACCTCCAATATACCTCTGATATACAAACTGCACTAAGCAAAGCGAATGCATGCAACACTGCTGGTCATGATGGCATACTTGGGAGTGTGTTTAAGGCCTGTGCTGGGCAATTGTCCGAGGTCTTCAGTATCATCTTCAATCTGTTCTTGGGCCTGGCTGTTGTCCCTGTATGCCTTAAGTTCAGAACAATTGTCCAGTTGCCTAAACTACAGTATACTCTCCAGGGAACCTGAATGACTATCACCCTGTTACACTCACCCCCATCATCACCAAGTGCTTTGAGAGTTTGGTTCTGGCCCCACCTCAAATCAAGTCTGCCTCTTACACTACAGCCATACCATTTTGCCTATCGCCCCAAAAGGTTAATGGAAAATGCCATATCTTCAGCTCTTCACTCTACCCTGACACACCTGGAATATGTTACTTGTTGATTTTAACTCCACATTTAACACCATCATCTCCTCCAATCTGGTAACTAAACTCAGCAATCTCAGCCTTAGCACCTCTCTTTGTAAATGGACACTGGACTTTCTAACCAACAAACCTCAATCTGTCAGGCTAAACAACCAGACATCGTCTACCCTGATCCTGAATACTGGCATTCCACAAGGCTGTACTACTCCTCTACTCCCTCTTCACCCATGACTGCATCCCTTTATGGCTGCAACTCCATCATAAAGTTCACAGACAACACTAGTGGTAATAGGACTGATCAGTGACAATGATCAGTCAGTCTACAAAGAAGTGCAGCACCTGGCAACATGGTATGCTGACAACATCACCCTCAACACCAAGAACAGCAAGGAGCTCATTGTAGATTACTGGCAAACTAAAGCCAGCAGATACGCTCCCATCCATATAAATGGGGCTGAGGTGGAGTGTTTTTCCAGTTTCAAATTCCTGGGCATTCACATCTCCAGGGACCTTTCTTGGACAATAAACACTTAGTCTGGTTAAAAAAGCATAACAACGACTTTACTTTCCGATTGTCTCCTCAGATTCTGTCGCTGCACTGTTGAGAGCATATTGACAAGCTGCATTACAGTCTAGTATGGCAACGGCTCTGTAGTGGACAGGAAGGCTCTGCAACGAGTGGTGAAAACTGACCAGCACAGCATTGGCATCCTACTGCCGACTATTGCTGACCTGTGGGCTTGCAGCATCATCAAGTATGCCTCATGCCCCAACCATGGATGTTTACCCTCTTTCCATCAGGGAGGTACTACAGGAGCCTTTGGTCCCACACCAGCAGGGTCAGGAACCACTTCTTTCATAACATCATCACAATTCTGAACTCTCAACCCTTACCACTTAATAGCCAAACTTTCTATACATCAATAACTTCTGACTATTCTATGTACATTTTCACCTGTTTACATATTGTGACACGCAAGTCAATGTCCTGCACCCCAAAACACAAGGCTGAGTCTCAAATCCAGCTTTATTCAACTTGAAACAGGAACAGCAGGGTTATTTATTGTAGCAGGATCAACCACCCTCCTATACACAGGCAGAGCAAACAGAAATAGTTGGGGCCAGGTCAGTGGGCTAGTTATTCTGTTCCCTGTATTTATAATGTTCCTTGCATCACTCATTGGCGACAGGCGCTTATTACGAGGTCTCGATCAGCTTGTAGTTGTTTCTGTGGCACTATGCTGTGCACCTGCGGTTGCCTCGACAATGGACAAACAGACCTCCACAGACGTGGCAGCTGGGCTTTGGTGTGTTGTCCCGTTGGAAAGGGGAGGTGGGGTCCTAAAAGAGTTCAGAAACCTCACAATATATTTATTCTGCATATAAAACATTTCATATATCTATATGTATTCTTATCATGTGTAAGTACTTACCAATCAGCATTCGTATTTACATATATACTCTTTTTATTTGTATACTAATATGTGTAAATTCAAATATTATATAGATATTCTCATTTGTATACTGCCTTATTGCACCTGTTTATTGCACCTTAGTCTACTATTTACACTTTCTGTTTAGATGCTAAACTGCATTTCATTGTACCAGTACTACTACTTCTTTGAGGCTACTCCCACTAGGGGTTGCCACAGCGGATCATCTTTTTCCATATCTTCCTGTCCTCTGCATCTTGTTCTGTTACACCCATCACCTGCATGTCCTCTCTCACCACATCCATAAAGGCCTTCCTCTTTTACTCTTGCCTGGCAGCTCTATCCTTAGCATCCTTTCCCCAATATACCCAGCATCTCTCCTCTGCACACATCCAAACCAGCACAATCTCGCCTCTCTGACTTTGTCTTCCAACCATCCAACCTGAGCTGACCCTGTAATGTACTCATTTCTAATCCTGTCCACCCTCGTCACACCCAATGCAAATCTTAGCATCTTTAACTCTGCTTCCTCCAACTCTGACTCCTGTTTTTTGTACAATGACAATAAAATTGAATCCAATGTAAATTTACCATTCTTTAGCTTTAAAACTCTCCTGTGTTACCTTACCAGTATGCTTGGGATCATTATCTTGTTGTAGGAGGAATGGCTGTTCAATGAGTTTGGAGGCATTTACTGGAACTTGAGAACATAAGATGTTTCTATACACCTCAGAAGTCATTGTACCACTGCTGACAGCAGTCCCATCATCAGTGAAGTGTGTGTCAGCATCTGTGGCAGCCATACATGCCCAAGACATAACACCCCCACCACGATGTTTAACAGATTAGGTGATCTTAGGCAGTTCCTTTTCATCTCCACACTTTTGCTCTTGCCATCACTCTAATACAGGTTCATCTTTGTCATGTCTGGCCTAATGGCCTTTTTTTCATAATTCTTCAGGCTCTTTTACATTCCTTTTCACAAACTAATCAGGCCATCCTGTCTTTGTGGCTAAATATTGGTTTGCATCTTGCAGTGTGTCCTCTGTACTTCTGTTCATGAAGTCTTCTGCCAATAGCCATCTCTGACACACACACACATACCTGCACTCTGAAGATTCTTTCTGATCTGTTGCACAGGCATTTGTGGCTTTCTCTTTAACAGAATGAGAATTCTTCTACCATCAGCAGTGGTGGTGTTCCTTGGTCTACCAGTCTGTAGCTGTGTTACAACATAATGGACTCTAATTCTCACCTGCTCCGAGGGTATTTCCTTGATTGTACGTCTGCAGCAGGCGCAGAGGCTGCCGGGGACAAGAAGAGCCGACGGGAACTTAGAGCCAGCTAAACAGAGAAGAGAGCACCATTCTGTTTCTCAGCACTTTTGCCGTTTACGTGTGTGAATGCGGTTGTGACAATGAGCCAAATGTGACGATGCGGGTTCGCTCCATGCTCCCATCTACCTTCTAGGAGCCCTTGAACCCAACACCGTCAGTAATATCACCGATGAGCTAGGCAGTGAGGCACAAACAATGAAACAAGGGGATGGTGCAAAAAGTGCAAAAGTGCTTTTATTTAAAAGCAACAAAACAAAACAGCATTCAAATAAATGAGTGCAGTATATTAAATGTCTTCAAATAAATAATCCATAAAACAAGTGAAAGGGTGGAGGTTAAAATCCATTAGAAAAAAATCTTTTAAAAACAACGAGGTTAAAACAATGGCTGAGAGCAGTCTCTTAAAATCCAAAGCATGGTGCCAACTTCACAGGATCTGCCACCCCCCAAGCTTTACTTATATTTGTTACAGGGGACTGATTCATGGACATTGTCGTAGGTGTTTATTGTTATGTATTATATTTGTTACCAGTAACGGCGCACTGCAGTGAATACACTTGACTTGAGCATTCATAGTTTTCATATTCTATCTGTATGTTTAGCATTCGTTTGCTCAGAGGTTGATGTGCTTGCAGCTTCTGGAGCAGCTTGTTTTCTCCACCCTAGCGGCCCGCTTCTTCTCTTCTTTCATTGGCATCTTTTCACGTGGTAACTGATCAAGTCAGTTTGTGTTGCAGCTACTTAGGTTTTCTTTAATTCTTCAATTAAGCTGGCACGTAAGTCTTTAATCTGCCTCAAGAATGATTTAAGATATGAAGAGATAGAAGTGATATGAAGGTGGTAGGGATGAGAATGGCGCATGTGCCGCATGACCGCCCTTCTGGCAACTGCAGAGAGCTGATTCTACAATAAAATAAAAATGAAAAGAGGAATTACCTTGGAGGTCAATCATCACCCCGAAAGCTGATAGTAGATGTCACGTGGTATATGTGTACCAAATTTCAGGTCAATAAGTCAAACTGTTTGTGAGCTACAGACGATTTAATATCCTGGACAGAACAACGAACAGCCACGGTAGCGTATTATATATAAAGTTTGCCGTAGGGGAAGGGGAGGGCTATCTGGTTATTTGTAGTTTATATTTACTTTCCATTTAATATATTATTATTCATTCATTCGTTTATTTGATTTATTGGATTTCGTGTCTCTATGAATGAGTGTGGGTCGGGCCAAGGCTGGGTGCGTTCCTGGAATCCTCACCAAAAGAATAAATCACTGTCCCTTTGACGGTGTAAATCTGAGTGGCACCGGACCGCAACAAGTCTCTCTGTGATTACAGTGTGTTCTTTCTTCTTAATGGTATTCCAGACATTTTCTACAATGCAATGCACACTTTAATCATGTCTGAACTGTTTGATTTGTAATTTTAACATGTGGAGCATGGAGGGTCAGGGAACCAGTTTGTAAATCAAGGTAAAAAAAATGAGTTTTTCTCCCAATCATAATTCAGGGCATATTGATGTATACTGTATTTTTCAGATCATTGTACACTGGAATGTCCATCCATCCATCCATTTTCTAACCCGCTGAATCCGAATACAGGGTCACGGGGGTCTGCTGGAGCCAATCCCAGCCAACACATGTACACACTAAATTACTAAAGATTGCAACCTAACAAATGTCACACTGGAGATTAAACTAACTGTTGACCAGTATGTTTAACAAGTGTCACAAGTAAATTAATGGAGGCCACTATTGAACAAAAGATTGAGCAATACGCTGTATGTCAAGTACAGGTGTATTAATGAATAGTCAACATAGTTTTGACTAGATAGTCTATAATATGATTATATAACATAGTAATATAATACTTGAATATGACTACATTCTAGTAAGAAGAAACAAAATCATTTGCGTAGAAAGGGTGCTATTTTATATTACTAAACCTGATTTTGACACGGTTCCTCATAAACATTTAGTGGATCAAATAAAAAAGTCAGAGATAAGGACAAATTATAAACTGGGTGCAAAACCCACTCAAACACAAAAATTGAAGTGTTATGGCGAGTTGAACGTCTTCCAGACTAGTGGTAAAAATCTTGCTCTTCAGAGATCAGTGATTTGGCCGCAACTCTTTTTGATCCAAATAAACAAACTACACGATGGAATTAACAAGCTGGTTAAGTCTTGTGGTAAACTAGGTGGAACAGCAGATACCGTACAATCATTGACATTTAGTATTAATAAATAGAAAATGTTACATGTAAGGAGTAGGTATGAGTACATAATCAGGGCCTAAAGCTTTGTAAGGGGTGAGGGAGGTCACTCTTCATATATGCAAACTTTGGTTGCAGTTCTATACCCGCATTTATCAAGTGTCTTACAATTAGGCCTAGGAATTGCACTAAAAGTCTGACTAGGATAAGTAATTCTGCCACAACAAAGTGGGACATGAGAAATAGTTATGAAAATCCTACTTCCACTCTCAGGAAGTACATGGCATTCACATTCAAAGAGGGGTCCTGTCATCGGATTGGCTGGCCCAGCACTGTTTCAGCCATGGAATGGCCAAATGGGGGAGGCAGCTTGATGGATGAGGTCTCCACGACTCTAAAAATATCCACATCATATTATGTGATATCATCTACTGTTAAATTCTGCTCCGTACTTCTAAATTTTTTATTATTATGCTGTATTAAGGATTTGTTCTGTTCTGTGTATTGTGTTGTATTGACCCCCTTCTTTTGACACCCACTGCACGCCCAACCTACCTGGAAAGGGGTCTCTCTTTAAACTGCCTTTCCCAAAGTTTCTTCCATTTTTCCCTACAATGTTTTTTTTTTGGGAGTTTTATCCTTGTCTCCTTAGAGAATCAAGGCTGGGGGGCTGTCAAGAGGCAGGGCCTGTTAAAGCCCATTGCGGCACTTCCTGTGTGATTTTGGGCTGTACAAAAATAAACTGTATTGTATTCATTAATGACGGGTGTCATAATTTTATGGCACCCAAAGGTAACATTAGAGTAAGCTGCACTTAGGCAAATTGCTTTTTCTCCGGGTGATGTTGGTGTGACTGACAGCAGCCACATCAAGATAAGGTTCAACACACAGGTGGTCATGGATGTAAAAATACTGTAGTTGCCAGTTCTTCAGTTACCCTGAAGAAAGGCTGGGCAGAATGGGTGATTGACAGCAAAATGACACACAGGTACACTGAGCCTAACTCTCATTCAGTGTGTGTCACTGTCTTTTTATCTTGGTGCTCGTTACAGTATTATTCCTGATGTTACTGCGAAGTGGCCTGGTTCAACACATGACTCGAGTGTTTCATGGCAGTGAAAAACCTTTTCAGTTCATTGTAATCACGTCCCTCTCAGTATATATCTGTGTGATGAAGCTTTAATGTTAAAATCAGAAGACTACAGAGTGTCATCACAATTTCAAAATAAACTACAAAATGATGTTATGAGCACCATTTTGTGGTTGTTAAACCATACGATTACAATGTTCTTCATTAATATGAACTCACACTCCTTGCTAGGAGCTGGCATTGAATGATTCAGAACTACTTCTCATGTCCTGCTCTTGTGTTGATAAAGTCTTATTGCTTTGATTTTGAGTGCAATTCCAGAGTAGTAATGTGAGATGCTTGATAACTACAAGCTCTGAAGTCTCATTGGATTTCCACATGGCAAATCAGATTTCCTCCATATGAAAGGAGTTGTTGATGTGAAAGGTACAAAATGTTTTTTTGTTTTATTTCATTAATCAGTGATAATAGTCAAAATTAGACTTTTTTAAAATTAACTGTCGATCACACCATTCAAAAGATCAGAAATGTAGTTGTTCCCTGTCAGAGGTCGACATTCAAGATGCATACCCAACACCAATCTGTCCACTTGGCCCCGAGCAGTTTGTTCATAGACATGGAAACAAGCAGCAAGTAAGAGAACAACCAGGTTTTGATTTTCCAAAATGTGTGCTTATTAAATTAAAATCCAAATCAAAGTGCAGTGCAGAAAAATTATCCATTTGAAAATCAGTGCTCAAGGTGAAGGTTAAAAAAAAAGAACAAAAAATACTTTAAAATACCAATAGGAAACTCTCAGGTAAGATATCAGGTAAGGCTTCTCAGCATGTCTGACGCAACCATTTCTTGCTGTTGCCCCAGCTCACACAAGCGGGTCTTCCCAGGTGGTTGCCTTCTCCAGTGCTTACTGGATCCAAGGGAGGGTCAAAGCAAGCCCCCGCTCCTGTACAACTGTTCAGTGGGGAAACCGCTCAGAGCACCATTAACTTCACTGCCTTGCAGGGCCCAGCCACATTGTCTCCTCCACTATACTGTGCTTACTCACTTTTCCAATATTGCCTCATCTTATCTCCAGTTGCTCTTCTCTCCGTTCTGACCAGACTCTCTTTTAAAATGTTGATGGGTGTAGGTGCTTAATTACGCTAACAATGAAATCAACCAAACCACACGCTCAGCCAATCACCTCATCAACACCTTGAAGCCGCTCTACGACACTATGACAGACCTGCACCCCACCCCCAAGCTTGACAGCACGGTTTTCCTAAAACTTGAGCTGCCATGGATCTCACTTCATGACACTCCCCTTCTACACTCTTTTTGGCTAATTCACATGGGATGTGTGCCATCAGTAAACCATGGTGAATTTCTGTGTTTGTGTTTTTAGCACTTTTATTCTGGAAAGAGGTACTTTATCTAGAGCCTCAAAGACAAATTATAGTCATGTGTCAACTGATCTCTACTATGCTCCAGAATTAAGTGTTGTGGGTCTTGGTGTCTCTTTGGGCTCTAACCTGTAATTGTATTGGAAAGGGTAGAAACAAGTCAAAAGACTAGACATAATTTCATTCTAAGAAGTAATAATTAGACCTCTGTTACCAGCACCAGAAGTAATATCATCTAATCTGATTGTGAGAATGTGTCAGCCCTTTTACAATTTAGCAGAGACCTACACAGGTCAGTAGGAACATAAAACATTTACTCGTTTTCTTCTGGATGAATATCCATAGTCACCCATCAATCCTACATGATCATAATCTCTACATATATAAAATCCAACATCTGTCTGTCTGTCCGCTTTTCCTGTGAGAACTACTTAACAGATTTAGATAAGAGTTTTTTTCTATGATTTGCTTGAACATTCCGGTTGCCTTTGCGATTTCTGTCATCTTGCCAAGTATCACAGTTCGATTGCTGGGGTGATTTATTCGAGCTAATCCGAGAGGCTGTGGGCTGAGGAATGGGGAGTCGGGTGGAGCCATCCTCACTCATGTGCCAGCCTCTGTTCAAATCGGTCGAGCTCTGGCCACATTTTGGAGCGCACCTTGCTTCTGCTTAACTAGTGATACCGGTTTGTTAATTAATTTTTAAAGTTTGTCCTGTTTCACTACTACGCGGGCACAGCTATGTGGGACAGCTAGTTTATGATAAAGGATGGCCGAATTCAGCCAGCAATTTGAGATTACGGCTCAGTACATTTGCAAAGCACGTAACAATTGTGCTAGAATTAGCCAGAATACCTAGTATGAGTAACTCAGATGATGTTAAATCAACTAAATTTAGAAAAGTGCGATGTAGTTTATCATACAAAATCATTTCACAGCCACTTTATCAAGCATTTTAATTTTGAAGGAGGATGAAACCATCCAGTACACCCTGTGGTATTATAATTCCAAACCTTCTACCTATTTAATAGTTAATGAAATAATGAGGGACCTGGGGCCTCATGTATAACGCCGTGCGTAGAACTCGCACTATAACATGGCGTAAGCACAAAAGCCGAAATGTGCTTACGCACAGAAAAATCCAGATGCAGGAATCTGTGCGTACTCCAACTTCCACGTTCTTCCGCTACATAAATCCCGATCAGCGTGAAAACTAACGCTCGTGCACGCGCATTTCGTAACGCCCTAAATCCTCCCAGAATTACGCCTATTTGAATATGCAAATCAATATAAATCGCCCTTAAGCGCAGCCTTCTGTGAAAAGACAATGGGAAAAGCACGGGGAAAATATAAGAATTTCAGCGAATACCAAGTGGAGGCAAAGGAAAAACATACTATTTGTTCAAATAAACCGTGGTATAATCAACAAAATGAAGTTGATCGAGTGACATAGCGTGTTGGAGAAACTTGAAAGCTCACATTCACAAAATCGCACAGTGCCGGAAATAAAAAAGAAGTCACATATCAAAGTTGCCGTGAAAAGAAGAGTTGTAAGCCCACTGTCTGAGTGTCATATGAAAGCTTATTAGGGTACAGAGAAAAAAGGCACACGGTGGGGAAAAAGCACGAAATGTCAACTTTAATCTCGAATTTTCCACTTTAATCACGTAGTTTATTTTGTCATTTAGTAGAACATTATAAACTTCATCTTAAAATCGTTTAATTAACCAGTTTCTCAAAATTACATCGTAATTAAAGTAGCACGTTAAATGCTTTGTTTTGTATTTGATCTTCTACTCGTATGTGATCTGTGTGTGTGAATCACTACTTGCTTCTTAAACTGGCTCTCTTCCTCCAACTGGACACAGAGTCCATTACATTTGTGATATTACAGCTCTCTGAATAACTAAAATACTGAGATGTATACGTGATGTCATTTTCATGATGATAGGAGCTAAAGCACATTATTAAACATGTGTTTCATGAGTCTCGTGCTCATGACAAGCATTTATCTTTTGTCGAAATTTGTCGCTGCGTTTTTAGCTGTGTTGTTATTTTCTCTTTCTGTTTTATATTCAATATATATTGGCGTGCGCCCAAGAGTCCTTGCTTTTCTTTCCCCAAGTAACCGATCGCCACACAATCAGCTCTGTAATAGAAGTTAAGCCATCTGTAAGCTTAGCGCCGATTCTTCAAAACGTTTAAAGAACATTGAAATATCTTCGTAGTACATGTTTAATTATTCTATCCTTCACGACACTCCCAGTGAAGAATATAGATTATTTAAATGAAGTTAAAGTTTTATGTGTATAATTTAACAAACATATTTTGCTGCATTTCACCTTAAAAATGATATTGTCATCATATGTAAATACGCGCTTTATAAAGTGGCCCAGGTTGTGAGATATTATAACTGTAGTGCAAGTTTACAGTGGGGTGATTGTACTTATAAGTACAAACCGTTCTACAAGGAGCAATTGATTGAGTGCATTTAAAGTTCTTGGGATTAAACTGTTTCTGAACCGCGAGGTCCATACAGGAAAGGCTTTAAAACATTTTGCAGTGGCTGAGACAGCGTGTCCTTAAAGCTGTATACCGATAATTCTCTTTCCAATCAGCTGCTGCTGTGATTCACACTCAGATACAGTGATATAAATACTCCGAGTCGTGCAGTGAGAGTAATATGGAAAAAGATGATCCGCTGTGGCAACTCCTAACGGGAGGAGCTGAAAGAAGAAGAAGAAGAAGAAGGAGAAGTGAGAGCAGTTATGGTATTTGGAATACTATGGCTGTTCCCTGGACCATTATATTGTTACGAGTTGATCAGATGCATTACACTAATAAACAATATGCGGTTAGTTTCTGTGTATTTATAAAGCCGCGTCATGAAAATAATGAGTAACCACACAGGAACAGTAGCACTGCTTTGACGCTGGGTGCCGCCAGTTTGCAAAACCGAGCGGAGAACTTGCGTACGACAAGGCATGAGGTACCGTGGAAAAGTGCGTGGATTTACGCCAAGTGTAGGTTTTATACATCGCGATTTGAACGTGGAAAAGTTCTTACGCAACATTTCTGTGCGTACGCACCGTTTATACATGAGGCCCCTGCTCTTACCTGGCTATGGAACAGCTTGTCAATCAAATGTCCATGCACATTTGAACCCTTGGAAATGGGGGGCTATGCAGAAAAATGTCTGTCACTCCTAAACAGTTCATACAATATTTTTAGTAAACCCTTACATTAAAGCTGAAAGTTTACACTTCAATCAGATAATGATTGCTTTATTTCAATTCCATGGTGGTGGCGTACAGAGGCAAAATTATTAAAATTGTGTCAGTGTCCAAATACTTATGGACCTTAATATATACAGTAGTGCTTGAAAGTTTGTGAACCCTTTAGAATTTTCTATATTTCTGCATAAATATGACCTAAAACATCATCAGATTTTCACTCAAGTCCTAAAAGTAGACAAAGAGAAACCAGTTAAACAAATGAGACAAAAATATTATACTTGGTCATTTATTTATTAAGGAAAATGATCGAATATTACATATTTGTGAGTGGCAAAAGTATGTGAACCTTTGCTTTCCATATCTGGTGTGACCCCCCTTTGCAACAATAACTGCAACTAAACGTTTCCGGTGACTTTTGATCATTCCTGCACAACGGCTAGGAGGAATTTTAGCCCATTCCTCCGTACAGAACAGCTTCAACTCTGGGATGTTGGTGGGTTTCCTCACATTAACTACTCACTTCAGGTCCTTCCAAAACATTTCGATTGGATTAAGGTCAGGACTTGGCCATTCCAAAACATTAACTTTATTCTTCTTTAACCATTCTCTGGTAGAACGACTTGTGTGCTTAGGGTCGTTGTCTTCCTGCATGACCCACCTTCTCTTGAGATTCAGTTCATGGACAGATGTCCTGACATTTTCCTTTAGAATTCTCTGATATAATTCAGAATTCATTGTTCCATCAATGAAGGCAAGCCATCCTGGCCAAGATGCAGGAAAACAGGCCCAAACCATGATACTACCACCACCATGTTTCACAGATGGGATCAGGTTCTTATGCTAGAAAGCAGTGTTTTCCTTTCTCCAAAAATAACGCTTTTCATTTAAACCAAAAATTTCTATTTTGGTATCATCCGTCCACAAAACATTCTTCCAATACCCTTCTGGTTTTTCCACGTGATCTTTAGCAAACTGCAGACGAGCAGCAATGTTTATTTTTATCGGACTGTGTATTGGTGGAGTCCAAACTCTTTAGAGATGGTTTTGTAACCTTTTCCAGTCTGATGAGCATCAACAACTCTTTTTCTGAGGTCCTCAGAAATCTCCTTTGTTTGTGCCATGATACACTTCCACAAACATGTGTTATGAAGAGCAGACTTTGATAGATTTCTGTTCTTTAAAATCACACAGGGTGCCCACTCACACCTATTTGTCATCCCATTGATTGAAAACACCTGACTCAGATTTCATCTTCAAACTAACTGCTAATCCTAGAGGTTCACATAATTTTGCCACTCACAAAGGTAATATTCGATCATTTTCCTCAAATAAATGACCAAGTACAATATTTTTGTCTCATTTGTTTAACTGGTTTCTCTTTATCTACTTTAAGGACTTGAGTGAAAATCTGATGATGTTTAGGTCATATTTATACAGAAATACAGAAAATTCTAAAGGGTTCATAAACTTTCAAGCACAACTGTACATACATACACATACCATTTTGTTTTTAATATGATTTAGGCTACTAATACTAACACCCTTGTATAGGATCTGATTAAAACTATAGGTTTGTGTTCTTTATTGGTTGAGAATCATTGATTAAGATTACACCACATAAATCAATTTACAAGAGGCCCCAGTACTGTGACTTTGGGTATAAAAAGTAAAGCCTTTAATTTAAGATCACAAGACATTACGCCTGGTTTGCACTCTATTCAGTTAGTCAAGAAATGTTGCAGTTATAATTTTGCAATACAACTACGCAATCTTTAAACATCTTTGGCATGGGCACATTAAATAGATGCTACTTATTCTGATGTATGCATGCATGTAACAAAATCGAAGTATTACAAACGAATAAAAATGAACTGCCGAAGCATGTACACCTTCTGTGGTAAAAATAACTCATTTCCAAATCACAGAAGCAAAGTGGCCTCACATTCAACAAGGAAGTACTGATTATTTCCGAGTAAAATCATCTTATCTTGAAGACTTCTGCTGGGTGGTATATCTCAAAGCAAACCATTCACTACAGATAAAGGAATTTTTCCATAAAGCATTTGGAACAGGTCTAGTTGTGTAAAAGTCTAGATCACTGAGGAGGTACAAAGACAAAAAAGTTCTCTTGGAAAATAAATTAATTTCTTTGTAAAGCTCAGTGCACCACACTAACAGTATTTTGAATTTAAATTTCAGCAAAATAAGCTTACCCCATTTTTTCCTTATTTAATGATTGATTTCCATAAAAAAAAAAAAAAGCATCTTTATTTAAAATGTTGTGTGTTGCAACGTGTAAACAACCGTTCCCTCTACAGGGCCAGAATATATACTACAAAAAGTTACCATATGTACCACATTATCATGCAATATTAGTGCCAAATGCCCCACCTCCATCTCCCCAATATTTTACCTACTCTCCAAATATGAATTTACTACAGTTAGAATATGGTCTAGTAAATTCTTTTATCTGAAGCTGCACTATTGACCTTTTCTTAACACCCCTCCAAAAGAAACTTCTTGTTGATTTCAGAACTCAAATAATGACAAGTGAATCACTCAATTACAAAGAAAGATATTCTTTAGTGGAGTCAAGAGTATTGCACAAACTATTGGATTCTAGTTCCAGTAAGAGCTGGTCATTTAAACACAATGAATTTTATTTTATTGTTATATCATTTGATTTTTATGGCCATTACATTCTTCAGCCTTTTGTAATTTAAAATAAATATTTCAATTAAAAGTGCAAAATGAGATGATTTGTTGTTTGGAAATCTACATAAAAATCACACAGCTTGCTCCTTTTATTACTGTTAAAATGCTTCTGAATTTCTTTAATCAGAAGCCGCAATATTGCCAGGAAGTGACCATTTCCTTATCTTCCTTTCATTAAATATCAACTTCATTCATACTTTAAGTAAATTGGTTGACACTTTAGACAACTGATCTGTGCATCTTAAACGTTAATATGCATGACAATTAAACTCTCTGAAAACATGTTACAGATTAATTTAACCTCAACTGCTTTTAATTCAGACATCCCACATCACCACTTACCATATACTGTATAAACCATTGAGACACCAAAAATCCTCTGATGCTAGCCTTGTGATTTTAGACTTAATGTGGCTATTAGTAAATACTGTACTCTCTATTCTCCAAAATTCACTGTGCATCCTTGCAGGAAGTTTCATCAGTAGTCGTCATTTTGAAATCATACGCAGAACACCATTTATTTATTAGCATTACACTAAATCACTCTACCGAGTCTTTTGTGCCTACTGGACTAATCCAAAGGTATATGCTACCATGCTATCAGTTCAAGAGTGTGTAGACTGTCTCTTTGCACTGAAATATGTCTTATAATTCTTAAATGATCTTATACAACACAATGATTCTGTCTCTGAATGCTGAATTGTAAGCACTGTAACATGTTATATAAAGACTGTCTGTTTGACTTATCCTCTATTGACCCATGCATGTGGGGGGTTTTGGAGATGTGACAACATATTAATCTAAATGAAATGTTAATTTTTTTAAAAAAAAAAAACTAAAAAACACCCACCTTCATATTGAAAGCAATTTAATTTGAATTGCAAATGGTCAATATGACCTAAAGAAAATGTCCAAAAGGTCTGAAATGCTATTAGATTTTTGTGATCAAAAACTATTAGCTGTTCGTTGTAAAGGAGAAATTAAGTTGGTTAATAACTGCAAAAAAACTTGCTTTGCAAATGTGAATAAAGAAACTGTTATAGAATGCATTTCAATTACAAAACTAAAATATACTAAAAATTCTAATATCAAACAGTTACAAAACATTTTCTTTAATACAGAAATTTTAACCTTTGAACATTTTATTTTCTTAGCTGCACCTTTTGTCCATTCAGTTTAAAATTAAATAACCGTGTTATTAAAGTTTTTATTCAAAAAAAAGAACCTTTAGCATTTTAATAAATATAAACTGTTTGGTTAATAAAACCTTTTGTGTGTTTTATAGTTTTGGCAGGCTGCCCTTTGGAGCCAGGATGATACCAAATACGTAAAAAAGACCCATCAGCAAGTTGAGCTTGGCAGTTTTTTGTGGGATTTTGGAGTAGCTTCGGCTGCGAAATTGCCTCTCCAGTGGGAATGCCATAGGGATGGTAAGAAGGGGCAAAGCCATACTAACAGCGTAGCGTGTTGCCAAGATGGAAAATAAGACATACGGGAGAAAAAGTAACACACTGAAGAGCACATAGGACAGTGTAGGCCCAATAAGAATAGCTAATGTGACAATGCCCGCTTGCTTGTCCGAGTCCATGTCCCTGGTGTTATTACTATGCAGGATAGCTTCAGTGTTCAGTGCCAGGGGAATGGCATAGATTAGGGGCAGTACAGAAAGGTATCCTACTTGAACAGCATACGCAAACATGACAGCCAGTGGCCCAAATGTGATCAGAATGACTACATCTCCCAAGGCGACATACTTCAAACCAATTCCTAAAAGAAAAGACAAGAAAATATTAAGTTTAGGATCAAAATCCCCACATATACAGTATTCAGCATACAATACAGACCTTCAAACTAAATTCTGTGCATAACTAGCTCCAATGTCGATAATTGCTTTCTACTAAGTTGCACACATTTTATAGAATAAAACTGTAACCTCTTTCATGCTGTGAGAAAACCAAAAACAGCCTCCCTGATGGAAACTGACACCCAATTGCAGCAAAAACCTGCAAAATATATTTAAAAACAATAAATAACACAAAACAGCCAGGATAATCACTCACTTACCTCCTGTATAAAGGAAAGAACTTGAAAGTCCACCAAAGAAAATAAGAGCAAGATGCTCTAACTTGAGTGTTGATAGAAAAAACAAACAAGTGGCACAGATGCATCCTAAAGAGTACAGGACAGCTCCAAACATGACCACATCCTGTGGCTCCAAGATCCTGTCCACCAGTGTCCTGTCATCACTCTTTTTGTGGTCAATGCCTTTGGAGAAGTCATAGAAAGTGTTCACCAAATTACCCGCTCCATGCACTGCCAGTACAGCCACACCACATACCAACAGTATCAAAATGTCAATTTTTCCTTCAGATTTGTATGCCAATGCACTTCCCAGTGCAACAGGAGTTAATGAAGTGCTAAAACTCCAAGGTCGTAGAGCTACAACATACGCTGCACACTTGTCTTTGAGACCACCAGTCCTAAAGTTTTGCTTGTTCTGATCACTCTGGTCACATCCATTAATCAAGGACTCACTAACAACTCCATCAATACAGTCATCACCATTTTCTCCAGGTTCATCAACCAGTTCTGCAGAAACAGAGATTTTATCTCTATGCAGGTCCACCATTATTCCCAACATATGCACAAGGAGAATAAGTTGACAGCAGGTCTAAAAGAGCCAAAGTCACTTGAGGGTGTCACTTGAGGGTGTTGAATGTGATCTGTGGAAAGAGATAAATTGAAGAAGTTCATTTCAGAAATGACACAGAGTATTAGCATTGTTGTCCTATTCAAACATTTAAAATTTAACAACATAGGGTTACAAACTGAAAGACATTTGTCAGTAATTCTACAAACTCTTTAAACCTCTCATTATGCCTAACCTTTTGCTCCATTCCAAAAATTGATAATGCAAAACATGAACACACACAGTGCTGCAAATTGTGAAGTGCCAGGAGTTTAAAAACAAATGAACAAAACACAAATGAGCCCGTTAGACAAAGACAATAGTCAAACATATGGACCAGAAAAATGTAAACATTGAATCTAATTATGTTCTACACTACAGATTAGTTCTAAGTGCACAAACAGGAAAAACTGGCAACAGCCTAAACAAAGATCAGTTACAACTAGAAATGTAGTTTTAATTTTTAAAGTTTTAAGCACTTTGAGCTACATTTTTTTTGTATGAATATGTGCTATATAAATAAATCTTGATTTGATTGACTGATTAATGAAAACCTGCAGCCCTGGTTGAAATGAATCGAGTGACTTGGTCATGTTTCTTAAACATGGTGTATTAAATCATCAGCTAAACAAAACTACCATGTCGATATTATAATAAGATTCCAAATTACCGGTATCTTTCAAATGCAATCTTTTTAAAAGTTTAGCAATATCAACTGACAAAAAATTGTTTAATTTCAAATTATAGAACAGCAGACAGGCTGGAAACAGCACCGGTTAAAGCTGTCTTCAGTTGAATCTTTTGACAGTGTCTTAGTGCTGCTTCTAACACTATTAATTGTTGGGCTCTAGTCTCAGCACTGTAAAAATGAAACAAAACAAAAAAAAAAAAACTAAAGGCATTTGTGTTTGAGAAACTTGGATCTTAATTGAGAAAATAAGTCTTTCTGCTGGAATACCAGGAAGCAGCACTGAAATTAAGTTTCAGGCACAGTTTTAAGATCTTTATTGCTTCGTATTTCTATACAAAATTTTACCAAGGTTATCTTTCTATTATTGTGCAGATTAAATTTTAAAACTATTATTTAAACAAGATATGGCACTTCTGAAGCTTCAGCTCTCTAGGTCTGTCAGAATAAAAAGTTGATATACAGTACCTTTCTTTAGATTATTCCAGAAAAAGAAATTGCCCAATTAATTGCGATTTCCATACTAATTCGGCAATATTTCTGGAAGAATTACAAGCACTAACATGACTGTAGGCATCCCTTATATCTCAAGTAGCTTGTGATTTCTCCTTGGGATTTGTGAATTTCCCCTTGGGATTAATAAAGTATCTATCTATCTATCTAGTTAAAACCAGTCTGTCTGTCAGTCCGTTCAACCCCTATCCCCCTCCACTTTTACAGGACAACTTATTTACACTCATTTCTACACCTTTATGCTTCCAACAGATGAATCTGATCCCTTGCTTTTATTTTTTCTCAGGTAGGCTACTGTTTGGCCTGTCAGTCCGTGAGTAACTAGATGCAGTTTTCTTCATGCTACATAGAATGATGAAACATGTTTCAGTTAAAAGTCTTGTGACTGTACTGCTCCAAGCACATCAGAACTAAACGGCTGCCTAGAAGAACCTTTGCCATTTTAAGAATTAAATGATAATGCATTACTTGGTTGACAGAATTACCCCATACCCTCCAATTTATACCCTATGTTAGTCAACTGATGTTTTTTGTGCTGGAATTTTTTTAACATGTCAAAAAATAATGGGGACAAAGCTTCCTTTGGTATACTGCTTTAAAACTGGACAGAAGGAAATTAGATACATCAAGAAGCTATTGCTTTAATCTACTTTGTAATTACTTTGCTCCACATCTTTTTGAGACTTCCCAAGATTTAGAAAGGCACAAGTCACTAACCAAGTTCCACTTCCTTCAAAATTCTGCTGAATGTGCAGTCTGTACAAAATAATCTGCATGAATTATAAAATGCTTAATCTTAGCAAGATTACAAGAAAAAAGTGGGGTATAAGTAAGCAACACTACAAGATTTTCCTTTATGGGCAATGAACTGCACTCTATACCTCTTTGACAAATTAAACCACTACTAATATTTACAAGAAAACTGTCAGAACTAGAGGCACTCGGACCTTCAATCCTGGAAGAAATGCAGCCTGTGCAATGGGATTGACAGTGAGCAGATGGAAATGTGGCAGAAACAAAAACATGGCAGCCCGGGTCACTCTGCCTAGGATGCCGCAACCTTTTCTA
This sequence comes from Polypterus senegalus, assembly GCF_016835505.1. Classification (NCBI taxonomy): domain Eukaryota; kingdom Metazoa; phylum Chordata; class Cladistia; order Polypteriformes; family Polypteridae; genus Polypterus; species Polypterus senegalus. The sequence continues at coordinate 37,717,110 of NC_053159.1, forward strand.
TCACTTGTGTTTGCGATGAACATGATCAGTTGTCCGCGGATTATGATGCTTTTTTTGGTGGCAAGAAGGTGTGTACTTGGCACGTGTTTGAGTGTCTTGTGCAATGTGCAGTAGTGTCAGCAGATGGCACTGGTGTTCCTTTCCTGTCAGCAATGGCAAACACATGTACAGTTGTTCTTTTCCTGTCAGCCATGCATGTGCCTTAAGAAGGCCTTGAAGCCCAGTTACACAGCCAAGGTATCCCGCTCATTCAATTCACAGGTTATATTACATGCATCACAGCTCATCACAAGCTCTTGATTAACACCAAGATCCAGACTCAGGGTCCAGTGATTATTTTCTGTGAGACAGACAACCCTTAGCATTTACATTTATGTATTTTATAGTTATTTATATACAGATGGATTATGCTGCTCATGTCAAGACAAATGATATTAGAACATAAGAAATATGGCAAACAAGAGGAACGATTGAGTCCATCAAGCTCATTTGTCTAGCTAATAGCTAAGCTGCCCCAGCAGTCTCTTGATAGAAGAACCTTACAAATTTCTGCTCAATACTGAAGTTTAAGGGTAGTAGTAGGTGTAACTTCACCCTAAAATAATTAATATGTTCAACCTGGAATAACAAAACTCTTGAACAAATCTATACCAATAAGGGGAGATATGAATGTCTTGCTTCACTGACCCGGAGAGTACGTACGACCTCTTATTGTACAAAAAAGCCTTGAAAATTAGTACTATACATTAAACAGAAACTTAACTATATCTTGAAAAATCCATCCCATAGCTTCCAGAATTAGCTGATCGTACAATTTGGAAAATATTTAAAGAAATATGAATATATTAGCATATATGTTCTGATATTGTTGAGCCGAATTACTTTTTGCCAATATATGCTTATTCTCCATAAAAAGGCACAGAGTTAACTCTCTACACAAATAAAGAGGTGATAAGAAAGCAACTGGATTTTAACGTTAAGGCGGCTAAATTTGGATATAAAGCAAATATGTTCCATGAATGCCTTTGATCTTAACCTTTCGCGTTCTTAAAAACTAAGGATGGCCAAAAGCAATTAAAGGAAAACAAATACAGGATTCCGGTTTTAATTCAGATGTTGCAAATTGATTTATTTGAATTTAGTTCATTATGATTTAAGTAAACAGGTAAAACTGAGTGAAGGGTAGATGGCCAGGAAAAACTTTTTGAATAAAAGTGATATTTTTAAATAAAAGCAAACTGCTCTGCTGCATCAGGTCATTCTCAGTGGAAAATTACTAACATCATGTGCAGAGAAACAGAGCTCAATTTTAAAGCAATATTTTCAATTTGTCTTCAGAAATTTAAAAAGCTCTGAACACAGGCTACTGTAATTACAATAATCAAAAAATAAATGGGTTTTTCAATAAAGCTAAAAAAAAAACCTATTCCATGAACTGTAAGTTTAGAGCAAACTTAGTTTTCTTATGTGATATGATTATTAAAAACTAAGCAATAAAACACTTCTAAGCCTAAAAGTCTCAGAATGATCAAAGACTGACTTAATTGGAACAAAGAAATATTGGGCAAGAAACAGCACTTGTCTGAGGAAACCAAGGTTATTCAGTACTTATTTAAATATCAAACTACTTCGTTTTAATGTAGGTGTTGCCGATTTAGTTTGGCCATCTAAACGTTAACAACAGAAATAAAAGTAAACCAAATCGCATCTACAGAACTAAATACAAGAACCAACAACATTGTTTAGGAAAACAATGGTATGAAAAGCAATATAACCTTGAAGACAATACATTCGAAAGTCCACATTAAAAGATACCAAGGACAAAAAGTAGTGGGTGTCAATTGCTACTTCATTAGGGCAAACATTAATGTCATAAACAAAGCTTACTTTAACAGCGAGGTGCGGTAGTAAGTTCTGGTTGCTATTGGTATCGTTCATGTTTTAACTTGTATTTCATTTTCACTCGCTTTTATATTGGGGCATCATTTATTCTTTAATATTACTTACTTCTCTAGATTTCATTGTTAAAAACTGTAAAAGTAACCCTGCTAGAAAATCCTTCTTTGGGCACTAATATTTGAAATTAAATTCACGAAAAATTATGTACAACTGGAATGACAGGTGTTTCCTTAGAATGCAAACTACAAGCAAAATAAACTGCTTTCTCTTTCGAAAGACAAGTATTTTTATTAATGTTTTCCTTTGCCACTGACAAGTTTCTACTCTACGCGTGGCAAGGTATTAAGTCAGAAACAGCCCTGTATACATAGACCACGTAGACGGAACAGTCCTATATAAAATTGCGACGATCTAACTTTACGAATTGACAGATCATCTCGTCACTTACCTGGTCACAAACCAGCAGCATCGAAAACTCCTCTGTAATCAAAGGATCCTTTCTACGTGTCCCCTTCGGACAGCGCCATGTCGGACCGCCCTCTACAAACTCTGTTACAGCTAAAAATGTCCGTGTGAAACAAGTGCAGCACCCAAACAGATCCATTCCTAAGCACAGAAATTGTAACGCCACTCCAATTTGACTCTGGAGGCGGTACGGAGCACTGGGATCTGAAGTGGATTGAGATATTTCACATTTTTTGGGCTCCTTAAGTGTGTTTTTTTTGTGTGATCATAATCCCCAGAAATTAACTGGCTTCACGTCTAACCAACATATGGATTTTTCGAAAAACTATATTTTCAGTAAAACTGGAGTAGGTGGGTTTGACAATGCCCGTTAAAGCATAATAAAAGAAAGGTGACAAAGATAAACCTGACAATGCCGCGTGCAGCAGTTTTCTATTGGAAGGGTGCCTTTTTCTTTCTTTCTTTTTTTTAAAAATAAGATCTTACTGTAGCACAACAAATTTGCCAGCCTAGTCGCTCTCTGCTTTTCTATAAGTATGACATAAATCTGTAATTTGCACTCGTGGGTTGTTGGCATTTTTGTAATGATTTTCATCAACATTCTTTTTTGTGCCTTTCATATTAGAATGATAATTCATACCCATTCAGGGTGGGTGACCGCCTTGAAAAATATTGAACTTGTTCTTCAGTGCGAAGTTATTTCCTCACGATCATGGTATACATTAATTTGTTACAGAAAATTGTGTTCTAAAGTCATTAGTTTTTTTTTGTTTTTTTTTTGTACATTTTAAAAATGTCTGTTTTTGTAGCTTACAGCGGGACTGGAAGGTACAAAAGTCCATAGATCAATGGAAAAAAGTTTAAAAACTTACCAAATACGTTTACTTTTGTTTCGATTTAAGCCAACATGTCATGCATTTCCACTTTGCATTTTCTTTTTCAACTTCTCAATAGCGCGGATCAATGGGTGGGACTTTGCACCTCGATTTCCATCAATTCGATGTGATCCGTAGCTGTTGAGCCACTTCGATCGATAGTGTACAATACTTCTCGTTTCGGCTGTGTTTAACACACGTGATTTTGATCTTTTCGCCCCCATACTAAGAGCAACTTTACGCAGTTAAACAGGCTTTTTCAACTAGCGGCAAAGGCAAGCAGACCTTTTAAGGATTATAAGACACTCAAAAACCATGTAAAGAACAGCGAATCCAGACATTGCGGCGCTCGGCACCGACTCTACAATATACTACAAAATAAAAAAGCGTCCCGTTGCCACGCCAGTGTAAATAAATGTAAATTATGACGTAGTAAAAGGTTAATTTCAGTAACTTTAAATACCGTAATTAAACAGCACATTACTTCAGAACTACAATAATATGAGGTTTTCGGATTATGTGAGACGGTGTCGATAGTAAGATCAAAATCACGTGAATTCAACGTAGTCGAAGCGAGAAATATTCAATCGACTGAAGTGGCCCTACAGCTACGAAGGTCAAAGAAACCGGGGAAACTGAAGGGCAAAGCCCCGGTAATCAATCGGCGCTTTTTGCATGTTGAGAACTTGAAAATCAAAGTAACGAACTTCCTAAACTTCAGCCTGATTAAACGCAAGTGAAATGCCGTTGCTAAACTGATCTTAGCCCGTGCGTGTGTTTTCACCCTGCGATGGACTGATGCCTGTCCAGGTATCACTCCTGTCTTGTATCTGCCCCACAATCCTGCCCTCGATAAATTGGATATACAGTGCATCCGGAAAGTATTCACAGCGCATCACTTTTTCTACATTTTGTTATGTTACAGCCTTATTCCAAAATGGATTAAATACATTTTTTTCCTCAGAATTCTACACACAACAACCCATAATGACAGCGTGAAAAAAGTTTACTTGAGGTTTTTGCAAATTTATTAAAAATAAAAAAACTGAGTACATGTACATAAGTATTCACAGCCTTTGCTCAAAACTTTGTCGAAGCACCTTTGGCAGCAATTACAGCCTCAAGTCTTTTTGAATATGATGCCACAAGCTTGGCACACCTGTCCTTGGCCAGTTTCGCCCATTCCTCTTTGCAGCACCTCTCAAGCTCCATCAGGTTGGATGGGAAGCGTCGGTGCACAGCCATTTTAAGATCTCTCCAGAGATGTTCAATCGGATTCAAGTCTGGGCCGCTCAAGGACATTCACAGAGTTGTCCTGAAGCCACTCCCTTGATATCTTGGCTGTGTGCTTAGGGTCGTTGTCCTGCCGAAAGATGAACCTTCGCCCCAGTCTGAGGTCAAGAGCGCTCTGGAGCAGGTTTTCATCCAGGATGTCTCTGTACATTGCTGCAGTCATCTTTCCCTTTATCCTGACTAGTCTCCCAGTTCCTGCCGCTGAAAAATATCCCCACAGCATGATGCTGCTACCACCATGCTTCACTGTAGGGATGGTATTGGGCTGGTGATGAGCGGTGCCTGGTTTCCTCCAAACGTGACGCCTGGCATTCACACCAAAGAGTTCAATGTTTGTCTCATCAGGCCCGAGAATTTTGTTTCTCATGGTCTGAGAGTCCTTCAGGTGCCTTTTGGCAAACTCCAGGCGGGCTGCCATTTGCCTTTTACTAAGGAGTGGCTTCCGTCTGGCCACTTTACCATACAGGCCTGATTGGTGGATTGCTGCAGAGATGGTTGTCCTTCTGGAAGGTTCTCCTCTCTCCACAGAGGACCTCTGGAGCTCTGACAGAGTCACCACCAGGTTCTTGATCACCTCCCTAACTAAGGCCCTTCTCCCCCGATCGCTCAGTATAGATGAGCGATCTCTAGGAAGCCAGCTCTAGGAAGAGTCCTGGTGGTTTCAAACTTCTTCCACTTATGGATGATGGAGGCCACTGTGCTCATTGGGCCCTTCAAAGCATCAGAAATGTTTCTGTAACCTTCCCCAGATTTGTGCCTCGAGACAATCCTGTCTCGGAGGTCTACAGACAATTCCTTTGACTTAATGCTTGGTTTGTGCTCTTACATGAACGGTCAACTGTGGGACCTTATATAGACAGGTGTGTGCCTTTCCAAATCATGTCCAATCAACTGAATTTACCACAGGTGGACTCCAATTAAGCTGCAGAACCATCTCAAGGATGATCAGGGGAAACAGGATGCACCTGAGCTCAATTTGGAGCTTCATGGCAAAGGCTGTGAATACTTATGTACATGTGCTTTCTCAATTTTTTATTTTTAATAAATTTGCAAAAATCTCAAGGAAACTTTTTTCACGTTGTCATTATGGGGTGTTGTGTGTAGAATTCTGAGGAATAAAAAGAATTTTAATCCATTTCGGAATAAGGTTGTAACACAACAAAATGTGGAAAAAGTGATGCGCTGTGAATACTTTCCGGATGCACTGTATTTAAGCCCTATAACCAGGCTTATCGGTGCATACGGGCATCTTGCACCTGACCCACTCTTATCTCCAAGATTGGGGCTCCTTAATAACATATACTGTACTAATGTCAGTGAACTCTGATACTTAAACGGGTCACTTAAATGGCATGTAAAATTTATAATGCATCAGGAGATCAACCAAGATGCCAACAACACAGTACCACCAGTAATGTGGTTACACTTCAAACACTGCCTAAAACGTCAGTATCGGTTCATATTGCATGCTACGGGCCTGCTGAATATTCTGTCACTGAAGCACAAGTGTCCATTATCAATGAACTGGCAGCATATATTTGCAAAAAATAACGAAATAAGCTTCCATATAGTGAAAGAATATAGGCAATCATAACATGTGACACTTTCAGTTATTATTGTCCGGGTGCCCACAAAATCCAGACTGCAATTGATGTCTGGGCATCAATGTCCTATAATATAAACAGCTCTTCTTGATGACTTTCTGAGGTGAATTCATGTCCCTTACACAGACAGTTTACTTCACTTTATTTTGTTGTCCTGTCTAGTAAAGTGCTCAGCTAATCTTCTTTTAAAATGGCTGAACATAACAACAAGGTTTTACTCTTTGTTTTACCTAAAATATGGATACACTGTTTTGACATTTGTGTGTTACCTCAATACTCAACAACAATTTTGGCTTAAAAATCCATATATTTAGTAAGTTTTAAAGCTTTTTCTACCACATGTGGACCCACATACACCATAGCCCAATTGAAAGCTATAAGAACAGACAAGGTATTTTTAAAATGTATAAAAAATACTCCACTTTAGAAAACAATTTTAATGTGGCAAATTTATATATACCATGATTGTGAAGAAATAAAACAAATAAATACAATATAAAGAAAAGCACATCACAGGTCAAATTAAAACTTCAATAAAAAAATCAACATTGTCAGAGGTAAAGAAAATCAACAAAGTTTAAATGATTTTAAATAAGGATAAAGTGTATATTGCTTTTATATTTTCACATTCTGAAACATCTGCAGATACATTTTTATAACCACTTTAAATTGTTAAACTGTACAGGATTTTTTCCACACTGCTTCATTTTGTGTATAATATACCAATACAATAATTAGAAATTTATTACTTTAGTATGATTGTAGTGTAGTTTAATATCTAAATTTTCAAAACCAAAATAGTGATTAAGGTTTTGGACTGCAAACCCAGAGGCTATGAGCTAGTCATTTTGCCAATTGGAAAAACTAAACAAATGTAACCAATTGTCTCTCAGAAGATGTAAGTCACCTTAGATAAATATATATTTTAGTAAATTATAAATTTGCATAAATACACCGAGCCTGAGTAAAAAGTGCTGTGCAAAACTAAATTGAATAATATTATAGTTTTATAATTTATTATTTTATAATTATTGTGAATTTCCCCTTAGGATTAATAAAGTATCTATCTATCTATCTAATTAATAGCAATCAGACTAATATGGCAAAGTCGGTGGATGATGTGTGTATGTATACTAAGCATAATGCCAACAGAGTCTAAAAACATTAAAATTATGTATTAATCTCTCTATTATAATAAAAAAAATCCCAGGACGAGATGAGACTTTTTAGCCTGAGACGAGACATGACTTTTTCAGAGAGATACTTTCACGTCCCACGAAACTAACCTTTGTGCCAAGAGATTTAACCACGCCTGGGGCCGGAAATAAAAGACAAAGAGTAGATGACAAAGTAGAACGTCGTAAAGAATTAAAAAACGCTGGCGCGATACACATGTAGAGCAGGTTAGAGATGATGAAAGTACTAAAATTCGAAACTCTCAAAAAAATGATAGTAAAGATCGCATTAGTGCAAACAAACGGAAATTACTTGAAGAAATAACGGAACAGCGAAAAGAAGTCAAATATATTGTTCGGATTTAAAATTTAAGTCAGAGACTTGTAGATCGTCTAATTCGTGTTGCCATCAGGGAAAAGTAGTGTTTTTTCCACCAATGAAGAGGTGTATCCGCGAGACTTAAAAAATTTGTTGTTTGGTGAAAGTGAAATCCACATATGTGAGTGGCAGAGATGTGAAGTGGCTGGCGCATAGCGCAGGCCAGAGGGGGTTGGCGAGCGAAGCGAGCAGTGGGTGAAGCTCCCTAGTTTTATTAGCAGAAAACATTACAGGACATTCAAAGCAGCAACAATGTTCAAGAACAGCAAGACAACCTTATTGAGAAAGTACCTAAATGGTAAGAACCAAACAAAAGCTCAATTAAATAAAAGAGAAGCGAGTAAATAAAATACGTATTTGAGGACAATTTTATGGCATATACAGTACAATGCATGTTACTAAGACAGCTGGCACAAGTATGCAGCAATATTTAGTTCAGAAATTAATTTTTTTTAATTTAAATAAATTTATTGTAATCATTCCATACAAATAGATCAATTTTTACAAAAAATAGGATTGAAAACAAAATCGACCCCCACCCCTTTGTTCAGAAATTTTTCAGGTAAGGAAGACAGGAATGTCAACATAAGGAAGATAGAACTTTTGAAGTAAGGTAGTAATAACCACTGATCATAGCACAGGAGAGTGGCAACGTGTTGTAGGTTGATTAGTATATGCAAGTAAGAATTTCACTATACATGTGACGACACGGACCCTATAAATGTAATCAAGTTCAAAATAACATTTAAACAATGGAGAACACACAGTAAAGATGGATCAAAACAAATAAATAAAATTCTGTCCCTCTGGGCCTTTCTATAATTATATTTTCTTTGACTATCTATTGAGGGAGTTTGTATGTTCTCCCCGTGTCTGCGTGGGTTTCCTCTGGGTACTCTGATTTCCTCCTACAGTCCAAAGACATGTAGGTTAGGTGCATTGGCGATCCTAAATTGTTCCTAGTGTGTGCTTGGTATGTGGGTGTGTGCCCTGCGATGGGCTGGCGACCTGCCCGGGATTTGTTCCTGCCTTGCGCCCTGTTTTGGCTGGGATTGGCTCCAGCAGACCCTGTGTTAGGATATAGCAGGTTAGATAATGGATGGATGGCTATTGAGTAAGCTTCTTTATCCACCAAGTAGGATGAGGCACTGAACTTTCTTAGCCCAAACCCCTTTAATAAACATTATGCAGATTATATACACACACACATGTATATATACAGTACACCTACACTGTACATACACTACTGGTCAAAAGTTTTCCATCAAATGTAATCAGTTGAAATGCAATGAATGACCGAAAATGGTGAAAACATAAGTAGTAAACTGCCAGAGGTTTAAATTTAAAGTTTAGGTTAAGAAAAACTGAAAAAAAAGAAAATTTCAGAATATTACAAATGGGCCTTCTTCAGGGAACAACTAATATGCTACAACCTACAGATGTTCTGCAACAATTAAAATAAATTAAGCCTTGCATGTCAAAGCAAACAATTTGCACAGGTGTGCCAGATTCTGTCGATTACTTAAAAACCCCATCTGTGTTAAAGCAGAGTTCGAACAGACTGTTTTACTACATCCTCTGAAGTTCTACTTAGACAATATTCTGGAGGTAATGGCAAGAAAACAGCAATTAATAAATGAAGACAGACAGTATTACCCTTAGAACTGTAGGCTTTTCATTTAGAGAAATTGCGCAAAAAAAAAAAAGTGTTGCAGTGAGTACCGTGTCCTACGCAGTCCAAAGGCAATTGGAAAGTGGAAGAAACTGATGGGAAGAGATCTGGCAGACCCAAAGTCACATTCCCATCAGAAGACAAGTCTCTGAGGGTCACCAGCTTGTCTGATAGGCACCTCACAGCACAACCATTTCAAGATATATAGCCTTTACATGTGGGGCACCCACACTCTGGAATGAGCTGCCCATTGCTGGTAGCTCATTCTAGTGTTTGGGTGCTGCACAGCTGAACGCTCTATATCCTGCACTAATTTTTATAGAGAAGCCCTATTGGTGTTGACATTTAAATCAAAACCAAACATTATTTTGGCATAGCATACTTTTTGTTAGAGCTGTTGAGGTTGCATTGCTTTTTAACCAGTTATGGTAATACCTTTTGTTTTGCCATTATTAAGTCTTTTCCATTTCCTTTCTCATTTCAGTGCATCTTGGAGTGGATGCATCATCACATATGGTGGACCTGATTTCACACTGTTTCTCTCCAAATTAAATTGTTCTCGTTTGCCAATAGAATGATCCTTTCCAGAACTTTGCTGATCAGGACAGTTGGAAATTGGAATGAAAACTACCATACATACATGTCACATGTATATCAATATTAAGAATAACATGGGACCATAACTGAATATGTAATTAATATAGGGCTGGAAGGTAAAATCAGAATTCTGTGGTTGCTGTTTTACACTCCAGCACAGAGGACGACTTGACTGGAACGTTTAGAGTTCAGACCTCAAAAAGTTCAAAGAAATCTGTTACCCGTGTCTGAGCAAAAAAAAAAATTGGTGTTTATTGAAAAGAGCTTTAAATGGAGAAAATTTTGGAGGCAAAATATTTACACTACTGTTAACTAGGGTTGCTGGTGATGTTACAGAGGCTTCGAGACGCCCATGAAGCATTCAGCGAAGCATGCATCAGTGCTTGTAATGTCATAAATTGTGTCAAACATCCCAAACATGTGAAGCCTTGCAGCCCATTTGTGTCCTGTGCCTGGTTTGGATGAGGATATCAGTGTATATAGCCTACTGGGAAAGATGGCAAAGACTTGGTACATAAGGGTAACCAGCTAGTAATGGGGTTTGTGTGCACCCCAACCAAATGTGTGCCACATAAGTGGTTATTCTCAAAGACTGGTGAAATAATGATACAAAAAGAGAAATCATCTCACTCCTAATCCAGGTGAACATTTATGTTTCTAAACAAAATGAAGATTTCGTTTAACATTATTTCAGTTTCACAGAATGCTTCTCACCCGTGGGTTACACAAACACTTTCATGGACTTCTGCTTAGTTAATGCCTTACCACATTTCATTGTATGCAGGCATGCTGATTCTCCAGTAAAAATAAAATTTTAAAAAATTAGATCAAAGGACCGACATTCACATGCATTTAATGCATTATTCATAAAGTGATTGTGTTTACTGTAATATTGTTATTATAAGCATATGCTGCTCAGAAGGGTCCAGACTTGAAGATTTTCATTCATTTATAATTTTGACAAGGTTTCGTTTAAAGATCTGGGGCCTCATGTATAAACGGTGCTTTTGCACAAAAATGTTGCATACGCCCATTTCCTCGCACACTCTGAGGTGCATAAAAACTAAAAACCGCGTACATTTTCACATTTTCCTTATGTACGCAGTTTCTGGTCAGTTTTGCAAACTGGCGGCACCCAGCGTCGAAGCAGTGCTACTGTTTGTGTCATTTACCTTTCTTTTTCATATACGCGCATCAATCACACTTGTTTTATCAAATACGCCGAAATCAATCGCATATCGTTTACAAATTTAATTATTTTGATTGTAATCATTCTGTAACATTATAATAGTGCATGAAATGGCCAAACTAACGCTGCTTTAGCGTTAGAAGGCATCGCAAATGGAATAATTAGAAGGGAGTGCATATTTATAGATGATGATGCTGACGACTGGCTTCTAAGTCGATTTAGATTTCCAAGAGCTATCCTCTTGGAGCTTTATACTGAACTGGCGCCGGCTTTACAAACGTAGAATCCGAGGAATTGTGCTAGACCTGCTCCTTTGCAACTTCTGTCCACTCTCGGGTTTTTAACCACCGGAACTTTTCAACGTCAGCTTGCTGACTGATCAGGTATTTCACAAACATCACTGAGTCGCTCCATGCCAGCTGTAGTATTATCAGTTTGTCGTCCATACATAAGATCTCATCTCTGTGATTTAACTGCAAAACATCAAAGCGCAATTCGTAACAACGTGCAGTTTTCCAAATGTAATTGGAGCGGTCAGCTGCATGCACATTGCCATTGCGAGCTGGCATTACATCATATATAGCTGGAGAACCTATAAAAACGGCAGCTCCGTACAGTTATAAGTGCTTTTTCCAACTATTGCGGCAAAAGGCAAGCAGTTCTTTTAAAGCGAAAGAGTATCGATGTGGTGCTTCATGCAGTCGCTACACTATAAAGGCGCCTTCCAAGAATGAATTTGCTTATGTACTGTAAATGGAATGCCTTTACACGCTATTAATGTGCTGCTCTATAGTCCACAGAAATATGTCGCCTTGCCCAATCATGTACCCGAGGAGATGTGCTATGATGAATCTGACCAACCAAATGATCAGCCAAATCGGACTGCGATCCACCTTCGTTTGAATGTAATTAACCGAATGTAAAAAAAAACAGCATTTACTGTATTTTTAACCAATTCATTTAAATTGTCAATATCACATAGTACAACCCTTATATCATTGGCCACATCTCTTACTGCATTTTGTGACTCCAGAACATCGTCGTATGCACAACAGGCAGCTGGCATCCAAGCGGTTTCCGAGGCAGAGGTGTGTGCAGCAAGTGCCCGAAGACGTGCTCGGTACAGCAGCACCATCATGTCAGTGGCACGGGGGTCAGCTTTTGTAATATTGTCTGAAACAGAATAAACCAACGGCGGGCTGCTCTGACCACCTCTTTTTTCTATCGGGCACTGTACGACTTTGTGAACTTGAACTTTCGAGTGTCTCCACCACGTTTTTGTTGCTCATGTCAATGCATGAGGCCAACAAATAGTACGTTTTTCTTTGCATCCACTTAAATTCTTTTTTTCACGTGCTTTTGCCATTGTCTTTTAACCGAATACTGAACGGAAGGGACTATTTATATTGATTTGCATATTAAAATATGCGAAATTCCAGGAGAAGTCGGCAGGCACGTGCACATGAGTTACTTTAACGCTGATTGGGATTTATTGAGCTGAAGTGCGTGAAAGTTGGCTTGTGCACGGTTCTGTGCACTGGATTTTTTGTGCGTACGCACATTTCCACTTTTGTCCGTATGCCACGTTTTAGTGTGAATTCTACGCACAGCGATATACATGAAGCCCCTGGTGCAAAACGGCAAATCATTAAGTGGGTTAGTTAGTTTAGCGAATTTCACATGCTACCAACAGATGGCGTAGTGTCTCTATGAAACCAAGAAATTAATCTTTTCTAGAACCACTTTGCTGGGCTGGTTTGATGCTTCACAAAGCTTCTTGTCACCATCACAAAGGGTTTTATTTACAAGAAAGCTAGTGCTTATATGACACAAGAGGGTAAAAATCATTAAGAATTAAATAAAACAGTGTCACCTTACATCAGTGTTCACATTCACTTGTGCGATAATTCGTAAACAAATGTTTTAAATAACCAGAACATTATAAAGTGCAAAATCATAAATCACATTCACCTCAGTGAAAAACACAAATGCTTACTACAATCCAATAAAAATTCAGCATGAACAGTTTGTAATTTTTTGACTGACACACAAAAAGGTTATAGACTGGGAAATAACAGCTTGCTCAATGAAGACAGGAATCCAGCTAAAAGCTGCAATAGTTGTCCACAGGACTGAACTTGGAAACCACCAATTTTTCTCACCAATAAGGAAAAACTTAATATTAACTCGTTTTACAATTGACTGTCATTTGCACCTGTCTGTGCCGCTCATGACTATTTGCCTCAGTTAGTAATTCAACTTCTACATAAAATATTTAATTTAAAATAACTTAAGCATTAAACGCTATAGCTAATAAATGTAAATTTCTGAATTTCTTCAAAATGTAAATGTACAAGAACACTTCTTCGATTGCAAAGTAAGAGAAGTAAAACGATCGGGCAATTAAACAGCTAGGATAATTAGAACTAAGAGTGACTGGTAAAGCCGGTTGGAATAAAACCTTCTGCCACTGCGTTACCTGATAACTTGTGAACCACTGCCATAGAGTGTGGAATATTGAATTCAGGCGCCGGCATTTTAAATCTAGCGAGCATTCCAGTAGAGCGCTTTTTAATGCTTTGTATCCAATCACAGCTGCTACATGGGAGGGTTAACAGGATGCGGAAACACACTGGGATAAAGGAAGCGTAGCTCCTAAAGATGTTCGATGAGAACTAGGCACGAATCATAAAAAAGAAACATATGTTGCCCCGTTTATCAAATCATTATACTGTTTTTGGCCATCCTGTACGTCTCAGAGTATTGAAGTGACTCGTGATGGTTAATTTAATTTGTTAGAAATAGGTAACTTTATTAATAGAATCCTTCATGGATTTAACGTTATTTTTATGACCGGGTCGCCCTCTCAACCTCAAAAGGGAAGTGGGAGGGACATATAAAGTCGATCACTCTCAAAATAATAATTGCTATTGCGCAGGTCAACAATAAGAATTTAAACTGAGGCCCAAAGTTATAAATAATGTTATAAATGTTTCATAGAGACTTTCATTGTTCTGCATATCGCAGCTAAAAGGCTGCTCGGAATCTTTAATTTTTGTAACCTCTTCCTAATATCCCTCTGTCCCGCCCATTCAAGCCCGTATTCATAAACTCCTGATATCTGATTAGCTGTAGCGTCCGCAATTTCCCTTGCGATTGGATTCCTTTTCTGTCAATCAAGTCGTCGGCCTTTTTCGGTAACTTTCGACCCAATCGTTTGGTTGCGCTTGCAGTCCTTTTTGGACGTGAACGGTTGTTCATTTCGCTCATGGAGATTTATTGCAACTAGCGACGCTTGGTTCCGGGAAAGTAACAAATCCGGGAAAGAGGAAGAAGAAGAAAAAAAAGATGTTCCAAGTATAATCCGGATAGAACGCACGTCAGGAGCGACTGATGGCGGGGAGCACGTCGAGGTGTGAAGTGTTACTGACTCGTTGAGACTGACTGAAAGGGCCCCGGAGTGTCCGAGTTGAACTCATCCTTACGTGTAAGTCAGGTGTGCCGGCGCAACGACCCCTAGGCGGATGATGCGTCTCCGCGCGTGAGCATGTATGGTTGTGCGAGAGTGAGAGTATTTCAAAGTCGTATGTGGGAATCCGTGCACCTTAGGTTTAGTGAAGACCAACGTGGGGAAGCAGCTGGTAGGGTGAAATACACCGGCCAAGGACGCAAGCTGCGATCGTATGGTTTGACCAGTCCGCTTTTCATGCACGGCGATTGGTCCTTTATCACCGTATGCAGAGGGCTCTTCAGTTATGGTTTCCAACACCTCCCAACCTTCCGAAAAAGCTGCACCTACTTGAAAACGAACCGCAAAAGCTGAAGCATGTGTGTTCAGGGGTTGATAACGACACCAGTTTGATTCTGGGCATGGTTGTATATATATATGGGAGAGGGTTACGGGTAGCTTAGTGATTTGGGAATATGCTAACTCATAAGCTGGGCTCACAGAGATGGGGGCACAACCACATTTGGTCTTGGGCCTTCAAGAGCACCCACCAGGCAAAAACAGCATATCTGGATGTGTTTTGGGGTGAGTGTAAGATGTGTAAGTTGTGTCTGAGGACTCGAGGAATCTTGTAACTTTGCCATTCCTTTATTGTTAATGTTTATATAGTACCTTTACCATACTCAAAGTGCTTTACAGAAATTCAGAATGAATAATAGGGTATATACAAATTGGATATAAATTATAACCAGATAAAACACCAAATACAGTGGTGTGAAAAACTATTTGCCCCCTTCCTGATTTCTTATTCTTTTGCATGTTTGTCACACAAAATGTTTCTGATCATCAAACACATTTAACCATTAGTCAAATATAACACAAGTAAACACAGAATGCAGTTTTTAAATGATGGTTTTTATTATTTAGGGAGAAAAAAAAATCCAAACCTACATGGCCCTGTGTGAAACAGTAATTGCCCCCTGAACCTAATAACTGTTTGGGCCACCCTTAGCAGCAATAACTGCAATCAAGCATTTGCGATAACTTGCAATGAGTCTTTTACAGCGCTCTGGAGGAATTTTGGCCCACTCATCTTTGCAGAATTGTTGTAATTCAGCTTTATTTGAGGGTTTTCTAGCATGAACCGCCTTTTTAAGGTCATGCCATAGCATCTCAATTGGATTCAGGTCAGGACTTTGACTAGGCCACTCCAAAGTCTTCATTTTGTTTTTCTTCAGCCATTCAGAGGTGGATTTGCTGGTGTGTTTTGGGTCATTGTCCTGTTGCAGCACCCAAGATCGCTTCAGCTTGAGATGACGAACAGATGGCCGGACATTCTCCTTCAGGATTTTTTGGTAGACACTAGAATTCATGGTTCCATCTATCACAGCAAGCCTTCCAGGTCCTGAAGCAGCAAAACAACCCCAGACCATCACACTACCACCACCATATTTTACTGTTGGTATGATGTTCTTTTTCTGAAATGCTATGTTCCTTTTACGCCAGATGTAACGGGACATTTGCCTTCCAAAAAGTTCAACTTTTGTCTCATCAGTCCACAAGGCATTTTCCCAAAAGTCTTGGCAACCATTGAGATGTTTCTTAGCAAAATTGAGACAAGCCCTAATGTTCTTTTTGTTTAACAGTGGTTTACGTCTTGGAAATCTGCCATGCAGGCCGTTTTTGCCCAGTCTCTTTCTTATGGTGGAGTCGTGAACACTGACCTTAATTGAGGCAAGTGAGGCCTGCAGTTCTTTAGACGTTGTCCTGGGGTCTTTTGTGACCTCTCGGATGAGTCGTCTCTGCGCTCTTGGGGTAATTTTGGTCAGCTGGCCACTCCTGGGAAGGTTCACCACTGTTCCATGTTTTTGCCATTTGTGGATAATGGCTCTCACTGTGGTTCGCTGGAGTCCCAAAGCTTTAGAAATGGCTTTATAACGTTTACCAGACTGATAGATCTCAATTACTTCTGTTCTCATTTGTTCCTGAATTTCTTTGGATCTTGGCATGCTGTCTAGCTTTTGAGGTGCTTTTGGTCTACTTCTCTGTGTCAGGCAGCTCCTATTTAAGTGATTTCTTGAACAGGTGTGGCAGTAATCAGGCCTGGGGGTGGCTACGGAAATTGAACTCAGGTGTGATACACCACAGTTAGGTTATTTTTTAACAAGGGGCAATTACATTTTCACACAGGGCCATGTAGGTTTGGATTTTTTCTCCCTAAATAATAAAAACCATCATTTAAAAACTGCATTTTGTGTTTACTTGTGTTATATTTGACTAATGGTTAAATGTGTTTGATGATCAGAAACATTTTGTGTGACAAACATGCAAAAGAATAAGAAATCAGGAAGGGGGCAAATAGTTTTTCACACCATTGTAAGCATAAAAATAGGAAACACAAAACTTTGAATTTTGAATAAAAGACAATAAATCATAATAAAACTTAAAAAAATACTGCAAGAAAACCCTAAACAAATAATTTGTGACACAAATATAAATCATCGTGAGCACCTGGACAGAAAGGGTAAACTGATAGTAGTTTCTTTTTAAAAGAACAAATTGAGTCAACTCGTCTTTCTAACTTATGAAGGTCATTCCAAAGACAGGGTGCAATAGAACAGAAGACTCTGACACCCATGGAGTGCAGGTTAATTTGAGACACAAGATTGCCAGAATTGGTGGACCTTCGTGTTCAAACAAGAGCATAGTGAAGAAAGAGGGTATTGATGTACGTCGCTGTAAGGCCATGTAAAGCTTGGTATGTTATTAATAGAATTTTAAACTCCATCCTGTACGACACTGGGAGCCAGTGAAGGTGAAGCAGGATGTTGCCAGTCTGTCTAAGCAGAATTTTGAATCCACTTGAGCTGTGATAACAGGTTAGAAGGGGCACCTGCCAGCAGGGAGTTGCAGCAGTCGATGTTTGTTGTACAAAATAAAAGCTTGAACACGTTTCTTTGCATTAGGGAGTGAAAGAATGAGCAAACCTAAGTTATGTATCAGGGTGGTTGTAAAAAATGTTTCTGAATGTGATTTATGTGGGTGAAATAAAAAAAGGGAGGAATTGAAAATGACGCTAAGATTACTTGATGAATAATAAGGTCTGATGATATCATCGCCAAGAGTGACTGAAAAGGAACTAATTTTCTTAAGCTGAGGTTTTAATTGCCAATTTGCATGAGTCTGGCTTTGTTGCAGTTTAATTTTAAAGAGCTGTGTTACAGCCAGGTTTTAATTTAATTTTAAATTCATTCAAGTTTTGAGCTATTCAATATAAAAATGACAACTCAATTCAAATCTACAAGTGCTATGGCCAAAGTGAAGTATGTAGATGCAGAGGTCCAAGGACAGAACTTTAAAGGTACTCATTGTGAAACTGGCACTTTAACTGGACCTTCTTTTGCCAAGACTGTCAAACTCTTACCAATCAGTCACATGGGATTTAAACCACTAAAGGGCAGTGTCAGAAATGTACTGAACATTTTCCATTCTGGACAGCAGAATATCATATTTGCCAGAGTTAAATGCTGCATTAAGGTCTAATAGAATTATATTGGTTTGCCCAGAGTCTGCTGCCTTAAGCAAATCATTTGTTACCCAAAGCAAAGCAGGTCTCGCAGCTGTGCTGTGCTCTGAAACCAGGCTGAAAGGAATCTATTAGCTTGTTACAAGTTAAGTAACTAGTGAGCTGGGAGGCCACAACAGTCTCAAAAACTTTAGAACGACATTTGGCTAAAAATTGCTTAGATTATCAGCATCAAGGCCAGACTTTCTAATGCTGTGGTTACCAAAGCCATTTTCAAAGTAGCTGACAGAACCAGTGCCAAAGGATAGATAGATTATTTATTTACTTTGGCTTTTTTACACGAGTTCTTTAAATAATTAAATACATAAATAGATACCTAAATACACACACACACATACCAGAACAACAAGGATGTATTTATTATTGTTGTAATAGCTGAGTTTATGGCATGAAGACAGAATTTGACAAGTGTGGTGGTAATCAGATCCAGTTCACAAGTATTAGAAGTATTAGGCCTAAGAGCAGATTATTAATAAGTTTAGAGGAAACTTGTGAAAACATGGAACAGGAGCTGGATGGAGAGGGAAGACGGGGACATATATAAAAGGAGGATGAACTTATATTAGTTGAATTATTTAGGTTTTAGTTTTATCACAAAAAAAGTGAAGGAATTCAGTGAAATAAGCCATAGGTCCAGATATAAGTTGCAGTAGTTTATTAATCACAAAGAAAGATGACACCTTTTGTTGGCTAACTGAGAGAGAGAAGTTAGGAGCACACGCTGATACAGCGCATTTCCGTACCCACCACATGACAAATCAACTCAGGATCCCAGATTAGGATCCGAGTGCAGCCATGCAACAGGTGACATCTCAGCACCACACTAGTTCAGATGGAATGGAACCAGCATGAGGTTTTTTTTGTGATGGCTAAAAAGATTACAATATATAAGCAGAGGCCTGAGTTGCCTTAAAAGCTTACATATTGTAATCTTTTTAGTTAGCCAATAAAGGTGTCATTTTGCTTGACTTCTCACTATATCCATAATGGCTAACATGATACAATACCCAAGTACTTAACCACAAAGTTTTAGTTATCTTGCTTTTTATAATTCCCTAGCAAAATGCTCGCGCTTTGCAGCGGAGAAGTAGTGTGTTAAAGAAGTAATGAAAAAGAAAAGGAAACATTTTAAAAATAACGTAACATGATTGACAATGTAATTGTTTTGTGACTGTTATGAGTGTTGCTGTCATCAAGGATTTGATTATCATTATTTCTTTCAATCAGGTTCGTATTTGGAGGATGTGTTGTGTTCAAGTTATATTCCGTGTTTGTCAACCGTTGTAAAGATAACAGGTTTCATTCATCGAAGTGTTCACTACCCAAATCGGTACTCGTGAATCTAAGATGTTTAACAGGCATTCCCGGTATTAAGTTGTGGATTTGCCTGCGAATATTTAGCGGCAGCATATCTATGAACGTAATTTAAACTTAAGCTTTACACCTTGCTTTCCTATTGATATGTCTACAAAGGCTTGTTCAGCATCAGAGGGTTGTTCCTTTCCTACTGCATCAATAAGCAGCTCGTCTTCCTCTTTATCTGAGACATCACACACTGCATGCATGGGTTTACCTTTCCCAGTCCTGCAAAGTCAGTTCACGTGAGCATTTCGGAGTACATGCATCGAAGGTTCTCAGCTGTGCTTGTGCTATCTCGTGCAATCTTGCAATGTCCACGGCTGTATTTAATGTTAGCTTAGACCCGGCACTTAAAGGTTTCTCTCGCACTTTTGCTGAGTTTGTGCCAAACACAATTCTATCCCTGACCATCTCATCTTCGTTTGCATAAGCACAGTCCTTCACCAGCAATTTTAACTACGTTACAGCAATTTTAACTCTTTTACTAAGTGATCAAAAGTCTCGTTTATACCCTGCGTCTTCTCATTAAACTTGTATCTCGCGAATATCGTATTTGTTGTAGGCATGACAAATGCTAGCGGCAGCGTGTCTATGAACTTTATTTAAACTTAAGGTTTACACCGTGCTTTGTTTCTGTAGTAGCTGCACTTATGAATATGCTTGTATGTGTCACTCGCTTCATATTCTTTTGCTGCCTTCTCAATTGTGTAATGCGTTTTTTGTTCAGCGCTCTTTGGAGCTCTTGCTTGTTCTCTGCGTACTGTGTTCACAGTCAGTTCATGTGAACTGCTCGGAGTACATGCATCGAAGGTTCTCAGCTGTGCTTGTGCTATGTCATGCGATCTTGCGATGTCCACGGCTTTATTTAATGTTAGCTCAGACCCGCCACTTAAGTTTCTGTCGCACTTTCGCTGAGTTTGTGCCAAACACTATTCTATCCCTGACCATCTCATCTTCGTTTGCATAAGCACAGTCCTTCACCCGCGAATATTTAGCGGCAGCGTGTCTATTGGATTGCTACTGACGGATGGTCTTATATGGGCAGGCACTCAATTACGTAGGAGGCGTGATGAGCTGCAGGCTATGGCCGTAGCCTTCTTAATTATATAATGCATGTTTTCTTCAGCGCTTTTTGGAACTCTTCCTGGTTTTCTACGTACTGCATGATTACGTGGGAGGCGTGATGATGTCACACGAAACTCCGCCCCCCACAGCTTTCGAGCTCAAGTCCATTACAGTAAATGGAGAAAAATAGCTTCTAGTTATGACCATTATGTGTAGAATTTCGAAATGAAACCTGCCTAACTTTTGTAAGTAAACTGTAAGGAATGAGCCTGCCAAATTTCAGCCTTCTACCTACACAGGAAGTTGGAGAATTAGTGATGAGTCAGTGAGTGACTGAGTCAACAACATTTATTTATATAGCACATTTTCATACAAAAAAATGTAGCTCAAAGTGCTTTACATAATGAAGAATAGAAAAATAAGAGACACAGTAAGAAAATAAAATAAGTCAACATTAATTAACATAGAATAAGAGTAAGGTCCAATGGCCAGGGGGGACAGAAAAAACAAAAAAAAACTCCAGACGGCTGGAGAAAAAATAAAATCTGCAGGGATTCCAGGCCATGAGACCGCCCAGTCCCCTCTGGGCAATCTACCTAACATAAATGAAACAGTCCTCTTTGTATTTGTGGTTTTCACGGAAGGATTTAATGATGATGATGATGATGATCACGTGGACTTCTGGCTTTTAGTCCATCAATGCTGGGGCATCATGGTGCTTTGAGTAGTTGGTGGTGGCGCAGGCCGCCACCACAGAGAAACCGGAAAAGAAACAGAAGAGAGAGTAGGGGTCAGTACGGATTTTAGAGCCACCATGAATAGTTATTATGATGAATTGAACATATAGAGTATCAGGATTAAGATAAAGTGAAGTTATAAAAAGGCCATGTTAAAGTAATGTGTTTTCAGCAGTGTTTTAAAGTGCTCACTGTATTAGCCTGGCAATTCCTATTGGCAGGCTATTCCAGATTTTAGGTGCATAGCAGCAGAAGGCCGCCTCACCACTTCTTTTAAGTTTAGCTTTTGGAATTCTAAGGAGACACTCATTTGATGATCTAAGATTACGATTTGGAATATAGGTGTCAGACATTCCGATATATAAGATGGAGCGAGATTATTTAAGGCTTTATAAACCATAAGCAGAATTTTAAAGTCAATTCTGAATGACACAGGTAACCAGTGTAGTGACATCAAAACTGGAGAAATGTGTTCGGATTTTCTTTTCCTAGTTAGGATTCTAGCAGCTGCATTCTGCACTCTTGCAAATGATTTATGTCTTTTTGGGTAGTCCTGAGAGGAGTGCGTTACAGTAATCTAGTCGACTGAAAACAAAAGCGTGAATTAATTTCTCAGCATCTTTCAATGATATAAGAGGTCTAACTTTAGCTATGTTTCTTAAGTGAAAAATGCTGTCCTAGTGGTCTGATGAATATGTGATTTAAAATTCAGGTTACAGTCAACGGTTACCCCTAAGTTTTTACTTCCGTCTTAACTTTAATCCTAATGCCAAGTTTATTTCTGATAACCTCACTGAATCCATTTTGCCAATCAATAAATTTCAGTTTTCTCTTTATTTAACTTGAGAAAATTACTATTCATCCATTCAGAAATACCAGTAAGACATTGTGTTAGTGATCGAGAGAGTCGGTGTCATCAGGTGCTATTGATAAGTACAGCTGTGTGTCATCAGCATAGCTGTGGTAGCTCACGTTGTAACTTGAGATAATCTGACCTAACGGAAGCATATAGATTGAGAAAAGAAGCGGACCCAGGATAGAGCCTTGTGGAACACCATATAGAATATCATGTGTCTTTGAGTTGTGATTACCACAACTAACAAAGAATTTTCTCCTGCCAGGTAGGATTCAAACCAATTTAAGACACTGCCAGAGAGGCCCACCCATTGACTAAGGCGATTTCTAAGAATATTGTGATCAATGGTATCAAACAGCACTCAGATCGAGGAGAATGAGAACAGATGAATGGCCTCTGTCTGCATTTACACACAAGTCATTGACTACTTTAACGAGTGCAGTTTCTGTACTGTGATTTGTTCTAAAACCTGACTGAAATTTATCTAGATTAGCATGTTTATTGAGGTGGTCATTTAACTGCATAATGACTGCCTTCTCTAGAATTTTACTTAAGAAGGGCAGGTTAGAGATGGGTCTAAAATTTTCAAAGCAGAGGGTCAAGATTATTTTTCTTGAGTAGGGGTTTAACTACAGCAGTCTTAAGACAGTCTGGGAAAACCCCGGTATCTAATGACGAATTTACTATGTCAAGATATTATCAATTAGCGCCTGATACTTCTTTGAAAAACCTTGTTGGTATTGGGTCAAGGACGAGGTGGAGGGTTTCATTTGAGAGATTATTCTATGTAATTCAGGTAAATCTATCCTGGTGAAAGAATTTAATTTGTTTATAACGGAGTACTGGGGCTTAGGAGGTTCCACAGTGTTGGGGAGATATACTATATTATTTCTAATATCATTAATTTTTTGATTGAAAAATACAGCAATGTTCTCACAGGTTTCACTGGAAGTATTCTGGGGGCATTCCTTTGTGTTACCTGGGTTTAGCAGACGATCAATTGTAGAAAATAAGACTCTGGGATTACTAGCATTGTTATTTATAATCTTAGAGAAATAGCAGCGTCTCTCAAGACGGACTGTGTTATTGTATTCTGTTATTTTAACCTTCAATATCTCATAATGGATAGTTAGTTTAGTTTTCCTCCATTTACGCTCAGCTCTACGACATGTTCTTTTCAAGTCAGACACTCTTTGGGTCTTCCATGGTATAACAATGCTAGAAGATTTTTTAATTGTCTTTTCAGGTGCAACTATGTCAACAGCAGCTCTTACTTTAGAATTAAAGTTTTCCACTTTACTATTTACATCATCCTTGCTATTGTAGCTGGCACTATAACGGACTGATTGCTTAGAATGTTTGTAAGTTTTACAGCTGCTGAGGAGTCAAAGAAGCGTTTTTTAACAATATGCTTCTCATGAATGTTTTCTATCATTATTTCTATACTGAATAGTAGAAGAAAGTGGTCTGAAAGACCAATATCAACGATCTGCTTCACATCAGCTGTTAGTCCTTTGGTGATAATTAAGTCTAACGTATGACCTGCTTTATGTGTAGGCTGAGTAACGAGCTTTCTCAAATCAAAAGAGTCTAGGAGGTTCAAAAATTCCTTTACTTTTAGGTCACACTGATTATCGATATGAAAGTTAGTCGCCTACAATTAAGAGTGTGTCATAATTCGTAATTAAAATTGACATTAGGTCTGAGAATTCCTCAATGAAAGACGCGTTAAATTTAGGAGGTCTATACACGGATAAAACAAGAACGTGAGAAACTCCATGAATAACAACGGCGAGATACTCAAAGGACTTAAATTCACCAAAACTAACATCTTTACATTTTAACTGGCTCGAGTAAATGTTTGCCAATCCGCCCCCCTTTTTTCCCTGGCGGTCTGCACGAGTAAAACTGTAATCCGGAGGAGCAGATTCGATTAAAACAGCTGCGCCGTCTGCGTTAAGCCATGTTTCACTTAGTGCAATAAAATCAATGTGTCTATCACTAATAAGGTCATTGATAAAAAACGTCTTGTTAGTTAAAGCTCTAACATTTAATAGCGCCATATTTAATGATTCGGGGGGGCAGAGCTGAATTCTATGCGCGTATTAGTTATTGGTCAGTCAGTCAGTGAGGGCTTTGCCTTCTATTAGTTTTAGATAATCCCTAATTGCCTATTTTATTTTTTAATTAACTGCAATTAACTGATCACCACCTGGTGGTGAGTTGGCTTCAATGGTGGGGGAGGATGCCGGTCAGGCCCGGTAGGCCCAAATGTGTTGTGCGGGTCTGCTGGGAACATCTGGCAGAGTCCCCTGTCAGAAGTAGCTTCAACTCCCACCCCCGGCAGAACTTCAACCACATCCCGAGGGAGGTCGGGGACATTGAGTCCGAATGGGCAATGTTCCGTGCCTCTATTGTTGAGGCGGCTGACCGGAGCTGTGGCCGTAAGGTGGTCGGTGCCTGTCGTGGCGGCAATCCCTGAACCCGTTGGTGGACACCGGCGGTGAGGGATGCTGTCAAGCTGAAGAAGGAGTCCTACCGGACCCTTTTGTCCTGTGGGACTCTGGAGGCAGCTAATAGGTACCGACAGGCCAAACGGAATGCGGCTTTGGTGGTTGCTGAGGCAAAAACTCGGGCATGGGAGGAGTTTGGGGAGGCCATGGAGAACGACTTACGGACGGCTTCAAGGAGATTCTGGTACACCGTCTGGCGTCTCAGGAGGGGGGAAGCAGTGCCATGTCAACACCGTATATGGTGGGGATGGTGCACTGCTGACCTCGACTTGGGACGTTGTGGGTTGGTGGGGGGGAATACTTCGAAGACCTCCTCAATCCCACCAACATGCCTTCCAATGAGGAAACAGAGCCTGGGGACTCGGAGGTGGGCTCCCCCATCTCTGGGACTGAGGCCACCAAGGTGGTCAAAAAACTCTGGTTGGCAGGGCCCCGGGGGTGGATGAGGTACACCCGGAGTTCCTCAAGGCTCTAGATGTTGTAGGACTGTCTTGGTTGACATGTCTCTGCAACATCGCATGGACATCGGGGACAGTGCCTCTGGATTGGCAGACCGGACTGGTGGTCACCCTCTTTAAGAAGGGGGACTGGAGGGTGTGTTCCAACTACAGAGGGTTCACACTCCTCAGCCTCCCTGGTAAGGTCTGTTCGGGGGTTCTGGAGAGGAGGGTCCATCGGATAGTCAATCAATCAATCAACATTTATTTATATAGCACATATTCATACAAAAAAATGTAGCTCAAAGTGCTTTACAAAATGAATAGAAAAATAGAAGACACAATAAAAAAAATAAACATAAGTCAACATTAATTAACATAGAATAAGAGTAAGGTCTGATGGCCAGGGTGGACAGAAAAAACAAAAAAAACTCCAAAGGCTGGAGAAAAAAATAAAATCTGTAGGGGTTTCAGACCAAGAGACCGCCCAGTCCCCTCTGGGCAATCTACCTAACATAAGTCAAACAGTCCTCTTTGTATTTAGGGTTTTCATGGAAGGACCTGATGATGATGGTCATGTAGACTTCTGGCTTTCAGTCCATCAATGTTGGTGCATCATGATGCTTTGAGTAGGTGGTGGTGGCGCAGGCCGCCACCACAAAGAAACCGGAAAAAGAAACAGAAGAGAGAGTTGGGTTTGAACTTCAGATTCGGGAGGAACAGTGTGGTTTTCATCCTGGTCGCGGATCAGTGGACCAGCTCTACACCCTTAGCAGAGTCCTGGAGGGTGCATGGGAGTTTGCTCAACCAGTCTACATGTGTTTTGTGGACTTGGAAAAGGCGTTCGACCGTGTCCTTTGGGGAATCCTGTGAGGGGTGCTCCGGGAGTATGGGGTACCGGACCCCCTGATAAGGGCTGTTCGGTCCCTGTACAATCTGTGTCAGAGCTTGGTCCGCATTGCTGGCAGTAAGTTGAACCCGTTTCCAGTGAGAGTTGGACTCCGCCAGGTCTGCTCTTTGTCACTGATTCTGTTCATGACTTTTATGGACAGAATTTCTAGGTGCAGCCAGGGTGTTGAGGGGGTCCAGTTTGGTGGACTCAGGGTGTCTGGGCTTTCCCTTAAAGATAGGGTGAGAAGCCCAGTCATCTGGGAGGGGCTCAGAGTAGAGCCACTGCTCCTCCGTATCGAGAGGAGTCAGATGAGGTGGCTTGGGCATCTGATTAGGATGCCCCCTGGACACCTCCCTGCTGAGGTGTTCCGGGCACATTCAACCGGGAGGATGCCCTGGGGAAGACCCAGGACACGCTGGAGGGACTATGCCTCCTGGCTGGCCTGGGAACACCTTGGGATTCTCCCGAAAGAGTTAGAAGTGGTCGGGGAGAGGGAAGTCTGGGCCTCTCTACTCGAGCTGCTGCCCCCGGTACCCGACCTCAGATAAGCGGAAGATGATGGATGGATGGATGGAATAACTGCAATTAGGTTTTAGTTGTGTTCTGTTTTCTTAACTAGCCACCATTTAATAAAAAATGCAGACAACAAAGGAACCACAAGCTCTCCAGCTAAAGTTCATTGATGTACAGTGGTGAATGTGCTTCATGAAATATCTGTGTTAATAAAATGTTCAGAAATAAATAAGAGAGTAAAGGGAAGGGCTGAGAAGCACAAATCAGTTCTGCTCCACAAAACAAATGGATAGTGTTCTCAGTAATGGAAACATTAAAGTGTAAGTAAAAATTAATAAGCCATATAGTTAACACCAAGTTTTATTATCAGCAAGGACTGTCTGTGTTTAGGTTGGACCAAAAATCTAAAGCCACTGTGGCCATCCAGGACCATGAATGAGGATCCCTGTGCTAAATTCATTCAGGAAGTAGTCCCCTGAGGCAGAGCAGGCTCTGAGAAGACTGCTTTGGAACTATGGACTGGGATATCCTGCAGGGGTCACATAGTGAGAACATTGAGGAGGTTGTTGACTGCACTACTGACTACATCAACTTTTGTATGGCCATTGTAGTTCCAGTAAGAACAGTACGCTGCTAACAACAAGCCATGGATTACAAGTGACATCAAGGGCCTTTTGAACCAGAAGAAAAGGGCTTTTAAAGGGGGTGATCAGCATGAGCTCAAGTGTGTGCAGAAGGAACTCTGAGTCCAGCTCGGAACGGCGAAGGAGCAGTACAGGAGAAAGCTGGAGCAGAAGTTGCAGAATAACAGCATAAAGAAAGTGTGGGATGCGATGAAGATCATCACTGGCTGCAGCTCGAAGCGGGGTGCCACCATCGAGAGAGACGTGGAGAGAGCAAACCAGATGAACAACTTCTTCAACAGGTTTGACCACCCTAACCCACTCTCACCTCGGAGTACTGCACCCTCCACCCATCCTTCTGCTGATACCAGCATAGGAGAGAGTTTCCCCCAAACCATAATTACAGCAGCCCAGGTAAGCAGAGAGAAGAGTAGACTTTGTGCCAGCAAAGCAGCGGGTCCAGATGGAGTATCGCCACGACTGCTGAAGGCCTGTGCGTTGGAGCTGGGGACTCCTCTACAGCACATCTTCAACCTGAGCCTGGAACAGGGGAGAGTCCCGAGGCTTTGGAAAACATCTTGCATCACCCCAGTCCCAAAGGTATCACATCTTAGTGAGCTGAACGACTTCCGGCCTGTCACTCTGATGTTGCATGTGATGAAGACCATGGAGCGGCTGCTGCTTCACCACCTGAGGCCACAGGTCTGCTACGCCCTCAGCCCTCTACAGTTCGCATGCCAGGAGAAGATGGGAGCGGAGGATGCCATCATCTATATCAGGGGTGTCAAACTCCAGTCCTGGAGGTCTGCAGTGCCTGCAGGTTTTCATTCTAACCATTTTCTTAATTAGTAACCAGTTTTTGATGCTAATTTAACTTCTTTAGCCTTAGCTTTAATTAGCTTGACTCAGGCCCCTTAGTTGTTTTTTCCATAATTAGCAGCCGGACAGTAATGAGACATAAAACAAGCAGGACGTGACGAGCTCACCTGTACCCATCAAACAAAATCTGAAAATAAAGACGAAGGTCTCAGTAAGGTTGATCCCTCAGGTTACCCAAACATTTTAGGAGCTCTTAGAAAAAAACAGAATATCAACAGTTCTGGAAATGTATGCTGTGGCAGAAAGAGAGCAGCAACAAGCCATGTAATTAAATGGGTTTAATTAACAGCAAGAATCAGCTTCTCATTAAGGAACTGGTTGGAGTTTGAAGCCCCAATTTAGCTGGTCATCTGTTGGCTCGTTTCATGTCTCATTTCTGTTTGGCCGGCATTTAATGAAGAAAATAATCAATTCAGAAGACTTAATCCTTAAAAACAGGGCTATTAAAATAGAGGGAAAAGAGGTTAATTAGCAGTGAAAACTGGACACTAATTAGGAAAAGGGTTAGAAAGAAAGCCTACACCCACTGCGGCCCTCCAGGCCTGGAGTTTGACACCTGTGATCTATATGCTAGATCCCTTTCCCACTTGGACAGTGGCAGTGGTGCAGTAAGAATTATGTTTCTGGTCTTCTCTAGCACCTTCAACACCATCCAACCTCTGCTCCTTGGGGACAAGATGACAGAGATGGGAGTAGATTCATGCATGGTAGCATGGATTGTGGACTATCTTAAAGACAGACCTCAGTATGTGCATCTCGGGAACTGCACGTCTGACATTCCGGTCAGCAGCACAGGAGCGCTGCAGGGGACTGTGCTTTCTCTGTTCCTGTTCAGCCTATATACATCCGACTTCCAATACAACTCGGAATCCTGCCACATGCAAAAGTTTGCAGACAACACTGCTATCGTGGGCTGCATCAGGAGTGGGCAGGAGGAGGAGTACAGGAAACTAATCAAGGACTTTGTGAAATGGTGCGACTCAAACCACCTACAACTAAACACCAGCAAAACCAAGGAGCTGGTGGTGGATTTTAGGAGGCCCTGGTCCCTCATGAATCCCGTGATCATCAGAGGCGACTGTGTGCAAAGGGTGCAGACTTATAAATACCTGGGAGTGCAGCTGGATGATAAATTGGACCGGACTGCCAATACTGATGCTCTGTGTAAGAAAGGACAGAGCCAACTATAATTCCCTAGAAGGCTGGCGTCCTTCAACATCTGCAATAAGTTGCTGCAGATGTTCTATCAGACGGTTGTGGCGAGCGCCCTCTTCTATGAGGTGGTGTGCTGGGGAGGCAGCATAAAGAAGAGGGATGCCTCACGCCTGGACAAACTGGTGAGGAAGGCAGTCTGTATTGTAGACACGGAGCTGGACAGTTTGACATCTGTGACAGAGCGACGGGCACTGAGCAGGCTCCTGTCAATAATGGAAAATCCACTGCATCTACTGAACAGGATCATCTCCAGACAGAGGAGCAGCTTCAGCGACAGACTGCTGTCACCATCCTGCTCCACTGACAGACTGAGGAGATCGTTCCTCCCCCACACTATGCGACTCTTCAATTCCACCTGGGGTGGGCTGGGGTAAACGTCATTATTATACAAAATTATTGTCTGTCTGTTATACCTTCATTGTTATCACTCTTTAATTTAATATTGTTTTTTATCAGTATGCTGCTGCTGGAGTATGTGAATTTCCCTTTGGGATTAATAAAATATCTATCTATCTATCTATCTAAATCAAAAAATGGCATTTTTCTTTATTTACTCCAGTTTGTGCAGTAAGTGACGGCCTTCAAAAACTAGGAATACTGATATCCAGTTTGAGTCTAAGAACATCTGTTTTTTTTCTTTTTTAACCAAAATGCTGGAAGTAGACTCCAACTAGAGGATTGTAAATATAATTTTATGTTCTGAGTTTGGGATCATGAACAGGTTTATCAGCCTATACTATTTGTCTTTAAGCCATGGAGTTTGTAATAAATTTAAAGGTTATAAGGATTCTACCTTCCTAAAATTTATTGCCTCATTAACCTCGGTGAAGTACATCCAGACAGGACAGACTAGGACACTTCTCTCTTTTATGTTAAGCACTTTGTTTTACTTTCTGTGGGTCTTAGAATTCATGTGAATTATAACAGAATGCCAGAATCTCAAAAATGACCTTATTAATTATTTGACAAAATTCCCCATAGGGAGCAGCATGGTTGATATTTTTATTCCCCTTTTATGTGGTAGGGAATATTCACATTAAGCCTGAAAGAAATATGTAAAAAGAGAACTTTATACTAGACAGGAAAATATTTGTGCACTTAAAAAGGGAATACGCCTGTATTGAATATACTAAGGGCAGCACTGTGTCACAGTGGTAGCACTGCTGCGTCACAGTAAGGACATGTTCCAGGTCATCCCTGCATGGAGTTTGCATGTTCTCCTCATGTCTGCATGGGTTTCCTCCAGGTACTCCGATTTCCTTCCACCATCCTAAGACATGCAGGTTAGGTGAATTGTCAATACTAAATCGGCGCGTGTGTGTGTTCACCCTGCCATGGACTGGTGTCCTGTCCAGGGTTTGTTCCTGTCTTGTGGTAGCTGGAGTAGGCCCCAGCACCCCCACACAACCCTGTTCAAAATTAAGCAGGTTAGAAAAATGACGGACTGAATATGCTGGCTCTTGTTCAGAAAGCGGACGTCATTTGGTTGTTTCACAATAATTAAGATTAGGTATATAAGTAGGTTTCACGTTTCTGTTATCATTTTAGCCCTAAAATATTGACTTAACATCAGGGACCTATTTTATTGACCTTAAGGTTAGTGTTTGGGCGAGGGAAAGGCCGTCTGAAGTGGTGTCCGCTTTCTGAACAAGACCCAATATGCTAATGCATGGCACAAGGATTCAATCTAGTATTTTAATGTTTTAACTTAAAAAACAGAATTTTAAAGTGTCAAGTCAAAATGAAACAAACTAGTCATGAAAAGTTATTTGATCACTTTGTGATTAATGTAATTAAACAACAACAGTGTATGATCTAGCATTGATAATTCTCTGAAGAGTTGAATTCGGGCAAGAAACAGTTAAAATTATCCAGGGCAGGACTCCTATGGACTTGGATTAAGAAATCCTGGTGTGTGTGGCAAGTGTGCTTGTATCTTGTCAGGCCACACTAATTATTGTTCAGTTGGTTAACTTGTGAAAATATGAAATAAAACTTGTGAATCATAGCTATTTCTGGTTTTTAATAAAAAAAAAAAGTTAAAGGACTCACTAACACAATCTGTTAAAACTGGAGGAAAAGAATGATGGAAAAAGTGACTGAATTATTTAATATTAACATAATTGAAACATGTTGTTAAAAACAACAGCATAATACTGAATTAACACAATTCATGTTAGAGTAACTTTATCAGGATGTATAATTTACTTAAAACAAGGTGCGTTGAAATAAGTTGATTGATTGATAGATACTTTATTAATCCCAAGGGGAAATTCACATACTCCAGCCAGATGCGTAGCTAGGGTTTTCAGCACCCGGGGACAACTGAAGATTTCACGCCCTCTCCTGTTTACCAAGTGCAATGGGTAAGGGAAGGAACATTTAAAAAAAATGTATTTAAAATAATAGTATTTTAAGAAAAAAATATTTTTTTATTTTAAATAGATTTAAATTTTTTAATTTTTTAAAGCACTTTTATGCATATATTTTCAAGGTTTCGTTAAATTTTATAAAGGTAGAATGAAGTAAAATAATTAAGACAACAATGGTAGTTCGAAAATATAATTATTCTAAAATATTATTTAAATATAACATTGCAAAAACTTAAACATTATATTGAATATAATAATATAATAACCTGAAAATGAAGTTAGTACAGTATAAAGTAAAAAAAATAGTTTGTATAATGCTTTAAATGTAATTATTAACTTCAAAGAGAAATTTTCCTAGCCTTTGCTGCTGCAAATTTATCGATTTACTAATCTCGGATCCTGATTATTTTATTGTAATTAAAAAGTCAAATGTTTGTATGTGTGTGTATAATTTAATAAATAAAAAGTCTCCAAAAATGATAACGCGCCTCATGTTCTTTAAAATCTAAATCCGTCATTAGTTTTTGTAAGAAAAAATTCGTTTTCCGCATTTAAAAATGATTTTAAAGAAAGTATATAACAAATTATAAAGCAAAATAATTATATTTATAAAAACTGCATTACTTACAATTTATTTGTACAAAAATATGATGGGGAAACGTCTAGACTTTTGCAGCCATCTACTAGAATACTTCACCACAGCCCAATCAATTTTCTTTCAAACACATAAACACAAATCACTTGGCACACATAAATGGCGTTTGCAACGACTTAGACAATAATACACTAATACCTCGTGTCAGTCGCGCAACCTGTTTAATAACGTCAAAAATGTTTCTGGGTGGGAGTCAAGCATGTTAGAGTAGTGGAGGGGATAAATTATTGTCTGTTGGGTATATACAGTAGAACTAATACGTGCTTTGAAATCAGAAAGAGACAAAAAACATAGGAAATAGATACCCTCATGCTGATGGAGTGATTGACTGAGTATGTAAATGTTTTTTATTTCATGTTTAGTGCATTTAAGAATGGAAAACATTTCATTCTAAAATTTCGTAACATCAATTTGGTGCCCTCTGGACAGATGTCCCCCCTTGCCCCTCCAGCTACACCACCGACTCCAGCAGCAACATACTGATAAAAGTAAACAATATTAAAGAGTGATAAAAATGCAGGTAAAAACAGACAATGACTTTGTATAATTTTAACGTTTACCCCGGGGGGATTTGAAGAGTCGCATAGTGTGGGGGAGGAACGATCTCCTCAGTCTGTTAGTGGAGCAGGACAGTGACAAAAGTCTTTTGTTGAAGCTGCTCCTCTGTCTGTAGATGATCCTGTTAAGTGGATGCGGTGAATTCTTCATGATTGACAGGAGCCTTCTCGGCTCCTGTCGCTCTGCCACGGATGTCAAACTGTCCAGCTTCATGTATGTTTTAAAACAATGCAGAAATATAGAGCACTACAAAGCAAATAATTTTATGTGGAACCCATGTCCATAATTAAAATGAATAAATTACCATATATACCCGTGTATAAGTCGGGTCTTGAAACTGAAAAATTGATCATATAATCAGACCCCGACTTATACGGCCATTCAAAAATGTGACATTTAAATTTTTTTTTTTTATAAACATCTACTCCAATCTCACACCAGTTTCTCAGACACATTGAATTTTGTTGCAGCAGCGCAGTTACCAATTTCTTTCGCCACTTCAACAACTTTTACTTTAAAACCAGCTTCATAAATATCTTCTGATCGAACGCTCCATTGTAGATAAGGGATGCTCTTACGATAACGGTGTATGAGGGTGTGAGATACACAAAACCGTGCAAACGTCGCTTCAGAATGGTTCGGGAATTACCGTGTGGTCACATAGGCACAATACATAGAAAAAAAGGCAGTGAGCTCTATGGTTACTCTCTCATTTTGGCATTGGCATATCATAATCTGTTTGGCCAATTGTGTGAGTTTTCCGCATTCAACTTATACAACCAACATTATAAAATACCAGACATTATTATTGTCAAATCAAGCCTTGACCTACTCGCGGGAGAACTTATCTGCGAGTATATACAGTAATTAAACTTTTTTTTTTTCTTTCATTGTGTCTTCTGTCAGCAGCAAGTGTAAACCTGAAGTTTATTCTCTAAGTAAACTATTTTCTATGGGCTATTCTTCACTGATTTTTGCAAGCACTTCAGTGTTTTCCTTTGTGAACAATAAAATATAAGGTATTTTGAAGAGAATAGGCCATAAAAAGCTTGCCAATCTTCTCCACCTTATTTCTCAAAAATAATATATTGAATTTCGAATGTCACTAAATGGTTACTGTGTACCACACTGCCTGGTAAAGTATTTCATGTGTCTGTGGTTCTATGTGTGAAGAAAAACTTCCAACATTTGTGCAGAATTTACCCTTAACAAACTCCTTTTAATGTAATACCCTGCATCTTCTGTACTAATTCTTTTCCTAATTTTAAACATCTCAGTTTTGTCACCTCTTAATCTCTGTTTGCTTAACTGAAAAGGTTCAACTCCTTTAATTTCTCCTCACAGCTCATATGTTTCAGTACCAGAATCAGGCCTAGGTGTTCTTTTTGGGATTTTTTCTAGTGCTGTTATGTCTTTTTTCATAATATGGAGACCAAAATGTCTGCAGTACTCTAATGCCTTACACAGCTTGAGCATAACCTTTTTTTTTTACTTGTACGGTACACATTGTGCTGTATAACCAAACATTCTATTGGTCTTCTTAATGGCTTCCATACACTGTCTTGATGTTGATAGAGATGAGTCCACCACAACTGTGTGATGTTAGTATTTTCATGCAGTGTGTGAAACATTTTAAATGCTTTTTATTGATCAAGTAATTTTCGCTGGTGAAGGCACTGCAGATGAAAAACTGAGGATCCATAGTCCATACTTTAGATTGTTTATTAACCTCTGTATTTCATATAACACTAGAGAAAGTGAACCATTTTAAACTTTAAATCACAATTACTGTTATTTATCTGTGTGGGTGATTCAACAGACCAATTCCAAAAAACACCGGAGGCTCTTGCAAAACTGCAGGGTCTACAGAAGTGCCCAGTTTGTGAATTCTGACCACAGGCTTGTTGTTGCTGCTTTGAAGATCCAGCTTAGGTCCAGTAGACTACCACCTACTAGGAAAATGTGGCTGGACTTGGTCAGACTCCAAGATCAGGCTGTTTCTAACGAGTTTGCATGCAGTTTGTGTGAGGCATTTACAGGCTTGAATGCGACAGCTGATCCTAATGTGATGTGGGAGACTTTCCGTGACAAGACCTTGAAAGTTGCTGCAGGTTGTGTTGGTGATACTGGTGTTTCCACAAGGGTGTGTCATTTCGCAGGGCACACTGGATATCATTGAGAGGAGTCGCAGCGGCGACCTACCAGCGACCGAAGCAGTCTGGTTTTAGGCCTAAGAAGTCTACCATCGACCGCATCCTGCCACTGAGGATTCTCATGGAGCGCAAACGCGAATATCAGCATAGCTTCTTTGCAGCCTTTGTTGATTTTCGTAAATGTTCGACTCACTTGATCGATCTGCCCTGTGGGACATCCTGGGGGTTCACGGGATCCCCTCAAGGTTGCTGGATATCATGGCTGGCTTGTACACTGGTACTGTGAGTGCTGTGCACAGTGGAGGTAGAACCTCTGTGTTTTCCCCAGTTGATTCTGGGGTTCGTCAGGGGTGTGTTCTTGCACCTACTCTGTTCAATGCTTACATGGACTGGGTGTTGGGCAGGCTCATGGGGTCCAGCGGCTGTGGGGCATCTGTTGATGAAGAAAGATTCACTTTTCTTGATTTTGCTGACGATGCTGTGATCTTCACGGAGTCAATGGAGGCTCTGATTGGGGCTCTCGAGACACTGAGTGAGGAGTCTGAGTCTTGCGAGTGTCCTGGATAAAAACTAAGATCCAGGGGCCTCATGTATAACGCCGTGCGTAGAACTCGCACTA
This sequence comes from Polypterus senegalus, assembly GCF_016835505.1. Lineage (NCBI taxonomy): Eukaryota > Metazoa > Chordata > Cladistia > Polypteriformes > Polypteridae > Polypterus > Polypterus senegalus. The sequence goes on from NC_053159.1 coordinate 37,752,738, forward strand.
TAACATGGCGTAAGCACAAAAGCCGAAATGTGTTTACGCACAGAAAAATCCAGATGCAGGAATCTGTGCATACTCCAACTTCCACGTTCTTCTGCTACATAAATCCCGATCAGCGTGAAAACTAAAGCTTGTGCACACGCATTATGTAACGCCCCAAATCCTCCCAGAATTACGCCTATTTGAATATGCAAATCAATATAAATCGCCCTTAAGCGCAGCCTTCTGTGAAAAGACAATGGGAAAAGCACGGGGGAAAATATAAGAATTTCAGCGAATACCAAGTGGAGGCAAATGAAAAACATACTATTTGTTCAAATAAACCGTGGTATAATCAACAAAAGGAAGTTGATCGAGTGACATAGCGTGTTGGAGAAACTTGAAAGCTCACGTTCACAAAATCGCACAGTGCCGGAAATAAAAAAGAAGTCACATATCAAAGTCGCCGTGAAAAGGCAAGACGTAGCCCACCATCTGAGTGTCATATGAAAGCTTATTAGGGTACAGAGAAAAAAGGCACACAGTGAGGAAAAAGCACGAAATGTCAACTTCAATCTCGACATTTCCACTTTAATCACGTAGTTTATTTTGTCATTAAAGTAGAACATCATAAACTTCATCTTAAAATCGTTTAATTAACCAGTTTCTCAAATCACATTGTAATTAAAGTAGCATGTTAAATGCTTTGTTTTGTATTTGATCTTCTATGTGCTCTATGTGTGTGAATCACTACTTGCTTTTTAACTTGGCTCTCTTCCTCCAACTGGACACAGAATCAATTACATTCGTAATATTACAGTTCTCTGAATAACGAAAATACTGAGATGTATACGTGATGTAATTTTCATGATGATAGGAGTTAAAGCACGTTATTAAACATGTGTTTCACTTCGATGAAATAATTTATTACAGCAGTACAATCAGGGCGGCTCTAGGCTTGTGGTGGCACTGGGCAGAAGAAGAATCGGTGGCTCCTTCGCCCGCCCGTCAGTAAGGTAGCTTATGCACAGTGGATGGCTACGTCCGTTGCAGACACTGCATAGCCGCCTCGTGCTCATGACGCAAGCATTTAACTTTTACCGAAATTTGTCGCTGTGTTTTTAGCTGTGTTGTTATTTTCTCTTTCTGTTTTATATTCAATATATATTGGCGTAGCCGTCACTGCAGTCAGTGCTTTTCTTTCCCCAAGTAACCGATCGCCATACAATCAGCTCTGTAATAGGCGTTAAGCCATCTGTAAACTTAGCGCCGATTCTTCAAAGCGTTTAAAGAACATTGAAATATCTTAGTAGTACATGTTTAATTATTCTATCATACGACACTCCCAGTGAAGAATATAGATTATTTAAATGAAGTTTAAAGTTTTATCTGTATAATTTAATAAACATGTTTTGCTGAATTTCACCTTATAAATGATATTGTTTCTGTTTCTGAACCGCGAGGTCCGTACAGGAAAGGCTTTAAAACATTTTGCAGTGGCTGAGACAGCGTGTCCTTGAAGCTGTATACCGATAATTCCCTTTCCGATCAGCTGCTTCTGTGATTCACACTCAGATGCAGTGATATAAATACTCTGAGTGGTGCAGTGAGAGAAATATTGAAAAAGATGATCCGCTGTGGCAACTCCTAACAAGAGGAGCTGAAAGAAGAAGAAGTGAGAGTAACAACGCTAAAGCAGTTATGGTATTTGGAATACTATGGCTGTTCCCTCTACCATTATATTGTTACAAGTTAATTACAATCGGATGCATTACACTAATAAACAATATGCGGTTAGTTTCGGTGTATTTATAAAGCCGCGTCAGGAAAATAAGGTGTTACCACACAGGAACAGTAGCACTGCTTTGGCGCTGGGTGCCGCCAGTCTGCAAAACCGGCGGAGAACTTGCGTACGACAAGGTATGAGGTACCGTGGAAAAGTGCGTGGATTTACGGCAAGTGTAGGTTTTATACATCGCGATTTGAACGTGGAAAAGTTCTTACGCAACGTTTCTGTGCGTACGCACCGTTTATACATGAGGCCCCTGGCCTTTTAATGACCTCTTAGGCCATCAGCAGTGTGTCTGTCTGCGGAGACAGTGTCACCCTTGTCGAGAAGTTTACTTACTTCGGCAGTGACATTTAATGTCTCTGGTGATTCTTCGTGTGAAGTTGATAGATGGTCGCTGGAAAAGGGTGAGTGGCGCTCCCAATATCTATGCATAAGGACGAAGGTCCAAGACTTTAGAGTCCTGGTGCTTCCTGTCTTGCTATATGGTTGCGAGACATGGACGCTATCCAGTGACCCGAGATGAAGACTGGGCTCCTTTGGTACTGTGTCTCTTCAGAGAATCCCTGGGTACCACTTGTTTGACTTTGTGTTGAATGAGGCACATTACCTGCATTGTAAGGGAGGGTCAGTTATGGCACTATGGCTATGAGGCACAATTCCCCAATGGTGATTCGGGTCCCAGAATCCTCATTGTTTAGTACCCGAGTGGCTAGACCAGGCCAAGGGGGCACCCACGTAACACCTGGCTGTGGCAGATAGAGGGTCATTTCTGGAGGGTGGGACTAGACCGTGTTTCTGCCTGGGAGGTTCCCAACCAGGATCCTGAGCTATTCGTCGTGTGGTGGGTGCAGCAACGCACTGCACCAGTGCATGCTCCCTGACCTGATTGTTAGTGCGCTCATTCTATCACATCAGCATTTTCAAATATTGTGGAGTTCCCCTTTCTGCTATGTTTTTTTGAGTGAAGGTTATTCTTTCTCAGTCCTTAAATATTTAATATTTCTTCCTAAATATACTTCGTCACATAGACACATACTTTATGACAGAGATGCATGCACAGGTACAAGCTGGAGTGTATTTGTCTTTGGTTACCATGTTATTTTACATCTTATTAAGTAGCAAAAAGAAAAGAAACTCTGTAACTCTTTAAAGTAAATTAATCCGTTAAGGATTTGAGTCCTAAAAGATGACTAAAATATAATTAAGATTCTAATTAAGGAAATTGGCTGCTCAAAAACTTGCATCCACTGTAGCCCTTCAGGTAGTAAGTCTGAGTAGGCTTTCTAATAACATGGCCAATAACAGCTTTGAGAGATCCCCAGGAGCTGAGGAAATGAGAGGATACATTTTTCAAACACCAAATTCACTGATGCCTTTGGTGGGTCGACAAGCAGTTTTGCATATACTGTACCTTGGTTACATTTTGACTTAACCAGGCAGATAAAGGTGTACTGTGTGATGTTTCTGTTATTCATGGAAAGGAGGAGGAGTGTGTGTGTATTTCGCAATTTTTGCATTGTGTTTTTAAGCTAACTTTTGTGTTATTGTCACTGTTGTATCTTTATTAATATTTATTGTTGTCTGAGCTTGTCAATGTGCTAAAAAGAGTTCTTTATAAGAATGTATTGAATACAATGTTTTGCATTCACACAGCTTTGTGGAGCACCAATCTGCTGCCATGTCAGGCACAGTGTCAGTCCTTCAGCAGTTTGTCTGTGGCCTTAAGAGTCGCAGCGAGGAGACGAGAGCAAAAGCTGCCAAAGACCTGCAGCACTATGTGACAACAGAGCTGCGAGAGGTGAGGACCTGTGCTTGTGAACTGCTGCTAACCATATTAATTTTTATACTATTTGTGAGCTTTAAGACAATCTACTGAAACATGTTTGTAAACCTAAATCAAAATGCTTGAAGATAAACAGATTTCACAGTTTGGAATGATCTGGCTAAAGTGGAAGGGTCAGAATTGAATCTTATTCTTAAAAATCCACAAATGTCACAACATTAAGGCCGCAAAGAGAAGTAGGTTAGAATTCCCCAAGGTATTGTGACAGACTAGACAATAACTATGAGGAACATCTTGTTTTGGTAATTGCTGTTAAAAGTGTGTGTAACTATTAGTCATATATTTATTTACTTATTTGACTGATGCCTTTATCTAAGGCACTTTACAACGTTTGAAGCCCGAAGGCTTAACCACACACGTCACACTGCAAGGGTATTTTTCACTTTAAAAATTTGGGCATTGCATAATTTTGTGTGCGACCTAGAACTTTGTGGTGTTTACTTGGAGTCACTTTAATGTAATAAAATATTGGGATTGGTAAATTGTTAACATTTTCAAACCTGCTTAATCCATTTTAAAATTGTATGGAGTTTGATAATATCCTAGTTGCAAGAAAGGAAATGATCTTTGACAGTGTGCCAGCCCTTCGCAGGGCCCAGTCACACACACCCACCATCATTCTCACATGGGTCAGTTTGCAGTTGCCAATTAATTCAGCCCAACTTTGGGAGAATTGGTAGGAAAAATCCACGCAGTGAAAGGGAGAGTGCTTTATAGTACTGAAACCCACATGAGATTCTGACAACATTCAGTTGCAAAAAAATGTAAAGTTTCATAGAGTTAATGACATATATTTTACAGGGAATTTTATGCTTCTTTGATTTTGCCTTTCCACTAATAGTTTTGAATGCACTTTTGTTTTGAAGCTAAGTTTGGAAGAAGCCACCCAGTTTTATGATGAATTGAACCATCACATTTTTGAACTGGTTTCCAGTTCAGACGTGAATGAGAAAAAAGGAGGTATTCTTGCAATCGGTAAGCATATTAACATTGCATTGAAGTTCAAATGCAGTGAAGAGAATTTTCCATTAGTGTGGTGAACATCCTGTCAAGTTCTTAGTCACAGTCAAATTAAAGTTACTGATGGAATCAAATATCCACCATTTTCATGTATTTTCAGCACAGATTATTAGCCTAGCAGAGTATATTCATATGATAAAAGAGGAGTCTGAATCTTTTGTGTCCCCCAGAGCATTATTTTATGTGCGCTCATGTCATTCTGGCTTGTTTATTATGTCCCCTTGTGGTTGCCAGTGATTGTGAATGCTTTTTGACAATAGGAAGATGTTTGTTTTAACTTTTCTTGTGTTTTCTTGTCTTTCAGTGAGTCTAATTGGAGTTGAAGTAGGCAATGCCACCCGAATTAGTCGCTTTGCCAACTACTTGCGTAATCTTCTGCCCTCCAGTGATCCTGTTGTCATGGAAATGGCTTCTAAAGCCATGGGCCGCCTTTCAATGGCTGGTGACACCTTTACGGCAGAATATGTAGAATTTGAAGTAAAAAGGGCCTTAGAGTGGCTTGGAGCAGACAGAAATGAAGGAAGACGGCATGCGGCGGTGAGTTGCAGAAGGTGCTGCAGTCTGGTGTCAACTGGCAGTATCATTAAATGAATTTTTGCTTTGAGTCATATGGGCCATTCACTTTGAAGAATATGCAGTGATTGTTCTTGAGTTATAAAAACTAATGTGCTAAAGGACATTTTAAGATTATGTGCTGAATGGCTGTGCAAAAAATAATGAATATTATTCTGTATGCAGGTGTTAGTCCTCAGAGAACTGGCAGTCAGCGCACCAACCTTCTTCTTTCAGCAAGTTCAGCCTTTCTTCGATAACATCTTTTATGCCGTGTGGGACCCCAAGCAGGCCATCCGAGAGGGAGCAGTGTCTGCATTACGTGCATGTCTCATCCTCACCACCCAGAGAGAGACTAAAGAGATGCAGAAGCCACAGTGGTATAAGGTATGCATCTGCATGCTGAAATTGTGACTGGTACCTGTAGGGGTATGTGCTCCTGTGCCAATTAAAACCACATAAGCAGTACATTATGACTGCATAAGCAGGAGAACAAATAATCAAATTACAAGCTCAGTATTGCCTTTGTAGGAAAATTCCTTGGTTCCCATAATTCCCTGCTTTAAAGAGGAAGATCTCGCAAAACATTTTTTTTTTGAGTAGGCAACTAAAATAGTATGGTAGTAAAAAGACAATAATAATTTTCAGCTTATAATGAAAAAAATCTTGTTACTATTTCACACAATAATTTTATTTTAGTTTGTTTATTTATTTATATTTTGATAGCATGAAATTTCAGGTTGGACAGTAGGCCAGAGTCAAAGTAAAGAGGAAGAAAAACACCTTATGTTTTGAGGTCGTCAGTGGGCCCTCCGAAACCTGTGCTATTTCTCTCTTTAGTTACCTTTAATACCAACAGTGATTCTGATACAGTGAATAAATATGTGAAATTGGCATAAGACCCCAAAAAGGAGGAGGAATAGCAAATGCTGAGGAGGCAAAAAAATATCTTAAAAATGCTTAGGTAATCTTCTAAATAGGACAAACATTTGGTACATGCAGTTTAATATAAAAAATGCAAAGTGCCTCATGCAGGTAAAAGAGACTTTAATTATCCCATACAGGACACTGAGATCCAGAAAAGGATGTAGGGGTTTATGCTGGGTTTCATTTTTCAATTAAGAATGCAACTAAAATATGTGAAAACCTGTTGAATTTAAATCTAGAGATGTTAAGCAACAGCTGCTAATACACTACTGTACTACAAAAAAGACATAGCATTACTAGAAGGTGTCCAACAAAGAGCAGTAGTATGAGAAGAAAACATCATTTATTAAAAGTATTCACTAACCTGTTCTCAACATATACCAGCATTATCTCATATTTTAGTGACCTGGGGTCTCGTGTATAAACAGTACATATGCACAAAAATGCTGCGTACTCCCGTTTCCACGCTCAAATCACAATGTATAAAACCTAAACTTGGCATAAAGCCACGCACATTTTCACACTAGCTCAAACCCTGGCATACGCAAGTTCTCCACTTGGTTTTGCAAACTGGCGGCACCCAGCGTTAAAGCAGTGCTTTTGTTCCAGTGTGGTTTCCGTTTCTTTTTTAGGTCCACGTCCCTGACGCAGCTTTATCATATGCACTGAAATTAACCGCATATTGTTTATTAGTTTAAGGCATCTGATTGTAATTAACCTGCAACAATATAATGGTCCACGGATTGGCCAAACTATTCCAAATACAATAGCTGCTTTAGTGTTGTTACTGTCACTGCACCTTCTTCTTCTTTCAGCTGCTCCCGTCAGGGGTTGCCACAGCAGATCATCTTTTTCCATATTACTCTCACTGCACCACTACTATATCATTGTATCTGAGTGTGGAATAACAGCTCTACAGCATCTGATCGGAAAGAGAATTATTAGTGTAGCATCTAGCACATGCTGCCTATTTGAACTGCTGTCATACGACAAACGCTTCAGAGCCTTTCCTGTACGGACCTCGCGGTTCAGAAACAGTATCATCCCAAAAACTATAAACACAATCAATCAGTCCATCAAGTGCTCCTTGTAGAACGGTTCGTATTTATAAGTACAATTAATTCACTGTAAACTTGCGATAGTTATAATATTGCAGAACCTGAGCCACTTTATAAAGTGTGTATTTACATATGATGACAATATAATTTTTAAGATAAAATGCAGCAAAATATGTTTATTATATTATACAGATAAAACTTTTACTTAATTTAAATAATGTATATTATTACTAATTAAACATGTGAGGACACGGTGTTGCAGCACTAGCAAGAAGCTGGCACTCCGTTCACGGATTGTTCCTGCCTCTCTCTGTATTCTTGCTGGGGCTGGCGCAACACTGGAAGGATAGATGGATAGAATAATTAAACATATACTATGAAGATATTTCAATGTTCCTTAAAATTTTTGAAGAATCGGCGTTCTCAGCTTACAGATGGCTTAACGCCTATTAGAGAGTTGATTGTGTGGCAATTGGGTAGCTAGAAAAAAAAAGGAAGGACAAGAACTGGGGGTTAGTATGTTTGAAAGAGACAGTACTGGTGTGATAAATTATTCCATCGAAGGTCGCACACGGCGCAGCAAGCATCTTACGGGGGAGCAGGAAGAATCTTTGGACAGGGCGCCAGTTCATCACTATCACTGCGCCATCGTGTTAGATTTATTAATTACACACAGACTGATGTATTTCAAATGTTTATTTCTTTTAATTTTGATGATTATAACTGACAACTAATGAAAGTCCCAAATTCAGTATCTCGGAAAATTAGAATATCAATTAAGACCAATGCAAAAAAAGGATTTTTAGAAATGTTGGCCAACTGAAAAGTATGAGCATGTACAGCACTCAATATTTAGTTGGGTCTCCTTTGGCCTGGATTACTGCAGCAATGCAACGTGGCATGGAGTCGATCAGTCTCTGGCACTGCTCCGGTGTTATGAGAGTCCATGTTGCTCTGATAGTGGCCTTCAGCTCTTCTGAATTGTTGGGTCTGGCGTATTGCATCTTCCTCTTCACAATACCCCATAGATTTTCTATGAGTTTAAGGTCAGACGAGTTTGCTGGCCAATCAAGAACAGGCATACCATGGTCCTTAAACCAGGTACTGGTAGTTTTGGCACTTTGTGCAGGTGCCAGGTCCTGTTGGAAAATGAAATCTGCATCTCCATAAAGTTTGTCAGCAGCAGGAAGCATGAAGTGCTCTAAAACTTCCTGGTAGACGGCTGCGTTGACCTTGGACCTCAGAAAACACAATGGACCAACACCAGCAGATGACATGGCACCCCAAACCATCACTGACTGTGGAAACTTTACACTGGACCTCAAGCAACGTGGATTCTGTGCCTCTCCTCTCTTCCTCCAGACTCTGGGACCTTGATTTCCAAAGGAAATGCAAAATTTACTTTCATCAGAGAACATAACTTTGGACCACTCAGCAGCAGTTTTGTCTTTAGCCCAGGCGAGACACTTCTGACGCTGTCTCTTGTTCAAGAGTGGCTTGACACAAGGAATGCGACAGCTGAAACCCATGTCTTGCATACGTCTGTGCGTGGTGGTTCTTGAAGCACTGACTCCAGCTGCAGTCCACTCTTTGTGAATCTCCCCCACAGTTTTGAATGGGTTTTGTTTTACAATCCTCACCAGGGTGCGGTTATCCCTATTGCTTGTACACTTTTTTTCTACCACATTTTGTCCTTCCCTTCGCCTCTCTATTAATGTGCTTGGACACAGAGCTCTGTAAACAGTCAGCCTCTTTAGCAATGACCTTTTGTGTCTTGCCTTCCTCCTTCAAGGTGTCAATGGTTGTCTTTTTGGACAACTGTCAAGTCAGCAGTCTTCCCCATGATTGTGTAGCCTACAGAACTAGACTGAGAGACCATTTAAAGGCTTTTGCAGGTGTTTTGAGTTAATTAGCTGATTAGAGTGTGGCACCAGGTGTCTTCAATATTGAACCTTTTCACAATATTCTAATTTTCTGAGATACTGAATTTGGGTCTTTCATTAATTATCTGTTATAATCATCAAAATTAAAAGAAATAAACATTTGAAATACATCAATCTGTGTGTAATGAATGAATCTAATATACAAGTTTCACTTTTTGAATGGAATTACTGAAATAAATCAACTTTGTCATGATATTCTAATTTTATGACTGGCGCCTGTATATTGATTTGCATATTCAAAGAGGCGTAATTCTGGGAGGAGTTTGGGGAGTGGCAGCGGGCTCACGCACGTGCGTTACTTTTCACGTTGACCGGTATTTATGGAGCGGAAGAATGTGGAAATTGTGAATGCACAGATTTATGCATGTGTTTTTTTTGTGTGTATGAACATTTCCGTTTTTGCCCATACGCAATGTTTTAATGTGAATTCTATGCACAGCGTTATGCATGAGCCCCCGATCTGTATGCTCTCAAGACACATTTCAAATGCACAAACACAAGACAGTTTAAAGACATAAACATGATTTTCACCTGTACAAGGTATGCTGCAAAAAATGTTTACATGATTATTAATGGTACTTTTGTCATACAATAACTCTGTGCAAAAGCAGAGGTTTGCAGATAGGTACAGTGGCCCCGAAGGGCAAGTGACAAAAATGTAAAGGTGTGCCGCGCATACTCAAAAGAGGTGACGCACAGAATTAAATGTGGTGCCGCACAATTAAACAAGGAGATGCACACACTTAAGGTAACACACGCATTCAAATGAGGTGATGCGCAGAATAAGATGTGGTGCGGTGCAAAATTAGAGATGATGCGCTCACAATCAGATTGGTGACGACAAGTAAAAGTGTAGGGAAAGGGTAAGTACCTTGGCTAAACAAAAGGAAAACACTGATTGATGGAAAAGTTTGCCTGTCAGTCCACAGGGGAAGTTTCCGGTAAAGTTGTGTGTTGAGTGAGGGAAAGTTAATATAGCATCCTTTTTTTCAATTACATTGTTGGCGATCACAGTTCATAATGTACGTTAACAGGCGGACATCCATTTTTTTTTTTTTTTTCCCTTGCAAGAGTTAGATAAATAAAGATCCTAAAGTAAACTGGAGGTGCTCCCTGTTCTTTTATTTCTTTTTTTTTTTGGCCTGCAGTGCAGTGCTTGATAGTTTGTTCCAGTTTGTTAACATTCTACATACCGTTTTATTGTAATTACTGTACAATCACTAAAAGAATTATTTATAATCTAACAGATGCTCTGTGGTGATTTTATGTTCGATCTGGGGCTGTTTTATTGGAGAAGTATTTCAGCAAAAGAGACAAAAAAACAACCCTCAAGTTCATGATTTATATGTGCTCCGAGGGTTCATATGTTTGACAGTTCTGGATATTGCACAGTATTACTTGTTCAAGACAACAAGGCAGTCCTTTAAGTAGTGCAATGGCATAATGAAAAATGCAAAGTTATGCAAATTAGTTTTGCCATCTTTTTGTTTGTATGACAAATGCACTGTTCAACCAGATGACAAAAATATCTTTTTGTAGTATTTTTTTTGTTGCCTTATTTCATAATTAGTGAAAACCTACACTCAGACATAATTTCTCCAAAGAATTGCAGCACTGGTCGCACTTTTACTTACAGACCGAATGATCCTCCGTTCTAGCGCATATGCAAGACACGTCTGTACAGTTGCCTGAGTGACACTCGAGACTAACGCTTTTAGCGCGATTTTCGCAGCCCGGGTAACACTCACGTCTAATGCTAAGGAGGCTACTATAAACCCCTTAAAATATGATAAATTTGCTTTTTGAAATCTACTGTTATTTATGAACTTTTAGTAATCATTTTTTTTTTAATATTTTCTCTTTACAGCATTCTTAAACTCACTCAATCTCTTCTAGTCAATTCAGACAATAACATTTTTTGGTATATTTAAAACAAAATATTAAACTGTAGGATTACGAAGAATTGTTAAAACCTCTCCGTAACCATTCTGTTTTTAAAAAGGTGAAAAAGGTCTCAATTTCTGTTAACTTGACTAGAATCTAAATTTGCCTGTTTGACATGTTCTGTGCAGGGTGATCAAAACTTTGAAGTCTGATCTATTAAGGGAGATACCAATAAAACCTGACAAGTGTGCTTTATACTCCCCATATACACTTGTGTACTTGTTGCGCTCATAAAGTTTTTCTGTGCCACTCAAGTGAACCATTTTTTCTTGCTTGTGCAACCATCTTTCTGTAACTCTCCTGGTGTTTTTATTATTGTCATAACATGTTACATAGAGGCAGTCCTTCAGATTGGGTAACAGGTATGTACAAGTGTGGAAAATTTTGTTGGTACCCCTCCACGAAAAAAGAACCCACAATTATCTCCGAAATAACTTGAAACTGACAAAAAGTAATTGTCAATCATCATTGTTTAATTTGTATTTAACAAAAATTAGACTTTGCTTTACAGTTTTGATTGAATAGAATATTTCATATAATAACACAAATGAAAACTGCATGGACAAAAATGATGGGACCCTTAACGTAATATTTTGCTGCACAACCTTTAGAGGCAATCGCTGCAAACAAGCGATTCCTGTAGCTCTCAATGAGACTTCTGGAGCTATCAACAGACAGTTTTGCTTTAGTATGTTTTTCTTTTAACAGTGTTGTCCTCCTGGGTCTTCTTCCATTGAGCCCACTGTTACTCAAAAAGTGACGGATGATGTGCTCAGAAATTGGTTGGACCAGTTTATGCACGCACATCATGGCTTCAACATGTTCCCAGCGTTCATTTGACGTGTCCTCTGAGCACTTCCTCAGAAATTAACACGACACATGCACAGGTTTTGCAGTACAAGCAAAAAATTGGGGGGTGCACTTTATTCAAGTTGGAACGTGACATCAGAGTTCTTGTTCACTGTCAATATGTGACAGCAACATACAGGATCAATGTGAGTGTTGCATATTCCCCATCATAATGACACAATACATTTAAAGGTCTCACATTCTGTGTTGTCTTTTTTTTTTTTTTTTTTTTTTTTTTTGCACCTTCACACTAGCATCAGACTGTACGGAAGTGTATTTGTGCCAAAATAAAAATTAGGGACACAGTGAAGGACAAAAAAAAAATGTGATTTAAAGTGGAAATTTCAACTTTGATCTCGTAGTTTATTTTTTATTAAAGTAGAATGTCTTAAACATCATCTTAAAACTAACCTAGTTGTTAATTGCTACGTGCTTCTGGGGCTTCCTCCAGTGGTGACAGCAACAGCATGCAGTAATCGCAATACAGAGCACATTAAATTTATGGGATTCCAGCTCTCTGCACATTTAGAACCCTTAGATTTATACTTGATTTCACTTTCATGATGAAATGTATTAAAGCATGTGTGCTACATGCGTATGTTACATTTTACAGATAAATCGTTAACATCATTTAAATAATTAGTAATGACATGTGGGGGCAGCACTATGGCGGAGCAGTAGCACTGCTTCCTAACAGGGAGTCATGTTCAATGTAGTTCCCTACCCGGAGATTGAATTTTTTTCCTGGTGGGTTTCTTTGTAGAATAAGCAATATTTTTATCTGTTTTCACACTTACTTTGCTTTACTCATCAACTGACTTATCAGAGGCATGCAGGCATACATGGGACAATTGCTTTTCATTTAATTACTTTTCAGAAGGCATGCAACACTTTTTCAATGAGCTATGAAGGTACCAACAAGTTTGTCCACATCTGTAATATATGGGTATGTTATGTGTACCAGTTCTGTATTTAGTAATTGGCATAATCTATACTTGTATTTTGACTGAAATTGTTCATATCACTCAGTACCTGCCCTCAGTGAAGAGCACTATACTAAAAATAGGTTGTGTTGTATTATAGGTAGGGTAGTAGTCTTAAACGGTCAGATCAGAAGAATAAGGTTGGTGTGGCAGGTCTTCAAAAGTTTTACAGTTTAGCCTTTGGAACACATTTAGTGTGAGCAGGGGAGTTGATATCAAGTAGTAGTGACATGTTCATCAGCTTTCCTTCAGCACTTTCCTCGACTGACTACTGCTATTGCCACAGCAAATCAGCATAATATTAACTGATTATGTTTTATCATGAAATCGTTCACAAGTTAATCGACAAGTTAATTGTAGAAATGTCTTAAGTAATGTTTTTGAGCTTACTAAGCTTGTTTAACATGTACATCTCACAATACATCTGTCATTCTTAAAAAGGGCAGGCTGCATGCTACTGAAACCAAATTTTTTTTTCAGTTTTCCACTACTGAAAGGATTTAATACTTATGATATATAATATATATATATATATATATATATATATATATATATATATATATATATAAATATGTATGAGACCAATATCAGTCTTATTCTGGCCCAGCCCAGAAAGAACCTCTGAATACCTTAACAGTGGCAGGCTGCATGCTGCTGGCACAAATTTTGGTGCCAGTTTTCCCACCCCACAAGGGCTAAACCTCTGAATACCTTACTCTTAGAAGAGCTATGGCTTTTGCTTAGTCTTGCACTAAATGCTCTAACAAAGGCCAGGAGTGTGCTCCTGCTAAGATCATGTTCCCAGATCTCTAACATTAAAGGGTTTAACTTGAACAAGCACAACTCATTATATTACTGACCTCTAAATACCTTAACAAGGGATGTCTCCCACTTTAAGATCTAAATCTGAATGAGTTATCTCTCCATTATATTACAGAACCACTTGACCTAGGCTATGATTCTTCACAACCTGGATAAGTATCTCAATCCCTCATCCTATAAAAACCTCCAGCGCTTTGGTGATTGGTAGTGTAAGTGTGGAAACAACAAATGTTTGTTAATTTCAGTTTATAAACTTATGTTTGTTTACAGAGAAACTAGGCATATTCAACTTCAGAAGTTAAAACATAAGAAAGCATTTGACCTAAATGATTCAACCAAAATCCATACGACAAACTTCATCTCAGATATTTAGTTGGCTTTTTGCCATTATGGTCTTTGTTTTCTTAATCCAGCTGAGGTGTTTATTTCAGGTGCAAGGCATTGCAGCATCTTTTTCATCTTAGGCCAGTTGTGATGCCTGTGAATTTTGGATGCTTATGCAGGTGGCTAATCTGACAAATCCTCTTCATTATAAAGTGTCCTGGTGGTGGATTATGCAAGAATTAGCCATGGTTGCATCAGCATCTTGTTACTTGTCAGTGAAGCTACTTTTAGCTAAATACAATAGGTTCCAAGCACTTATTTCATACCTTCATACAAACATAAACACAGTTTACCTAACTTTTTTGTATAATCTAATAGTCATAAAATAGCTTAGTATGTGTTTCTACATTTATATATCTCCCAATATCCTTTCATTTATGTATATGCATCCCTCTTGAAAAATACTTTGTTGACATCCTATGAGTGATGGTTATGTGCTTGCTGAACCAGCTCTCTATCCAAAAAGACAATTGCCTGTTAAATTAATATTTAAATACACACCATTAAAAATCATAATACAGTCTTGTTTACACAGTTTAACTCCCAGAAAAGCTACATAATATCTAAGTAAGCCTATATTCCTCGCATAGATTAAATAATACAAGTCTTCTTTAACAAACTGTTAAAGGAACCATTTTTCATCCCGGTACAGGACCTTTTAAAGCCAAGAAATTAATATGCACATCATAAAACTATAGACATGCTCTTGCTGGCACTGGCATCGACCACAAACTTTTTTGGTGTTGGAGAATTGCCATGTTTCTGTAGTTTTTATTATTCATTGGACTTTGAGATCATAGTGGTGTATCCAGATTTTATCCTTGTCATGAAATATAATTTCTATAGTGCCTGCTGTCTGATGTACAATCAGTCTCCTAGTTTCCATTACTTTTTCTTGACAGCCTTGAAAACTTTCAAATGTACATTTCAATTTTAGGATTAAAGGAATACTCCACCCAAAAATGATGTGCTACTTACTCCAGGCAAGCGGTGGCCGAGAAAAAATTTTAATCTCATGTTTTCATGCAGAATGGAGAGAAAGAAGGTTATGACATGATAGAAGGCATGTTGTACAACAGCAAATGATGTGAAAAATATCCATGGGGAAAAACAAATCTCCTGTTACTCATTTTGTACAATTTGCATGTTTATCCAGTCATTATGCTCAAAACACATGCTTGTTTGGTAAAATATTGTTATGTAGTTACTTTCTGATGTATCCACACACACAAAGAGGAAACGAAACCTAAATCTTGATGTTAATTGAATTTTTGAACTGAAGACAAGACTCTTAATCAAGAAATGAGGGGGAGGCGTGAATCTTCAATTCAGAAAGTGACTTCCATGAGGCTTTAGGTTTCCTGTTAATGTGCATGCTGAAAACAACTGATATAGCCAATATTACCAATAATACTGTAACTAAACCAGCCTCACCAGCAACCCTCTTTTGCATTAGGCAAGTTCGAAAATGACATGACATAACATGATAGTCTTTCAGTGGCTGAAATAGCTTTCATAGACACCAGATTCCAACTCAGGTGATGTAAAAAAAAAATTCACTTTTGAAACCAAATTTGATTAATTTTCACTCTTTGATGGCAAATTTAAAAATGAGGATGTTAAATATAAAAAACAGTATATCAGTGTATTTGACCTTGGCATCAGAAAAGAAGGATTCAGTGAAACTGAAAAAGCTAAGCTGTGGCTTAGTTTTCAGCTGTTCTCTATATTAAACATTCCTGTATTAGAAGACAGACAGAAAAAAATGTTTATCCTAGTTAGCAGCCAACTCCTATGCTTAAATAAATAAGCCTAGTTCCAGTTTTCCTTATTTGGTTATCTCTGATGCTGCAAACAAGTTTGTTTTTTTATTGGTAAATATTATTCATGCAGATATGCATTTGCAATATGTCTTATGTGTCTATGATTTTGCAATAGGTGCTGTGCTTGTTTAGATCAGCTTAGTATATGTCTACAGTATACCATGTGTGTATGTGGATGTTTGGTGGTGATATAAATTTATTTAAGTGGGTATTAAGCAGGAAGCACATCTTTGTGCAGAGTACATAGATATCTTAAATAAACTACTACTTGCAGTAACTATCATGTAGTTAATGTGGAATGAAGTAAATGCTTTTAAATATATCGGGACAACATCAGGATTCCAGGGTGAGGGTTGACTTTTGTTTTGTTGCTTTCCTTTTCTGATATATTTATATAATATAAAAATTTTTTTCCCATCTTTATTTTTCTACTTTGACTATGAAGTCATTTGTTGTATAAGTTCGACTTGATTGTGTGCAATTTGTTTCCTTCAAAAATAATAAAAAAAAATATATCAGGATAAAATGTTGGAACAGCTTTAATGCTGCCTAACCAAAGGAGATGGCTGAATGGTGGTTTTTCATTTGTACAGTTTCTTTTTTTTCCCTCTGAGATGCATAGTAAAATTGAAACTGTTACTTGAATATCAGGTTGAATTTAATGTTTTAATTCCTTTTCTCAGCAAACCTTTGAAGAAGCAGAGAAGGGTTTTGATGAAAGCCTTGCCAAGGAAAAAGGCATGAACCGTGATGATCGAGCACATGGAGCCTTGCTCATCTTGAATGAGCTAGTACGCATCAGCAGTATGGAGGGAGAGGTAAGTTGGTTACTTTATATGGCAAAAAGGGAAAATGTAGAAGTCCATGTTTTAGAAACATATGTAGCAGATTCAGATAGGAGTAAGCAATGTGGCCATATTTTTATGTGCAGCACTTTTCACTTTATGTGCAGATAGTTGCCCAACCAACCCAGTTTTAGATCTTGCTATAACAGTTGTGGGGTCATGTTAACCTGAAATCTCTCTTTGCAACATTGGATAAAACACAAAATCCAACATGGTGCAGGATGCTATTCCTTCACAAATTAGAGTTATCAATTAAACTAAAACTACCCCATGTTTAAGATGTGAGAGAACATGAGTACAATAACAAAACCTACACAGAAATCGAAATATAGTTCGTAATGCGTGCAGAGAGTAACTGGACGAAGACTTAAACCAAGGTCCTTGAAGATGTCAGGTAAAGGTGTTGAACACAGTGTCAATAAAAATGGAGTATATGTCTGATTTTACCTTTTTTACTTCATATGATATCATAAGTTGACTTTAATCCCTTGTCACACAAGTGGAAAACAAGATGGATGTAACAACTCGGTAAAGTTGCTTTGTGCATTTTTTTTCAGCGTCTACGAGAAGAGATGGAAGAAATTACCCAGCAACAGTTGGTGCACGATAAGTACGTCAAGGATCTGATGGGTTTTGGAGCAAAGCCACGCCACATAACCCCTTTCAGCAGCTTCCAGTCAGTCCAGCCACAGCAGTCCAATGCTCTGCTGGGACTTTTGGGTTACAGCTCTTCACAGGACATCCTGAGCTTTGGTGCAGCTCCCATTCCCAACAAATCTACTCTGGTGGAAAGTCGTTATTGCCGGGAGCTGATGGAAGAACGATTTGACCAAGTGAGCTTTACAAGTCTAGTTTGTTTACCTTATGATATTACACCTTGTTAATGTCAAGCCTCTCTTGTGCCTTTTAAGGTTTGCCGATGGGTACTGAAGTATAGAACTAGCAAGAATCCACTGATACAGATGACCATCCTCAACCTTCTACCCCGTCTGGCAGCTTTTCAGCCTCACTCTTTTACAGGTGGAACACAATTCCTTAAGTTATGAATTCATCTGTTTTGTCAGTAGCTAAGCACTAAAAACAGATACATGCTTTAAACTCCTTTGTAATTATTTTAATAGTGTGTGCTGTAAGCTCAGGCTACCATTTTCCCATTTGTCATCTTTCTTCAGACTTGCTGTATTTATTTCCTCTTATTCCTCTCTTAACTCGGCTCCCTAGGTACTGCTGTGTCTGCTGCCTGCTTATGGTCTACTTGCCTCTGTGCTGCCACCTTTTCTTTTCTAACCACTTTAAATTCCTAACTCTGTCATATCAGCTGTCCTCTGGTAATATTGTTGTCATATCAATAAAAGTCAAGTGTGTTGACTATCTGTTTTCATGCTTTGAATCATATTTAGATCTTCTCTCTCATCTGTTTTACATTTGTCATATTTTAGCATCTGAACTGCACCCTTTCTGTTGCCCTTTCTATTGTCATTTTCTGTAGTTTTTCATTTCTATAAAGGAGGCAGAGAATATTGAGACACCATTTCTACTTATTGAATGTTACAAACCATTCTTCTGACAGTTCTTATTGTGTTTTATTTTCAAGTTATTCTCCAGCCCTGTGTTAGTCTGTTTCTCACACAGTTCACTGTATTCATTATTGCCTTTTTATTTTACTTTAGATCAGTATTTATCTGACACAATGGGCCACCTTCTTGGCTGCCTGAAGAAAGAGAAGGAACGGACAGCAGCTTTCCAAGCCTTGGGGCTTCTTGTTGTGGCTGTCCGGAGTGAGATCCAGCCTTATCTCCCCAAAGTCCTGGAAATTATCAAAGCTGCCCTGCCACCCAAGGATTTTGCTCATAAGTATGTTGGGCTTAAAAAGTATTAGGTCAGAGATCAACATCCTCCGTTTCCATGATCACTTGTACTTTTGATATTAAAAGTTTGGTAACTGGTGTCATCCCTAATTTAACCTTATCCGCAGAGGTGATGCCATTCCTAACTTTAAAATAAATGCATTATTTCCTTGGCTACTTTACCCAACCATTTATTTGATATTGTGGTACTTTTTTTGTTGAACACCCTTCATAAAAGAATCCAATCCTAATCATGGTGTCACTCTGAATATCCTTCAATTCCAGGAGACAGAAGACCATCCAGGTGGATGCGACAGTGTTCACATGCATTAGCATGCTGTCACGTGCCATGGGGCCCTGCATACAGCAAGACATCAAAGAGCTGCTGGAGCCGATGCTGGCTGTGGGCCTCAGGTGAGTCAACACAAGATTTCCTATCAACAGTTAGTGCTATACGGTTTCTGTTGATCATCTGATGTGCTTCTGTCTGGTAGTGCCCCATGGGCAGGAATGGACACATTCATTATTTATGTAGAGATCATTGTTTTTTAAGTGTTAACCTTCTAGCATCACAAGGATCAAGCTGATATGGCTAGTTTCATGGCTAGGGTTAGTTATCTTGCAAACAACCATTTGAAGTCCTTCCTTTTTTTTTCTTTCATTGGCAGCCCAGCTCTAACAGCAGTGCTCTACGACCTAAGTCGCCAGATTCCTCAATTGAAGAAAGACATCCAAGATGGCCTGTTAAAGATGCTTTCCCTGGTGCTAATGCACAAGCCATTGAGACACCCAGGAATGCCTAGAGGACTGGCACACCAGTTAGCCTCACCCAGTCTGAGCAACCTCCCTGAGGCCAGTGATGTGGGCAGTATTACATTGGCATTACGTACTCTTGGAAGCTTTGAATTTGAAGGTGCTTTACATTTGGCAGTCATATTAATATTATTTAAACAATTTTTTGCCTTCTGGTTTCTGTAGTTCTCTCTTAACTATAAGGTGCTCATAACAGAAACTTATTTTGATTGCTTCATTCTGACTTCTGCAAGATGTACAGTGTAGAGAAAATCCTGTGTTCTCCATCTATAATCCACAAACTTTGACTTCTTTTCTCATATGGTGTCTTTCTCCCTTTAGGGCATTCCCTTACACAGTTTGTCCGCCACTGTGCTGACCACTTTCTGAACAGTGAGCACAAGGAGATTCGGATGGAGGCAGCTCGCACTTGCTCCCGCCTCCTCACACCTTCCATACACCTAATTGGAGGACATGGACATGTGGTGAGCCAGACAGCTGTGCAGGTGGTGGCTGACGTTCTGAGTAAATTGCTTGTTGTGGGAATCACAGACCCAGGTGAGGATCTGGAATGTCTGTTTTTGTTCTCAGATAATATCCCTTTATGCATGATGACTTGTAAAGTGCCTTTTTCTTTGTGGAACTCGTAAAGCCAGACCCTACATGATTGCTATCAATTAACAGAGTTTTGCGACATTTAATGTGAATTCAGTTTCATCTGTGTAACACTGAGTTATTTTAACTTGCACCCTCCATCCACTTTTCCTCTGCTGCTAATGACCCTAACTTTTCCCACTTGTAGATCCTGATATTCGTTACTGTGTTTTGGCATCCCTGGATGAGCGTTTTGATGCTCATTTGGCACAGGCAGAGAACCTGCAAGCCCTCTTTGTGGCACTTAATGATGAAGTGTTTGAGATCCGCGAGCTGGCAATTTGTACAATTGGCCGGTTAAGCAGCATGAATCCAGCCTTTGTGATGCCATTCCTACGTAAGATGCTAATTCAGGTAAGTGTTGTACTTCCTAGCACGTCCAGCAGATGGCTCCACAATGACATAGGTTCACTAGGAAAGAAAGACTATTACGGGAATATAGAGGGTACGTTTTCTAACACTGGTTATATATCTTTGCAGATTTTAACTGAACTGGAGCACAGCGGTGTTGGCAGAAACAAGGAACAGAGTGCCCGCATGCTTGGCCATTTAGTTTCAAATGCCCCTCGCCTCATTCGACCGTACATGGAGCCCATTTTGAAGGTAAATCTTTACATCCCCTTGTAATTGTTTACTTTGTTGGACACCTGCCAAACCCTATATAACACTAGTGCATACATTCCTTTTACTGGCAACTCTTACAAGGAGCATTATCCTTGGTGTTCCTTGACTTGATGCAGTCCAGGAGCTGAAGTGTATGTGTATGCATCTGACCCTATTTTGCTATATTTAAATTGATGAGAAAATGTGCCATTTCTAAGTTTAAATTTCTGTGGCATTTTACTCACACTTGTTAACTGCCTCTTTCATGTGTACTCCAGGCTTTAATCCTCAAGCTTAAAGATCCTGACCCAAACCCTGGTGTGGTGATCAGTGTGCTGGCAACCATTGGAGAGCTTGCTCAGGTATGTCCTTTGTAAGCTTGGCTCCATCCCCTCTTTCTCAGAACACATTTTGAAGAGAAGAGAGGACATGATTAGGTGAATTTATAGCGCCTTTATGTAACATAATGCCGAGAAAACACATGGTCACCTTTTTTGATTTCAGGTGAGTGGGCTGGAAATGAGGAAATGGATGGATGAGCTTTTCCCAATTATCATGGATATGCTTCAAGATTCATCATCTCTTGCAAAAAGACAGGTAATAAGATGCTCTACATACACGTAGTCAGGTTGGGTGAATTTGGTGGTAGCTTGGTCTACTAAAATGAAATAGATTCTATAAACTGACAGAGGATATTGGAGTGTGACAAAGGGATTGTACAAGAGATTGTTCTCCAGGCGAAGAAGGCAGTATGAAATAATACTGGAAGCTTAATACAAAAACTAAAGGAAAAAATACAAAAGGTTGTGCTCAGTACTAATGGTTTATGTTTCCAAGTGTGACTGCTGCACAAGCAAGCCAGTGGCCTAGAAAACTCCAAAAGGGAAGGCAGTAGTGGCTTATTACAAATAGACATGTTTGTTCAATGCCATTATACAGTATAACGGCTAGGTGTCCATATTTACTTAATTGCATCCTACAGGTGGCCATTAGGGAGCAGTACTGGGTTTCCTTGGGGATGACCACAGCCATATGAAAGACCTCTAAGGCTGAAATTTGTATTCCTAGTTGATGTGGCCAAAAGTGTACATGCACAATACAGTTGTGTAGAAATGACTTAATGACCTATCAAGTCAGTCCCAGCAAATATTATGCTATCAGGAACACACAGGAAGTGTTTGACATATTACATTGTCATTATTCATTTTAATACTTATTCATATTTTGGAAATAACAGATGCTTATTCTTTCTTATACTGTCACTGTAAATGACCCATAGTACAACAAACAAACACACACTAAAGTTATTACTACTGCTAATGAAGTATTTCCCACCTAATTCATTTTTTAATGCTTTGGGGTTAGTTTCATACAGAATGAGAAGGGCACCGGGATTTCAGATTCAGGTTGGAACTGTGCCAAAATGTCTGGAATATTTTAGGAGTGAATAAAGTTAATACTTTTTGCATGAATCAAATAGTTTCAGGGAAATCTGATCATACTGTTTTTATAGGGGACAGCAGGAAAAGTGGAATTGCAGTTCTGTTTCCAAATGACTATTTTCTTTTGAAAGCTTACAGGCGTTTCTGAGAAGTCATGAAAATAAATGTGTCCTAGTCTAGCACTCCTACACACAGTTGCACATTGGCCTTATCATGCCTGGAGGGTTTAGTCACAACAGCAGCAGAAAAAGCTTATAGTGCTTTCCGGTTACACCATGCAGCTTAAAGACACCTGTTTACTAGTGTTCTGTTGCATGAACAGCAATTTTTCTCTATGTCAGTGTACTGAGCACCTCAGTGTACACATTTATTATGGCAATCTCTTATACTACTTAGAAGATTGAAAATCCGTTCATGGTACTGTCCGATGAAGACCCATTCTGTTCACCAGAATATAACCTGTCGGGTTTACTTCTGGAGGGGAACGTTTAAGTGAAAGATGTGTTTGACCTTTCCATTCTTTTTTTGCCTTTGTTGTTTACTAATTAACTGGTTTTAGACCTCTTTTGAGAGCCACTTCTAGAGAAAAGCCAAGCAAAATGACACTTTTTATTGGTTAACTGAAAAGATTACAATATTCAAGCTTTCGAGGCAACTCGGGCCCCTTCTTCAGGCAAGAAGCCTCGAAAGCTGGCATATTGTAATCTTTTTAGTTAGCCAATAAAAGGTGTCATTTTGCTTGGCTTTTCTCTACATTCATAATGTCTAACATGGTACAACACCCTAGTACTATGAGAGCCACTGCTCAAAACTAGAAACTCTCTGCAAAAGCAGTACTTACACAAGTTCCTAAATTCCTTTTTTGCATGTTTGTGACACATTACAGGACCAAATTTACAAAATGTATTTTGAAACTGGTGAAGGTTACATATGGAGGGGTTGGTAAACCTACTCACCACTTCTAATCTTCATGCAGGTGGCGCTCTGGACTCTAGGCCAGCAGGTTGCCAGCACTGGCTATGTGGTGGAACCATATCGCAAATACCCTTCACTGCTGGAGGTTTTGCTAAACTTCCTGAAGACGGAGCAGAACCAGGGAATTCGTAGAGAAGTAAGTGAATTATACAGGATGTCCATTTATTAAGTAAATGCAGTAACCAGGACTGGATTCAATGAAAGCTTATCGGTTTGATAATGGAAGAATAGGCACACTACACCTTAAAAGCCAAGTTGTTTGGTAGTGTAAATTTTATATAACTGTGCAGATTAAAACATTAACAGTACAAAATAGTTTGAATTAAAGAAACTTGTTGTCTTACCACTAAAGTATACTGGATAATGATTTAATTAATTGGAAAGTGGATTGAATTTATAGGGTTTCAGTATGCTACAGACATTCCTCCTAAGCAGTTTTCAGTAAATCCATGCATGCATGGTGTTTGGCATCAGTTGACAGAATCCGTGATTAGAATATTCTGTGAAACGTCAAGAGTTTAATTTAAGGCTGCAAAGATTTTGTCAGTTATCTTCAGATATGTGATTGTACTGCACCATCAAAGTATAAATTGGCTCCTGACATAGCACACTCAAATGTTAATAGATGTAGTCATACTCAAAACCCAATGGAGAATAAAAAATGAATGTGACTTTGGATGATTTTAACTTTGGAATATGGTCAAATAATTGATAATCAGTGGATGATTTGTGTTGAATTCAAAATATGCCCTTCTTTTACAGCAGTTGTCTTTCTTTTGAGGAGCCACCTCTTAGCCTTGATAACCTTGTAAGCAAGTAACGTGGCTAACTCCTCACACAGGTATCTTAATTTTCAGTTTATTATTTGATTCACTCTATACATAAGAATAAAGTAGAGAAAACATAAAGCAAAATGGTATTTATTAACATAAAATAGTAAAACAAAATAAAGCAAGATATAATCTATAATAATAAAAGGCAAAGCCCTCACTGACTGACTGACTCACTGACTGACTGACTGACTCATCACTAATTCTCCAACTTCCCGTGTAGGTAGAAGGCTGAAATTTGGCAGGCTCATTCCTTACAGCTTACTTACAAAAGTTAAGCAGGTTTCATTTCGAAATTCTACGTGTAATGGTCATAACGGTCAACAACGTCCGCCATGTTGAACTTTCTTATTTATGGCCCCATCTTCTTGAAATTTGGTAGGCGGCTTCCCTGAACTAACCGAAACCAATGTACGTACTTGTTTCGGTGGTATGATGCCACTGTCGGCCGCCATATTGAACTTTTCAACAGTCTTTGTTACTTATGGGCCCATCTTCAAGAAATTTGGTACACGGGTTCCCAACGCTAACTGAATCCTACTTACGTACATATATACGTCCATAGCCTGCAGCTCGGTCACCGTGTGAGGCGGCGTTGGATCCCCCATCCCAAGGCCTCCCACGTTGTTGGCTGCCTGCCTATATAAGGCCGTCCGTCGCTCCGGTCTCTACATTCCCTTCCTTGCTTCGCCACGGGATTCACGTCTCCTTGCTGATAACTACAGCCTTTTTATTTAATCCACGGCTTCTCTGCTGTTTTATTGTTCGTTTATTACGATTATAGTTATTGTGTAGGTATTTTACACTTACTTTACATTGTTTAGGTACCCATTTGCTTTATCATTCCAACCGTACCCCCATTAACATGTCTATCGAGGTGATCACCACCGATCAAAGAACTGTCACTTACTGAGTGGTTTCCATGCCCGGAGATGGCACCTGCCTTTTCCATTCTCTTTGTTACATATTGCACGGCCATATCAGGCTCACTCTTAATATCCGGAGGAACATTGTGTCTTATGTATTGAATGACTGGGACAGGTTCAAGGTGTGGACTGATGACGGTACAGGAGATAATTATACTACACAGGAGCACTAGAAGAGTGAAATGCTTAAGCCCTTCACCTATGGTTCTGCATATGAGTTGATGGCTGCCGCTGAATTGTTCAGTTGTCACCTTAAAGTGTACCGAAATGGCCAAATATTTTACACCTTTCGACAACCGCCAATGCCTCTTAAACATCTTAGATTGACAGGTGACGATTTCAGTAGTGGACACTTTGATGTTTATGAATGTTTACACTCTCAAAAGCTGAATGTGATTTTATTGATGAAACCGGTTGTGTGCTTACAACGCTTGACAGATGCTGAATGTCACTTCAACACAAGTCCTACAAATACTGTCGTAATTGAAACAAACCATGAAAATCAAACCGATTATAACAGCAGCAATTCAAGCTGTGAGATTTGAAACAAGATTACTGTTCACATGGCCAACTGTAAGTTGCATGCTCAAGAGTAAGCTCAGCGCACAGCTTGGTCATATTACAACTGGAGGGCCGAACTCACAATGTGGTATACAAAGAGATCCTTAACAAATAATTATTGGCATATTTTCCCTCAGTTTAAAAAGGTTTCATTTTCTTCTTAATAAAAATTTTAATGCAGTACTTCGCCGCTGCGAAGCGTGGGTTTTTTGCTAGTAGAAAATAAGACTGATAGTAAGAGCCTGGATATAGTCTTTAGAAAAAGCTTAAGGAGAATTAGAAATTGTCCTGGCACAGCTTTTGACTTGGCAATCTGCATTATTCTTAAGACGCTTTCTCTGACATTCAGATGAAACCATCACATGTTTCTTGATCTCTTCTTCTGAAGTTGCCTTCTCATTCGCCTGTTCTTTTTGTTGTTGCTCTTTCTTCTCCTTTGGTCTATCAGACAAGCCATACAGTATTTATGTTAAGTTTCCACGTGGGGCTTCTTGATATGGGATGTTACACACATTTGATTGGCTGGCTGTCAAAGTTCTGTTTCCAATTGATAAGTTGGCTGTCCATCTGACTTTTCTCTAAGTTTCTGATCAATCACAGCCTGAAGCAAACTGTTGAAACACATGTGTTAAAGTGATAGATTATTGGTACAATTTAGGAAGAAAAGATGGCTTGATGTTAATTGCTTCTTAAAGTGTTAGTTAATCTTGTTTGTCTGAGCAAATATAATAAAAAATTTAAGTATCTATTATTTTAAAAACTGAAGATCTGGCACTCCAGGACAGTATGTATTTTATTTAATTATTGCTGTTTATAATGCACCGCACACCTAACCTATACTTTAGCTGTTCTCTTGCTGCTAAAGTAACGAAAGAATCTCTTATGACTGCTTTTTTCTTTTTTTTAGCAGTACACTAGAGAACCTTGTGTTCAAAAATTACCTAAAACTAATTATTAGCACCCATTTCAATAGTTTTGGATTATACCATTTGCACTATTTTATTAGACAAGTGACTTGATTTGCAAGTTGTTGCAAGAAAATGTTGTCATTCTCTTCATAGTGTGTTAGGGTGGACCTTGGGACTTCATTCAGACTAGGCTTTTGGCCTCTTGTTTAATATTTAAAAAAAAAAAAAACTGAAAACTGATCTGTTTCTATAGATCTTTCTCAATGTTGGATAACACTTAAGTTTTATTCATTTACTTTAAGTTTTTATTAAAAAAAAAAGTTTTTTTTTTTTTTAAAAAGCACACAATTTAGTGGATCCAAACCTAAGACAGAGTCAAGTTAAAGCTATGTTTAAGGGGGCAGATCAAAGGAGACAATGCAAATAATAAAACACAATTGCCAGAGAGAGTACTGGGTTGAGACTGAAAATCTACCTACAGACTTCTCTGAAACTGAGTCACTGGTGGATCGCCTGCAGTAGACTCATGGTATATAACACAGGAATGTGCTTGTCTTCTTGTAGGCGATCCGTGTGTTGGGGCTACTGGGAGCTCTGGACCCATACAAGCATAAAGTGAACATAGGGATGATAGACCAGTCCCGTGATGCATCTGCAGTGAGCCTGTCGGAGTCCAAGTCTAGCCAAGATTCAGGTATTGTGCTATATTCCTTTCTTCTTGCAAACAGGGGTGTCTGATCTGAATGTTTCTGGCTCTTCTTACTGCTAGAATTTCCTTCTGCTAATGCAGTAAATAGGAGTAAAGCAGCTGCTTTTCTTTACGCAGCTGTAGGGCTTCTGGGAAATTCTTGGGGACTTTGTGCTCAGGTCTGCAGGAAAGAAAAATAATTCCTTGCGACATATTCTAGACATCCTGCCGGCCAGAAAGATCACAGATGGCCCTAGGGAGGTAATAAATGAGCAAATATTAAAAGGCTGGAACCTTGAGCGCATTGTAAGAATAAAAGTTGTGGAACTGGCGCTTTTCTTGATGGCGCCAAGACATCTGAGAATGTGTTTGTTTTGTCATCTGGCAAAAATGTGAGTTGTGACATACAGGTTGTGTACTTGTGGAGCAAGCAGTAAGGGTGGTGGCGGTCTAGTATTCATTGGGTCTGGGTGTATTACTGAGCAAGGTTTAATTACCTGATGATAATACTTAATGCAGTTGGTGCTCTCTGTCTCTCCAGCTGACTACAGTACCAGTGAAATGCTGGTCAACATGGGCAACCTTCCTCTAGATGAGTTCTATCCAGCTGTTGCCATTGTCACACTTATGCGTATTCTTCGGGATCCATCCTTGTCCAACCATCACACTATGGTAGTGCAGGCAGTTACATTTATCTTCAAGTCTCTGGGCCTCAAATGCGTACAGTTCCTGCCACAGGTCATGCCAACCTTCCTGAATGTCATCCGTGTCTGTGATGCCAATAATCGTGAGGTATGGCTAATGTTCTTACCTGATTTCCTCTTCCACTTGCAGTGTTCTTCTTGCACTGCCTTCCTACTCACTGTGCTGTAAAGACAAGCTAATCCATCCTCTATAACAGTGTGAAAAAAATCAGCTCATGTTGTTATATTGACCATAACTTGTTGAAGGTCTTGTTATGGAGGGCTGACAGACTTTCAGTTTTAATTATTGTATAGATACAATGTACTGCTTCCTTCACTTGCTCATGTCACTTTTTTGGCTTGTTCAATATAATTAATACTTGTGTGTTTCCAGTATTTGTTTCAGCAGTTGGGAATGCTGGTTTGCTTTGTGAAGATTCATATCCGGCCATACATGGATGACATCTTCACTCTCATAAGGGTAAGTGTGTGAGAGCAGGCAGCTTCAGTGGCAGAGGAAATTGTAAAAGAAAGCAAGTACATTCCTTCACTTTGAGTCTGAAAGCGGATTTGCCAGGAATTTTGTTGCGCAAATGAGGAGTCTGACTTTTCTTGCTGGCTTTCCACTCAGCCACAGGATTTACACTAATGAGAGCGAGCGGGTAATCGAACAAAAGGTTCACTCTTTCTGTTAAGCGGGGAAAAGCTTAAGTGGTCCCTGGGCAGGAAGTGGAGGGCTGGCCTGTTGGTTGAGTGCCGTCATCAGCCTTCATAGCCAGGGTCATTCAAATGCAAAACAGTGCACAGTCTTCCCCCTTGTCTGGTGGTGTAGGTGAATGGTTGCTAGAGCTTCACAAATTCTTAATCAACTTTGTTATTCAGGAATACTGGACTCCGAACAATCCAATGCAGAACACCATCATCCTCCTGATTGAGCAGATTGTGGTGGCCCTTGGAGGAGAATTTAAGCTGTACCTTCCCCAGCTCATTCCTCACATGTTGCGTGTCTTCATGCATGACAACAGTACAGGGCGCAGTGTCACCATTAAGGTGAGGGGCTGGTACTAGTAACTGAGAAATGAGTCAGGGTGGAAAGAGCTTGAAATCATTTCGAACAATGCAAAGTTTCAAAGGATTGAAAGTCTCATTTCCCTTTTCTCCTGGCTGTAGCAATTTGAATTAACAGTTACTTAAACCTGTTTTAAATCACACTTCATTTGTACCATTTTCTAATAGATTTCAGATATTTGCAAAGCCCCTTTGTCCTACCTCATGCTCTCTTATTTTGTTTTAAGCTGCTCAATGCCATTCAACTTTTTGGTGCCAATTTGGATGACTACCTACATCTTCTGCTTCCTCCAATTGTCAAACTGTTTGATGCACAGGATGTGCCTCTACCTGCTCGCAAGTGAGTGAGCCCAACCAGAACTTAATGTCTTTATGTCTAGAAACAGCACTTTATGCTCAATAGGAAGTTTTACTAGAGTAGGGACCCCTAATAATCTGTTTCCATCATGCTAGAGATCTACATTTTTAAACATTTTTTTACTGTGACTAGTCAGGATTTGGACTGCAAACTTTCTGTGCTCTCATGATAAAGACATTCATCTGTAATGGCTGGATAAATTATTTAATTGAGTGGACAGCTCTGATCTGAGTCTTTAATATAAACATTTAATGCTCAGCTTAATTGAAGTTTAATTCTTTGTAATAGTAATACTCTCAGAGTCTAGGTGATAGAAAATTAGGGGTGGCTTCCTAACATGTAGCTCAGTTGACAATGTTTGAGGGGCCACATTTGCAGAGTGCCTGTGAAAGACAGTCAAACAAGATAAAAAGAATACATAAAAAGATATCTACAAGACATAGACCTGCCAAGCAGGGCCAAGGCACAGCAGGAGAAGAACAGAAGTAGACAAGTAAAGCAGCTGATTCAGTACTGTGCTATCAAGACATTTAGAAAGTGATGTACACCCAAGTTAATATATATTTTGGGATGTACTAGAAATTGTTGTTACTGTGTGGGTCAGTTAATCTTACAGAGTTTCAGTTAAAAAGGTATTTAACAATATTATGTACCTGCATTTATAACCTGGGTAAAGACATTTTCTAAATAAGCATTAGATAAGTATTATTAAGTGGAGGCTTAATTTTATGTTTTTATTTCATGATAGAAACTTTTGATGGATGAATAAATGAGTGCCAAATCAAGTGTGAATTGCCTATCCATGTGCTAAATTGACCAGTATATCTTTTCCATTCAGAGTTGCTTTGGAGACCCTGGACCGACTGGCTGAGTCCCTAGACTTTACTGATTATGCCTCTAGGATCATTCACCCTATTGTACGCACATTGGATGGCACGCCAGACCTGCG
Organism: Polypterus senegalus; assembly: GCF_016835505.1. Taxonomy (NCBI): domain Eukaryota; kingdom Metazoa; phylum Chordata; class Cladistia; order Polypteriformes; family Polypteridae; genus Polypterus; species Polypterus senegalus. Next base: position 37,782,783 of record NC_053159.1, read on the forward strand.
TACCACAGCCATGGACACACTGTCCTCCCTAGTCTTTCAGCTTGGCAAGAAGGTTAGACTGGTTTCATTCATGTGTGAAGATGTGTCTCAGGAAGCCCTATGTCCATTCCAGTTTTGAGCTTCTCTCTGTGTCTTCTTTTTATTTTACATATAGTATCAGATATTTATTCCAATGGTCAATAAAGTCATGCTGAAGCAAAGAATAAACCACCAGCGTTATGACGTCCTCATCTGTCGTATTGTGAAGGTCAGAATTTGCACAATTTAATGTGGTATTTAAGGGAGGCTACAATGACTTTGAACTTATTTCACCCCTCTATATTGTAGGGCTACACTCTTGCTGAGGAAGAGGAAGACCCACTAATCTCCCAGCACCGGCAACTGAGAAGCAGCCAAAATGACACTCTGGCGAGTGGGCCTGTGGAGACTGGACCAATGAAAAAGCTTCACGTTAGCACCTCAGCTCTGCAGAAGGTGCTACTTCTGTCTCTTACTTTCAGGCTTCCTTGTCCCTGGCAGGCCAATGCACCCACTTTGTCTAGTAAAATATTACAACTTTTTTTTTTTTTTTAACCTCCTTGGTATTAATTCCAAGCCTGTCTTGGGCTCAAAATTTTATGTAAAAATAGGTAACCTTGAGTAAAACACTGGTTAATTTGTTTTTATCGTATGTGCAGTGTTAAATCCAAATAATGCTGAAGATGGTATTCAGCTCCTATCTAGAGGATTGATTAATACCATTATGCAAAAAAAATCATGAATATTTCTATGCGTCGTTCTTCTGTATGGTAACTCCTCAGTATTCATGGGGATATGTAAATTAAAACCTGCAAATTCAGTTTTGAAACAATCTGAAACTGAACCATTAGTTGAATCAAGCGAGAGTGATGACAATATGAATTGGTCATCAGACGTTGACACAGATAGTTAAACTGATGCATACAGAGTTGTAAAATCAAACCACCATGATATGCCTGGTGACTTTGGTCACTTGAAGCTTCAGCATGAGCAAGTAGCTGTGTGGGATAAAGGCAAAATGATTCCAATCAAAAGTAAGGACATTAAACCATTAGCCTCCTAATGCCGAGTGTATACTTCACATGACGTGATGCATTCTTCTCCGGATGCTACTGCTACACAAGCATTGTACTATTTATACTTGCGCACATAATACGTAAATCTGGAAGATTCCACCAGTTGGCAGTGCGAGATATCATCATGGTGAGAACAGGTTTGGCTTTGCTGTGTTGTGAATTGCCTGAAACACCCATTAAATTCAGAGGACACCTTGCCACAACATCTCTGAAAAGGATAGGTGTTTAATGATTAAATCCATCAATCCAGGGGATACTCCCATTCCAGCTAGCATTTGGCACAAGGCAGAAACAATCCCTGGATGGGGCATCGGCTCATCGCAAGCTGAATTCAAGCACACACATGCACTAGTGTCATTTTAACATCACCAAATCCCCAAACCTGCATATCTTTGGAAGGAAACCAGAGCACACTGTGGAAACCCACCAGAAAAATATGCAAACGTCAGACAGGGAACACAAGGGACTTGACTCCCTGCAGGACAGCAACGCTACTGCGCTGCCACCACATGTGTAATCATTAACAGTGTTCATTATTTAAATAAAGTTAACAACTTATCTGTAAATTCTAACATGCATACTTTTATGCATTTTATCATGAAAGTGATATTGGGTATAAATCTAAGGATTCTAAATGTGCAGAGAGCTGGAATATTATAAATTAAATGAGTCCTGTGTGGCGATTGCTGCTTGCCACTGCTGTTAGTTCAGGAGGAAGCACATAGCGATTAACAACTGGGTTGGTTTTAAGATGACGTTTATGATAGTCTATTTTAATGATAAAATAAACTACGGGATTAAAGCTGAAATTTCCACTTTATTTACAAAATAGACCTTTTCACTGTGTCCTTAATTTTTTTCTCTGTGGCTCAAATACGCTGCTGTACATTCTGATGCTGTTGTGAAGGTGCAAAAAAAAAAAGACGGTATGTAAGACTTTTAAAAAGTATCATGTCATTACGTTGGGGAAAATGCAACGCTTAAATTTAAAAGTACCATGAATGCATTTGTATGTTGGCATTTTGCTTCATGCACATTGATCCTGTTGGATCCGCAAAGCGGCATTCTGTTACATGTAGATAGTAAACAGAGACTCTGATGTCATGTAACAACTTGATCACACTGCACTCCCCAACTTTTTTGCTGGAACTGCAACTTGCGCACACACTGCGTTAATTTCTTAGGTTGTGCTCAGAGGAACCGTCGAATGAGCGTTGGGAACGTGTGGCAGCCACATTGCGCGCGTATGAGTTCTGAGCGTGAAGTATAAACTGGCCCTAAATGATAATCACAGTGCAGCAACTGTCATTATTTGGGTTGGGGGGAAATGTGGAAGTCACTAAGCTTTGCACTGTGAAAGTCTTCTATAACATAATGGGTGTCATCAATACCAAGAATCAAGCACTGACATTCTACCCTTTTATGCGCAAGCAACAGAAAAAATACACAGTACATAAAGCATGTAAAATATGTGCTTCTACTATACCGATTGCAACATAGGGCTTTGCATTGGTGACTGTTTCGAAACATATCACACAAAGGACATGAACTAAATCTGCGTCAGTACAGTAGCAGAATCTGGACATACCTTTCCTACTGTATTTATGTTGATGTTTTGGTATTCACATGTTTCTGTTACACAATATTTTTTATCTTATTAAAAAAAATCAGAGTTTTTGGCTTGTTTTTTTAGGGGTAAACATATTGCTAAGGAGTTTAAACGAAGGAGGTGGCTTCTACCAATTAATCCACTGTATTTCTATATCCTGGTCAATGCCCAACCTTTTGTACCTCTTGTCTTTATATATCTTGTCTGTCTGTATATATCTATCCAAATTAGCAGTATTTTACTTGCCAGGTATCGCAGTGTGTATATGCAAAGCACACAAAGTACTTTGAACTGGTTCATCCTCTGAATATAATTGAATCTGCAGAAATCTGAGGAGTTTACTTTAGCTAAAATTAATGAGGTTGCCTCAGTCTGTTACAAGACCCATTCAGACACACCCCACCAGACTCATTCAGAGTCAATATTCTGCTTGGTCACAAGGAGAGCTTGCAATTCCACATTGGAGGTGACTTGGCCAGAATTCAAACATAGTCTCCAAAGACGTAAGACAGCAGTGCTAATTAATGTATCATTGCTGTACCCGGTAGCTTAGAAATAAGCTCTTTTAAGCATTTCAGTTAATATTTCCACTTTTAAATATTAACTAGTCAATGGAGCAAACTACATGATGCCTTTATGGTAAACTTAGAATTTTGTGCAACTTTTATAAGAAAATATTGTGTGCCAATTAAAGCCAAAGTAAAAATGGCCGTGCTGACTTGTGCTGATCTTCCTTTAATCATTATGCTCTGTTTTTTTGTTTTCTTTATGCTTCTGTTTATAACCAGAGAAAACATGGAACAGGGTACATTTTTCCAGATAGAGTACTGCAGTAGCTGAGATTTCCCAGATCAGGCACTTCCAGTGCCACAGGTGTGCAAGGCCTCCGCGAACAGCTCATTACAAGCTGGCAGGCGGTGGGACGGCCAAGAACAACAGTCAAGGGGCCCTTGCAGGCTAGGGCTAGGTGTTTGCATCTTTAGCTGGAAGGGGAATTGCAGGCCCGTGTACAATTACATCAGCCATCCTGTGCTGATGTCATGCGAAAAAAGGACATTGTTTAAAATTATTTTTATATTTATTTTTTATGAGCATCTTTATTGTCCCTTTCTGCTTTTTTTTGATTCTTTCCTTGTTTCCTTTTTATCCTTCACAGAAGATGCATGTGTCGCCCTTACTTTTACCAGAAGTATATGCATTCTGAAGCTCACTTAATCCATTAAGTGAGCTGATCCTGATAACTCTGGACATCATAGGCTCACTCATGCACTTACCCACTTTTACAAATGGCCAATTTAGAATCACACTTAACCTAGTCAATATAAATAAATCATTTGACCATAGTAGTATGGTACATGACCTATATATAATGAACTTTTTTTTGATGTGATTACTGCCCAATTGTTTATTCTTTAGGTCTTCAACTTTTGAGTGACACCATAGACTAGTTATTCTCTCTGTAAGCCCTAATGCATACCTTTGAGTTTGGGGTCGGGAATTAAGCATTATGCCTTGAGAAAGAATTTCATGATTCTGCATATGCAGTTTGAATAGAATGTTGTAAATAATTACTCAGAACAATTATTATGGATTCTTGTAGCACAACACTAATTAAACATAAGGAAATCATATGTAGTAGGAACACTTTCTCTAACCGTTGACAAACTTTTAGGAATTCCGATTTTAGTTAGCTCATATTAAACAGTTAACAGTACCCAAGCCTTCGTTACTATGTGTAAGGTTTTGTTCACTTACGTTGATATTTTTATCCAGTTTCCTGTGAAGAAGTCTTTGTGGGTGTGTGGGCACTCATATCTGTGCCCAGTCCTGTCATCAAACATAGCTTTTTATTCTGTTCCATGTTGTGATGGACCTGGTTGCAAAGCTTACCTTGACTTCTGGACATTTTGTATTGTAATCTGTAGCTTCTCAGGAAGTGTCTAAATCATTCTGTGTTACATAGCAATACATAGCCGTCCTCCATGTTGTTGGCTTTTGGTGCTGTGAAACTATTCTTCAAGCAAGGCTCTAAGTGTACATTCCTTTTAGATTACATTCTTGTCACAGAGCCAGGTTGTGGGCATGTGAGGAGCGAATACACATAATTGTAACCCGTTTTTTTAAAGAGAGGATATAGCTTCTGCTGATTGACTGTTCTCTAGATACAGACTTCTGGCCAGTATTTGCTAGTTTGAAACACATCTTCACCAAAGTGTGCCAGGCAGAGATGGCAAGAAATGTTTATTAGATCTGTGTAGACCTAGAATCAATTTCTCGTCCAAACTTTTGTTTTAGGTGCATGTTAGCCTGACAAAACCTATAGAAGTTTTATCTTAACACTATGAGATGCTGTTTTCCATATTGGTTAGGCACAATGTGTCGGTCATCTGTAAACAAACTCCTCTTTTTAGAGTGATAAGGAATTCAGTATGGCTGTGAGAGGTGGTGAAACACAGACTCCACTTTACAGGGCTTCTACTAAAGTCTGTATTGCTAAAGAAAATAATGGGCAGCACCAATTTGTCTTACAAAATCATAAAAGGGTTTGAAATTCTGACGATAACTCTTAAGATACATGGCAGCTCTAACATTAAAACTTGTCCAGTATGTAATATCAGCACAGGTGCAGGGTGGTTAAGGGTGAATTTCATACAAATGATGCAAAGTGTTTCTTTGTTGTTTTTATTTGTACTTTGTTGAAATTCAAAAATCTAATTTTGAAAATGTGTTAGATGAATAGGGGTTGGTGAGCTATATTGGGCTTAAAAGACTGCTCTTGTAAAATACTTCTGTTTTTAAGTGAAATAGTTAATTTTTTTTTTTTTTTTTGCTTGCAGGCATGGGGTGCAGCCAGGAAAGTGTCCAAGGATGACTGGTTAGAGTGGCTTCGGAGGCTAAGCGTGGTCCTACTGAAGGAGTCATCCTCTCCTGCTCTACGATCCTGTTGGTCACTTGCCCAAGCATACATCCCTCTTGCCAGGTATAATTTTATATGGCCATCTGAGCACTGACTATATGGAAATAATTAAGTGTCTAGGTCTCTTATTATTAGTATCAAAATGCTAATATATTTGCGTGCAAGGCTTAATAAAAACGTATTGTACCCAAGAGAGGAATGTCCACAAATTGCTTATTTGACTTAACATTTGAATTAAAAATACTCCTAAATAAACAGAAACTCCTCAGACTTTAAAAAAAAAATCTGCATCAAAGCTCTTCCCATAGAATTCTCAGATTCAGAATGTGCACACCAGAGAAAGTTTTTCAACGAATTGTACATACACAGTACATGTATTCAAACATGCAGTTCCACAGAAAAGTTCACTTTTCGTAAACTTTTTAATCATGTGTATCTCCTGATTAAATTTAAATCATAATTTTTGATTAAGTTCTCGATCTTAGTAATTTAAAAAGTATCAAAATCTGTAAATATCAAATATTAAGGAACCCTCCAAATAGCAGATGACTTGGCAGCAGCATCAGCAGCCACTGATCTGAGGCAGAGCCCCACTCCTACACAGACTGAATGCTGGCCCATCAAAGGTTACAGTCATATACTTAATTACATTTTAGTTTCCTGTTCACCTTACAAAATACTTTACTTTTCCATATTGTGTGTCTTAGCCAAAGTGCAATCAAGTAGTATTTTCTTGCATTGACAGTAAATATAAAAGATGAATATAGACCATATACAAAAATATTTACTGCATAAGTAACACTTTTAAAATGTGTTTTCTGTTTTTTTATTAAAATTAATGTCATCAGTAAAGTTGGAAAATTACATAGGAAGACTTAAAGCCTTAAATTGGAAAGTAGCCATTTTAGATCCTGTGTACTTATTGTTATAATTATTATTGTTTTTAGTAATTGCTCCATTTTTGTCCCAGTTTTCTTTTGTTTTCTATTTTTATTTTCTTTATGGGCAATGCCATGTTAAGTTTTTATTGTTACATAGTGGTGCCAGTTGCTGTGGAGCACATCTCCAGAAACACCATAAATAACCGGATAATATATTAACAGGCACATCAGTTACATCATCATCGGAGTTTACGGGTAATGAAACAAAAAAACCTTTGTGAAACTTTTTTGTTGTTCTGACTTTCTAGTTCTTGACATTCCTTTGATTTTTGTCACTGCAATTTCTTGATTAATGATTTGAATTAGTTGAAAGGTAGGACTGCTTTTCTGGTTTTGATTTTGTGCTCATCTCATGTTTACTCTTCCGGTCAGCCCTTTCAATCTTGGTAGCCTTTCCTGTAAAGCTTTGTGAGGAGATGAGAAGTTTAGTGAAAGATGATAAGTTAGCCCCAAGGCATTTACCTGATGCCAGAATCATCATACTTAATCTTCATGCCATTTGTAATATCTCATTATTTTTATTTCAAAACCGTGTTACTTTTTGAAAGCTTAATCCAATTCAGGGTAATTTTGGAGAGGAACTAGAGCCTGTCCTGACAACTCTGAGTTACACACACTTAACACTTTCAATTAACCTTGTAAAGCTGGTCAAAACTTTGTCTGTCCTGGATATACTGTATGGATATTCCTCTTCTGTGAGTAAACGCAGAATGACATATGTGATGTACTGATATTTGTCATGCTTTGTCACTATCTAAGCAAGTGCATTACCTTAAAACTGAATGTGAACCATAGATGGATGTTCAAAAACACTATTCAAGAAAAGTTTTTATTTTCAAAGTTTTTACTTTTGTGTTTTTATTGTGCTGTGATACTTTACTTATTACGCATTATTTTGTATATTTTTGGCATTTGGATGACACACTGTGCCAACAGTGCACAGGACATAAGTCCATTCTGGAAAATATTTTATATACTTATTTAAAATATCTATACAAGGTGTACACATTGAGACAGACACACACACAGTTCATTTTAACAAATTCACAATTGACTACAACACACAACAGACTACAAATTTGCTTTTATAAAAGTTCCATAATCTTTTTGCCTATTGCTGGCCACTTGCCCCTCTCCTTTCAAAACCCTTTAAGTGCTCTGCAGAAGAAAAATTATTTCTTTGTAAAATATGCAGATATCTGAGTGTAGAATATTAAAATAGAATGATATTCAGAGTACCAACCCCTAATGTATGAGAATTGAAATATGCAAGTATAAACATATGCTCAACACACTTCGAAACCCATCATTGCCGGCTGAATTTGGGTGCTGCCTTAACCATACTCATGTGTCTTTGGCCATCTTCTTACCCATTCTAAGGGGAGCACTACCAACATAAATGCTCCTGTGCAAAACTCTGTAGAGCACTGATAAAGCTAATATATATTTTTATTTCTCTTGGCTGCAGAGGTGATGAAGTGGGAGGTATTGCAAGAAAGTGATGTACTGTTGTTCGTAAATTTTTAACTGATGAGTTCTTTACAGTATCTTTGTGCTACTGTTGTAGGTAAATGCTCATTATAGTGGTTTTGGCAATAGTGTATGGCCACAACACAAGTGTGCATGCTTTTTAACATCTGTGAAAACTGCTTTTGGAGCTTTCCTTATACTCTATGAGTTTGAGATACTGCAACACAAATAACTTAAACTAAGGTGTAGTATCTTTAGTTTTGGATAACATGCCTATGTCACCTTCAACATCATCCTTTAACTAAATTGAAAATCTCTTTATGATGCCCATGTGGAGCAAATTAACAACTATGCAATGATTTGCCGATTAGCTAATGGCTTTTTTCTTTTCTGTAAAAGTCTTTACCTTTTGACTTATGGGATACAAATCAAATTATTAAATATATGATTGCACCTATCAATTTTTCACATTGCAAATATTTGCGCAGTATTTTGAAATATACCCTTTGTGCACATTGTCATAAACACATAAACATGTGCATAAATGAGGTGTCACACATGAGCACACTCAATGTCACGTGCAAAGGCACATGTGTATCAACACTAAACCCCCCTCTCTGGCGCCTGCTGATGTCACCTGAGCTGGCCCTTACTTAACAGAGCCTAACTACTGATTACTTTGCCAGGTTTCTCTGGCAGACGGCTCATGACTCCTCTGTGGACCATTTCTCGCTAGCAGCTTAGCAGACGTCTCTTGTGATTCAGTGGCTTAGATTTAAAACCCAGCTGTAGTGTGAAAATGTCACTTACTGTAATGAAAAGCAGAACAATTGTTTTTAGAAAGCTCGCACTTCATTGTTTTTGACATTTTAATAGCCCAGCAGAGGCTTCTCAACTTATTTTGCATTTTCTCCAGCCTTTTCGATCATGTCTGCTGGTTTATTTATCACTGTGTATGTGCCCCCTGCTGGTAACTTATTTGAAAAAACTCAGTAGCCAAGATTTTTCTTTATTGTCACTTTTGCAGCACACTAATCCAGACAATTGGGTAGTCATGAAAGTGCTGTCTGTAATTCTCAAATCACACCCACACTGACCAGGCCAACTACAGAAGAATCCCAGTGTTTTGCATTAAACGTTAAAAAGAAATTCTTTCAGTGTGGGTAAAGAGCAGCTTAATGATCTGAAAAATTGCCTCCATATGGCTGTAAACTAGCAGGAGACATACATGATAAGATGAATAACCAGATGCCTCTGATTCTGCTGTTGCTGCTGCCTGCTTTCAAAGCTCCTGATCGCCTCCATGTGTTGGGGAAAGCAGCAGACTACATGTAGGAATTGCCCAAGCCATGTCTCCACATCATTCTGAGAGGGTAGTTGTGTGTTTTGTCCTGGTTGGCAGGTGTTGTCTTCTCACCATCATTCACTATTGTCTAGCTCCACATATCTGTATTGTATTTATTTTTAGACCAAGTCCACTTGTAATGCCAGACGTTTATTTTATTTAGTGCATTTCATATTGAGAAGTTACATAAAACAGTCCAGTATGCTGTACTACAGGAAAGGGTATTTGTTATGAGCTCAAATTATCATGTAGACAATAAAGTCTTAGCTGGCATAGTGACACCTTGTCACTTCTCTTTTAGAGACCTGTTTAATGCAGCTTTTCTGTCCTGTTGGTCGGAACTAAATGAAGATCAGCAGGATGAACTGATCCGCAGCATTGAGTTAGCACTAACCTCTCAAGACATTGCGGAGGTCACACAGACTCTGCTCAACTTGGCTGAGTTCATGGAGCACAGTGACAAGGTAAGGAATGGGTTTGTGCTTCTTCAAGCATGACACTTGATAAAAGTCATCACCTAACTGTTTGATTATGTTCCTCCTTCAGGGTCCGCTGCCTCTACGAGATGACAATGGTATTGTCCTGCTTGGTGAGAGAGCTGCAAAGTGCCGAGCATATGCTAAAGCATTACACTACAAGGAGCTGGAATTTCAGAAAGGAGCATCACCCTTAATCCTCGAGTCCCTTATCAGGTTGGTGCTGACACACACACATATATATATATATATATATATATATATATATATATATATATATATATATATATATATATATATATATATATATATATATATATATATATATACACACACACATACATTTTTTTTGTCTCCTCTACCAATTAATAGCCTTATGACTCTTTAGTCTTTCTACTGTAAAGCAAGTTAATTTTTTTTGTCTTTCAGTAACTGACGAACTCCCTTCTCTTGATCGCAACATCTTATGTGCTCCTCATTATGTCTCTAAAAATTGCTTATTAATGTGTCTTTCCCCTGTCCCCATTACCCATAGCCTTCTTTTTTACCTATTCTTATTCTGCATAGCACCTGACATGGTATACACCACTGATACATAGGCTTGATCATAAATTCCACTGTAGAATATAGATTTAAATGCTCTGGAGCATACCTAAAGATGTAACGCTTGCTTGGTGTCAATGATACAAGTACATCTTTATCAAATTTGTCTAGGTTTTTTCACCTTTTTAGATACTGTTCTTAAATCAATACATAGTTTGTAAAGGTTTTTGATATAGACAACCAGTCCCTGGTTTGGTTTCTGTCTTTTGTCAGCATACTATGTAGAATGGTTCTTTGTGAGCTGCTTTTGGAGATCCAGCAGTATCACACCAACAGTGTCCTCTGCAGAGCTGTCATTTCTACCTCATGTAAAGAGAGTGAGCAGCCCTTGTTTTTTGTATGCAGAGGAAGCTACAATGCTGGAAGAGCAAGTACATTTAAGAGAAATGCTCTTATTTGCTGCATTAGAAACTTGATATGCATTAGAGTGATACATTCATTCTCATTTTAAGTTGTGGTGATTATAGCATTTTATGAGGAAGTCCGTTTTTTGATGCAGTGTGCTCATTTGGAAAAAATATATACATATAAAGAATACAAGTTATGCTTAAATACAGCTGTACTGTACACATTTTTACAAACTAATAGTACTTCTTCAAGAGAGGCACATCATTTCTTTAACAACTGTTGTGTTGCTTTCATATTTTCTCTCATTTCTCCCACACAGTGAGTTTCTTTATCAGAGCAGATTTTCTGATACTGTTTTACAGCATTAAAATCTACTTCATTCCATCTTGCACTACATCTGATACTGATACATTTATAATTCACTCTTTACAAAAAAAAATATATCTTGGTGTATATTACTATGTGCATGACAGAAAAATGAAACATGTATTTCTTACCTTTTTTACGTATAAAAATAATATAAAAAATTAAATACAAAATTATAATTTCATTTTTTCATATAAATGCCCAACATTAATGGCTGGGGAAAAGGAATAGTGTTCTTCCTATTCAATTGCTTGACTCTATTACTACTGGCTAACGTTTCTGCTTGTTTTCACGCTGTTCCTCTCACCACCGCCCCAAAATGTTTCTTCTTTTTAGTTTTGCGCTACAAAGTTCTGTGGTCGAATCTTCATTTCTACCCGTTTCAAAGAATAACTGGAGCCATGCCACCCATACCAGGTTATCCCATCTGTGCTTTTAGCATGTTCTCCATATCGGTAAAAGACGCCATTGAGGTTTGAGTCTGTGCAGCAGTTGTACCAGTAGCCTCCTGCAAAGGATAAATTATATAAGACATGTTTAGCAAAAGATAATAGTAAGGAAAATATACAATTGTTTCTGACATCCATCCATCCATTATCCAACCCGCTATATCCTAACTACAGGGTCACAGGGGTCTGCTGGAGCCAATCATTCAATTTCTTATTTCACTTTGATACTTGGCCAGTTTTCTTTTTTTATTTAAATTTAAACCCTGCCGTAGTAAAAATGCCTGCCAGACTATAAATATAAGAATTTTATTTCTGTGTATTTCTTGCACAAAATGGTAGGAGCGAAAAAAATACAAATCCTGAAATCTGATTTGTAGCATGGCCTTGAAACAGAAAAGGTGTAGAAGAGAAAAACAGGATAAGGATAGTATTTTGGATTGTCATGTACGTCATTCAATACTTTCAGTCTTCTAATTTTGCTTACCCTGTTTTCATGGATAACTACACAGTTACTTTGTTTCAGATGTTTTAATCATGCTCTCATCCACATTGTGTTTAGCTTAATCATGGCAATTAAACAACATATGACTCTAGAAACTGACCACATCCAATTGGCAAACACACTGACCTTTCCTTAGCTGTGCGCAGTCGTCCACACACTTATCGTTGTCTTTATTTTTGGTGCTGAAGTTTGTATTATTGTGATAGCGTAAGGAGTCACCCCCAGCATTGCCACTGTAGTTGGAGATGAAGAGCTTGTAATTGTTTCTTTCATTGCTGATGGTGAAGAACCCATACTCGGCATAACGAGCCTCTCCTTCCCAGTCCTGTGGATAGTACAAATGTAATATTATGAAAATGGAATTTAACTAAGTTGCAGCTCTTGTGGGAATTATAGCTTTCTCTCACCTCAAGGTCTATTCGTAGTACACTGGGTTGTCGTGTGAGGCGGAAAATGTTTTCATTTCCCAGCCAGAAGTCCCCACGGATTGTACCAAACCCTTCTTTGTACTGTTTCCATTCTCTGTTGAAGGATGTCAAGCCTATTTTGCGTCTCTGAATCAGTGTCCACCCTCCTCCATTAGTCTCCATGTCACAATAAACCTGAAATTCAACAAAACCCAATATGAGAGGGCATATTCAGTGGAATCCCTATCGTACAAAGCCCTTGAGTGTTCTCTGGCAGGTCACTAGGAAATGGTTTGTACACATGTGTTTATAGGCTCTATGCCCATTCACTCACCTCTAAATCAGGGGTTCCCAGAAATTCATCTTTAGGGAGCTTGTACACCCCTGAAATCTTGTAGTTCCGTTTATAGAGAGTAGAGCAATCATAGATGGCATCTGAAGGAAAAATACAAAGATGGAGGTTCTGGTTACATGGGGATGGGTGTGACATGGTGAGGTGGGATAGACTATGTTTTATCTTTCGTACTGCTCTCCCAGCCCCCAGGGAATTGGCAGCTTGGCACCATCTCTCACCCACCTAATTACCCTTTTCAAATTGCCTTCGCACGCTAGCCAGTTGCTGCAAGAAGCAGCATGTTGCATCTACAGATGAATACTTTTTGTCGGTGGCCAGGGCCTGCCTTTGCGTGCCTAGTTCTCGGACGAATCCTCTATTTATTTCTGTCCCTTTCACCTGAATATTGTTGGGGAGTATCTAGCAATGTGAAGCAATTTTCTTACCACTGTCCTAGTCATCATTTGATGGACAGCACAGGGTGCCAGTTTCACTTTCTGAAACAGTGAATTTATTGCTCATTGTCACTGTCCCATCAGACTTGGTAAGATCAGACAGGTGTGGGCTAAGCTATCAGCAGCATAGTGAAAAGTATGTCTTGGTACTTGTACACCATCTCAGTCCCTGGCATATGCAGACAACTGTTACATGCACTGTATGCACAATCTGCATAATACCACCTCATGGAAAACATGGCTCACACTTCCATGAATGCTCTATTTATTTGTATTTGTTAGTATTAATATTTTAATAATAATAATAATATTTGTAACACCTGCCCTTCCTAATATTTTCACCTGCCACCTTCAAACCAATTATCTCTCTCTCAATCTTGGTAGTGCAGTCACTGTTTTGGTTATGGAATTACTTTTCCCATTAGCACCATCTTCCTCTCTTTACTTTGCACACTTACCTGCTGTGGTCTGAGTCACCGTCTGTGCAGCCTGCAGCTGCATGATCTCCAAACGGCCATTCATCTCTGAAATCTTGCTCTCTGCTTCCAAAAGACGGTCCTCGTGCACCTTCTTGCTGTTCTCGAGCTCCATCGATTTCAGGTGCATGTTGATCCAGTCAGACTCATGCTTCCTGCTCAGCTCTCCCAGCAGACTGGTCAGGTTGGCCACTTGTATTTTGAGCATGCGCATGTCCTCGCAGCAGCCACCACTGGACAGCTTGGGTGATTTACCATTATTTGGCTTAGCCAGGCTGCCCTCTGCCTGTGTGCCAATTCTTTTCTTTGGGGCCTTAGCAATTTGTGTGCTGGCTGTGTCCAGACAGAATAGGACAAGTGAAAGTCCTAGGCAAATGGTATGCCTGCAGAGATTTTTGAGCATCATGGTAACAGAAAGCCACGCTGTTAATGAACAAGGGAGAATAAGGACCCCAGCTGTGCGCCTAGCTGTCTAAGGGCAGCTTTTCACTGCAGCTTCTTAAATGTGCTTAGGTGACTGCCCCTCCTTCCTCCCACCACAGCAGGCCAGCAAACAGGCTGTTGGCCCAAAAGTGCCCCCACTTCCCTGCTTGCCTCCACCCCCTGCCAGAGCCTGTGTGCCTACACGTGTGCTACTATGAATTAGGAAGGGAAAAGAGAGAGAGCGAGCATGCAAGAGAGAGACAGAGACACATGCCATTTGTCTATCTGCATGTGTGGGAGGACAGAAGGTTCCCTTGTTTGCGTTCTGATTGTAGGAGTATGTGGGTAATATACAGAGGGAAGGAAGCTAGCTTTGTGTCCAACTGGCAGCATGTCCTTTTGCTTGTTAGGACCAAACAAGCAATGTGTTCTCATGTAAGTGGTGCCCCAGACTCCCTTTCCTCATGGATTAACCCTTTGTTTGACTCAGTTTGTTAGTGTGAATTGGATGCTTTTTTAAATTTTTATTTGTATTGAGAAATTATGCACTGGCTGGATGACTCTGTTAGTTTATAACTAAGATTTGGGCTTGTTCATATTCTGCATTGTAAACTACTGAAAGAATGGTTCCATGATGACTAATCATGATACTGGGTGGCACACATTGCCCTCCTTATCTGTGATGAGAAAGCATGGAATTTCCTGCTCTCCCAAATCCTATCATGGTGTACAATACAGCTTGATATGTTTTTTGAAAACTTTGCCAGATTTTGTTCCCAGCTTCCTGTAGTAATAAGCACAGTGGACCCCAAAGCGGAGCAGTAAACAATATCTTGAAGTTTGCTGTCGGCAGTTAGTTTTTGGGTCAGTTTTAGCCTGTAATTTAACAGTTGTATGCACACTATAGAGAGGATATACCGATTGGTTATCAGATACCATCATATTGTTGGTATAGCACTGCTGAGAGCACTCCTGTTACAATTTGAAGGCACTTTTTTGAGAAAAGCCATTTACAGTTTAGTATGATCACATAGTGACTCATTATTGATCCCTTTAGTGCTACCCAGTTTTGTGCTGGGCTTACTCTGTAGCACATACTATGCAGCTTTACACATAAATAAAAGGTTTATACAGCTTTCACTTACAATTTCTACTTCATGCTTCTAATATTATCTGTAGTCAGTCACTCATATTGTAAACCTTGTGGCATCTTTCTCTTTTATCTCCGTAATATACCAAATCTTGTGCTGGTTTTGTTGGGCTTGAAGTGGTATATGATTGTAGCTGTAAGAATTATCAGCTTATCTCATGCATTAGGATGGTGTTCAAACAAAAGATGTATACTGACTTTTGTTTGTTTGCATTGTGTCATCCATGGTCAGACTTAGTCATCATTATCTTGATACACTTGTGAGGTTTGCTGCTCAGTTGAGTGAAAAACTTGAATACTTTTAGGGCAAGTCTGAATGCTCTGTTCTGTAGGTATTGAAATTGTTTTGTGAAATACACTGCAGGACTCCATATTGACTCAGTGTAGAGAAAGGCTCATCAACATGTGGCCTGTAGGCCACTTGTGGCCCCCACAGCATTTTGTGTGGCCCCAAGTCATTGTTAAGAAGTGTATTCAAGTCTTTAGATCATTTTTAATTAAATAAGGCCAAAAACACACACAGTCAGTTTTTTTGGGGGGGTTACAGTAGCATTTCAAATGTTTTCAGTTTTAAGTGATGTAGCTTGTTTATATATTACAGTGCAAACTAGACAAAAAAAATTTACATTGCTGCTGGATCACAACAAGAAAATGGAGATTGATTTCAGATAAACATGGGACTGAGCATTTAAAGATGAACTTGCATTCACAGAAGCAAACAATAAACCTCAGTGCCAAAACATGCAAATTATTCAACATCACATTGAAAGTGGTCACGGTGACTTTTGAAAATTATATCCTCCTCTGCATATTTTAAGACAGGATAAAATCTGTTCACTTCTAGACAACCTTTGTGGTCAGCTACATTAACTGTGATGCAAAATAAGTGTGATTTCATCATAGAAGCATCATACAAAGGTATATCTGCTTCCAGGCTCAAATAGAGGTTTGATACTTCAAAAGCCAGATTTGAAAATTAGCTTATTTGCAAAATAACTGCATTTCACAAAAAAAGTATGAAGAGGAATCCGTTGTATACTTCTGGATGTGTTATGAATCAGGTAGATAATATGGTGCCATCTTAACGTATGCAAAAAGGTTAGAGGTTATCAAGTCTAAGCTTACTGACAAAACACCTCACCAACTGTGTGCATCCTGCAACAACTAGATATCAATGTGACAAACTTGTCAGCAGAATGCTAACCCAGTCCTCACATTAGGCAAGAGTATGTGTTTTGTATTTTGTATGGTGTTTTATTAAATGCACTTTAAAGAACATACAAGTTATCGGTGAAAGTAACTGCATGAGCACATTTTTTTCAATAAAGAGTCAATGATATATAATCAATCATAACTGATTTTTCATCAAGTAAAATATTTTTGAGTTTTTTTTTTAGATTTGCAGACATAGGAATAAATTGCTGAAGGCAGACAAAGAATTGGTAATAAACATAATGATTATATTACAGTACATTTAATTTTCATTTATATTAATGGACGGACATGGTGGTATTAAATGTAACTTGCCTATTTTTCCATCATAAGAAGGCATTCAATAAAGCAAAAAAGGATCGGATAATAAAAAGTTAATAGATCTAAGTTATGGTAATGTTTCAAATACCTTTCATAATTTTACACTTCTTTTTTTTTTTTTTTTTTACTATTCTTGTCATCTAAAGGTTATTTGATGAGACATTTTGTTATACAGTATTATCTATCATATGTTATGATTACAAGAGAAATGCTGTGTTCTTTTTATCATAAACTTAACCCTTAATGCAAATTAAAGGTTTTTAACTAGGTCTGCTCGTTTTCAAATCATTTTAATATAAAATATTAGGATAATACTAACCCCAGAAATCTAAATCTTGAGGAAATAGTTTGGGTTGTAGCCCTACGGTCATGTTAATTGCCAGATCATTGTGCCTGAGGTACATAAAGTTGAGTAGCATTGGTGTATAGTATTTGTGCTCTGATTAGGCTTCTGTAGAGCAGAACTTGGTTTTTAATACTCTGGCTAGAACATTTAGTCACCAGTGTGCGTAAATGTTTGGAAAACCCTTTGCCTTTATTTTGTTTCTATCAATGTTTTCTTGTCTTGTGAGTCATTTATTAAAGGTCACACAGTGTTCTGATAATAAAGGAGCAGCAAGATGCTTCAATTACTGGGGTTCAAGCACATGGTACAACTTGCACCACAATGACTTTTCACAAAAAAGGTCACTGTCTTTATTTATTAAAAGGCCGCTTTCAGCAGTCAGTGGTGTCTCATGGCAGGGTCACTTCCTGCTAAACAGTACCACCTCCTAGCTAGTTAAGAATCTTCATGCTCTGAGAGACTGTTGTTTGAAATTTGGGATGCAAGAGTGATTGGCTGTAATCATTTCTTCCAGATTCCAGTTGACTGGCAAGAGTCCTCTCATAATGAAACACAATGTGTCAGAGGTGTTTTTATATGAAGAGACAGGAATTGATGACTGTTATATTCATTTCATTGGTGTTCTACAGGAACTTAACATTTTTGCTGAGATTCATTTGCCCCTAGTGTAAAAGATTAGGACAAACTCGGACACAATGTGCCTTTTCCATTTCCATTTTGGCTAAGACTTTTTATCGTACTTTTTGTACCGGAAACTTAATGCTGTAATTGTGGAGTCGGCAACGCCCTTGTGCTTTTTACTTTTGCCTGTGGTTTGTGCACTGAATTTGGGGGGGGTTGACTTTTATGGGAGAATGGTGATCGGGGAGGTTTTGGTACCGCTGGCAATGTTCTGAAATTGGAAATGGAGAAAGCAGTATAGGGTAAAGACAACAGTGCTGTCAATCATGACAATGTGGCTGCTTTATTTTAATTCTGTATTAAGCAATGGGTAGCCCTGAGTAATTGCTTATTTTAATCTTTATTTAGATTGTTTGGGCAGAAGACATTGGCTTAACTTGGCAATATTTTTGCTACCCATGCTGTGCTTTACGGAATACAGAAATTTTGGCAAGTATATTCCTTAGGAGCCAAACACTGTCATCGTTAACGTGAAGCTGATACCAACCCCAGAGGTATCCACGGGCACCTGTGTGTCAGCGGGGGCCATCAAGTTTTGCCAGGGTGTGCCAGCTACTCTCATTAAGGCACTGTGATGCACAGTAGCTTGGAGAACATTATGTACGGGGTAGTAATTACACAGCAGCACAGCAGTAAAAAGCAGAGAAATAGTTTCCGCACAGCTTGTGAGCTGGCGTTACTGCATGCAGTGAAGCTCTCTGTATAACAGAATATTCTCGCAAGTCATAGCGGCATTTTTCTCTTTATTTCTCAGAGTCTTTTCCTTTTCTGTGTTCATAATTGGGCACCGTGGTAATATAGCAGCCCAGATATATTAAACAAAGCCTAGTACACCACTATTAATGTAGATCCGTTACTCTTCTTTGAATCCAGGCATAGTGGTACAGGTCTTGAAAATGTATATTTTGGGTTTTCAGACTCCTTTTTTGGCTGCCTTTTGGTGCCATATGAGCTTTCTTGCTTTCTTTACTCTTTTTATTTTGCTGATTTTGCTGGATTTTCTAGTTGCTTCTACCTTCAGTCTTTTTGTACTGTTTAAGGAAGTGAAAGTGGTCAGTAAAAGTTGTCAAGCTTCCAGTACCACCTCCTTTTACAGTTTGGTTGAAAATGTGCCTATGCGTGTGGTCCCTATTTAAAAATGTTTTGCCATTAGTCTGGAAACGTGAGGCATAGTCACTGCTTCTTTGGTCAGGCTAAGGTGCAAGTCGAACAATTGTGAATGGCTACTGCCCATGTGCTGATTTCATCATGGTTCAGGCTAAATTTCCTGAATACTTTATTCATATTTATAAATCAGTATTGTGAAGAAATTAAACCGAAAGATCAAATGAACTTCCTCAATTTTTCCTCCATACTTAATTGTTTTCTATGCCAACACAAAAATCGGCCACTTTACATTTGCCAAAGATCAACAGAGTCCACATCCACCCAGAAGAACTTGGATTTGAATGAGATGCAGGTAGCACAGATTAGCTTCTGGTAGATCTCCTCCAGCTATAAGTTTCGTAATAACAGTAGCCCCAAAGAAAAGCGACGGCATGTGCGTGAGGTGGTGGATGCTGTCAATTTCCTTCCAGAGAGCGACTGGAATTCACTTTATTGCCTTTCCGACTTCATGTGTAATCTCAGTCTTGCTCAAGTTTTCTTGCTTCTTCTGTTGTGCTGCCAGGAGATCGGAACGCAACCTGTAAAGAATTAGTGGCAGTCCTGAGCATTCTCTGGGTGCCTGAGGTCATCGTCTTGCTTTTATTTCTTCTTTCTAGCTCTGGGGGCTTATATAGTCAGCTTCAGGGTACTCTGTTCATTTAGACTGATGGCATAATGTGTCTGGCTAAAAGTGATCCAAGTCTATACATCTTTAAAGACCACACAAATCTGATATAATGTGCATTTTACATGGGGCACATGCTACCTTAAATTGTTTTATTTTTCAGCCTTGGCTAATTACGCAAGTTTTTCCACACACATCTCAGATTAGGTGATGGGAGGGCAAAAACAGTTTAGAGAAAAAATTAACACATTGTGTGACCTTCAATGCTGATTAAACTTCTTGGAATAAACCATTGTTAAGACTCCAAAGGTCAGAATCCCATCAGAACAAAAAATCTCGGGTCCTACAGTGAAAACAGGAATATCAAGATGTTTGTTGTCTATTTCTGAGTTTTTGGCTAGACAGGTTTTATCCAGGTGACCTGTTTCAGAGATCCAAACTCTGGACAGTTTGATAAATTTCAATACAAGATAGCACTCAGATAGTAAACCATTACAAAATACATACAGAAATGTAAAGACTGTTAGCTGTTATTTTTATCTTCTTACTATCCATGTTACCGGTCTAAGACAGGTAATATCAAATATATTTCAATTTATTCTATCTCTCACCCTACCTGTATCTCCAGTGTTTTTCAAATGCCTTTCCTTGGTATCCTGATTTCTCTGAACCTCTCTTGCCTGACATTCCCTTTTGAGAGAGTATTCCTATAAAGCTTGCTTTTTAGACTGTCATGTTGAGTTGCTTTGGTCACCTCCTGTCCACATTCTGACTACCACCAATGGTAGACAGGCCCACATTACCCACCTTGAAAACATCATTGTTATTTTTCCAATTACTTACCATTTTTAAAAGTGACTCTCAGTGTGCTTCCTGAGCCTTTGCTCTTCCAAGTGTGCCCCTACCTCCTTAGGCTTTGGTGACATAATCAACAAAAAAAGCACAAACTGACCAATCAGATTGCACAGAGGGACCAGATGAACGAACAAACACACACACACACACACACTGTAACTGTATGTGTTGCATTATATAGTAAATAGATATTAATATTGTTTATCAAAAATTGCCCATTAGGTTTACAATTGTCCTTCCCTTTCTCTGTATCTAGATCATCCTGACAACCTGTTATAAAATATTTAAACTACAGTGGTGTGAAAAACTATTTGCCCCCTTCCTGATTTCTTATTCTTTTGCATGTTTGTCACACAAAATGTTTCTGATCATCAAACACATTTAACCATAAGTCAAATATAACACAAGTAAACACAAAATGCAGTTTTTAAATGATGGTTTTTATTATTTAGGGAGAAAAAAAATCCAAACCTACATGGCCCTGTGTGAAAAAGTAATTGCCCCCTTGTTAAAAAATAACCTAAACTGTGGTGTATCACACCTGAGTTCAATTTCCGTAGCCACCCCAGGCCTGATTACTGCCACACCTGTTTCAATCACGAAATCACTTAAATAGGAGCTGCCTGACACAGAGAAGTAGACCAAAAGCACCTCAAAAGCTAGACATCATGCCAAGATCCAAAGAAATTCAGGAACAAATGAGAACAGAAGTAATTGAGATCTATCAGTCTGGTAAAGGTTATAAAGCCATTTCTAAAGCTTTGGGACTCCAGCGAACCACAGTGAGAGCCATTATCCACAAATGGCAAAAACATGGAACAGTGGTGAACCTTCCCAGGAGTGGCCGGCTGACCAAAATTACCCCAAGAGCGCAGAGACGACTCATCCGAGAGGTCACAAAAGACCCCAGGACAACGTCTAAAGAACTGCAGGCCTCACTTGCCTCAATTAAGGTCAGTGTTCACGACTCCACCATAAGAAAGAGACTGGGCAAAAACGGCCTGCATGGCAGATTTCCAAGATGCAAACCACTGTTAAGCAAAAAGAACATTAGGGCTTGTCTCAATTTTGCTAAGAAACATCTCAATGATTGCCAAGACTTTTGGGAAAATACCTTGTGGACTGATGAGACAAAAGTTGAACTTTTTGGAAGGCAAATGTCCCGTTACATCTGGCGTAAAAGGAACACAGCATTTCAGAGAAAGAACATCATACCAACAGTAAAATATGGTGGTGGTAGTGTGATGGTCTGGGGTTGTTTTGCTGCTTCAGGACCTGGAAGGCTTGCTGTGATAGATGGAACCATGAATTCTATGGTCTACCAAAAAATCCTGAAGGAGAATGTCCGGCCACCTGTACGTCAACTCAAGCTGAAGCGATCTTGGGTGCTGCAACAGGACAATGACCCAAAACACACCAGCAAATCCACCTCTGAATGGCTGAAGAAAAACAAAATGAAGACTTTGGAGTGGCCTAGTCAAAGTCCTGACCTGAATCCAATTGAGATGCTGTGGCATGACCTTAAAAAGGCGGTTCATGCTAGAAAACCCTCAAATAAAGCTAAATTACAACAGTTCTGCAAAGATAAGTGGGCCAAAATTCCTCCAGAGTGCTGTAAAAGACTCATTGCAAGTTATCGCAAACGCTTGATTGCAGTTATTGCTGCTAAGGGTGGCCCAACCAGTTATTAGGTTCAGGGTGCAATTACTTTTTCACACAGGGTCATGTAGGTTTGGATTTTTTTTTCTCCCTAAGTAATAAAAACCATCATTTAAAAACTGCATTTTGTGTTTACTTGTGTGATATTTGACTAATGGTTAAATGTGTTTGATGATCAGAAACATTTTGTGTGACAAACATGCAAAAGAATAAGAAATCAGGAAGGGGGCAAATAGTTTTTCACACCACTGTATGTGGTCTTCACATTTAAATTTTTCTAGTTTGTCTCTAGATGTTAAACTTTTTTCTTTCAAGTAATAAACTTAAGTACATACTAAATATTTACAATATGTGATATGTAAACATAGAGAAAATCATGTGTCTGTATTGTCAATTAAAGCATAAACCACAGTGACATTTTTGATTATTTATTGTGCACTATGCCTTAGCTATAGCTATAGCCTATAGCTTTTTTTGCCATTATTTATTAATGCACACTTACAATTTTTATGTTCGATGAACAATATCTTCACATTTACAGTATTTAGGTGATGACTTTGTCAAAAAGTAACTTGCAAATAAAAATGTTGCATCTTTTTTGTTGTTTGTGTAGTTAGAGTGTTGATTGCTTAATTAATGAACATAGAACCTATTATATTGTGGTTTACAGTCCAGGCAGCTTTGCAACTTGGCCTAATGAAAGGCATTGTAAAGAAAAAAAGTGTTTACAACTGTGGCGCCAGTTGTATATCACATTTCTTCAAAATAATGGCTCACTTTTTCTCAAAAATGCCAATTCTTTTTACCAGGGTGTTAGGGTCTACACATTGAACTTGATGATCACTCTTGCTTTACTTTGTATGCTATTTTTTGTTATCTTTCCTAATTTAAGTAAAAGAGTTATTATAAAATAGTTTTTGAGAATAACAGCCAGCTTAGGAAAAGGAAGGTTTGTGGATGTTCTCCCCTCCCCATTTCCTCTCCTCTGTTCATTCTCAACAACCATGCTCATAGGTCATAGCCACATGTAAAAGTTTCCATACAAAATTTGGGATTTATAAAAGAAAACTTGATGGGAGAACCTAAGTATTTTCTCTGAAACTTTAGTCCATCCATATGCTACATTTTAGAAAAAGAGGGAAATTATGACACCCTCCGTCAAGTAGGGAAATTCAGCCAAGCAAGTTAAATGATGACTCGCACATAATAATTCATATCACCAAGCCATTATTATAATGTGTGTTGACTTGACAAACAAATTAAACTACAAAAGTGATTAATATGATGTATAGACTATTTTAGTTCCATTTTACGAGGGTCAATGTTGTGTATTTGCACAGAAGAATTTTTTTTTTTTTTCTTTTTTGTGTGTAGCCTACCTGTTGTTACTTCCCAGATTAGAAGCCATAGCGCAGTAAAAACACAGGTGTGATTCACTCCTGATGTGCAGTAAGCTATAAATATCATGCCCTACAAGCCTATTCATAACTTATGGTTTGACACAGTACGGCTTGTTTGGCACTGTTTGAAAACTATACAATTGGTCATATACAAAGAGAGCAAGCTTTTAAAGACTCGCCAGATTTTTTTTACCTATGTTGATGATTGACTTATGAGCTGATTTTAGGCTTCCAAGAGCCATTCTTTTGTAACTACATGCTGCGTTGGGCCCGGCATTAGAAAGATAGACTGCTTGAAATCAGACTCTACCTGTTTATGTCTAGGTTTTAACAATGGTTGGCTTTCTGGCAATAGGCACCAGAGGGAACTGGATGACAGATCAGGAATATTTTGTAAAGGTACTTCTCTACTGAAGCTTTATGTTTTATCTCTTTAATTTTGATAAAACTAATCATTTGAAACACATTTTTCTTTGTTGGTCTTTATTCGTTGTCTGTGGTGATTCACCACAGTACCTTTTCTATTCCTGTCTTGATACGAATTGTAACAGCATAAACCTGGAGTGAGACAGATAGAGGGCGCTGTCGCTCCCTTGAACCCTTGTCCATGACTCCAGACACCAGGTAAAAGTCCAAATGATGACTTTATTAAATTGCCACAGTGCACAAAGCACCCTCTTCTCCACTATTCTCATACAATAACAATAATTACAATAATACACTATAAACCAATCCTCCAACTCCCAGACGCGTTCCCAGCTCGCCGTCTGGGAGCTCCCACAATCCTTTTATATTGCCTGACCCGGAAGTGTTCCCAATCCCCAGTCCATGTGATCTTGTATCACTTCCGGGTCAAGTAGAAAGTCCTTTTCTTCACCCCGGAAGCACGTCATTCCCCTTGTCCATGTGACTTGGACGTACTTCCGGGGCGTATGGTAAATACTCATTGTTCCCCCCTGCAGCGTCTCCTAGTGGCCCCCACGGCATCCAGCAGGGCTGCGTATAAAAACTGCAATGTCCATGATGCCCTACTGGTCTTCGGGGAACCTCCATACTGCAGGGAGGGCTCCACCTGGCGGCTTGGGGGTATTGGCCGGGATAAACAGCCGGCCATACATCACAGGAGTTAAACATGGTCATAGCTGTTACCAAACAGGGTAAACATTCCAAGAACATGAAAAAAGAAAGAAGCATCAAGGAAAAAACATAATTTCAGCTCCCACTGACATCGCCAACCCCATTGCTATTGCACAAAGCAGAACTTTTGTTTTAGCCCAAACCATGATCAAATGGAATAACCTTGATCTGACACTACTGAGAAAAAAAAAATTAAAACAATTAGGCTCAATCCGAAGTCAAATGATTTTTGTCACGGTTCAAGTAGCTGAGTGACACTGGCTCTTTTAATAGGACCATCTAGTTGTACCATACTTTTAGAAAATCTGCTCAGATCGGTTGATATAGTTCCTTTTGAATTATCCTAAACATATTTCACCAAACTACACTGTCTATGAAAAGGAATAGGACAATCGCCATGGAAGGAGTGAATTAAATCGGTTCAGCATTGTCAAAGCTTTCCCACATGCAAAATGGGACTGTTACAAAATTTTATAGATTATCTAACACATTGTGAAAACAGAGAGGTAAGGTATTACATGCAAGTCAACACAAATAATTTGAACTTGCTTGTAGGAGTAACTTGGTCCTCCTGATTAAAACAATAGTAAAGAAATAAAAATGTGGAAGCAGAGTAAAATATAGTTTATAATTTAATAGTCAGGTGGTGAGAAGCTAAAGTAAAATTTGAGTATAAAAAGTGCGGAGCATGCAGTAGAATCTTTAATAAGAGGCAGGCTTTTGGAACAATGTTCCACCCAAGTATCAGATCTATCAACCCCTTATCCATTGAATGCCAGTTTCCACTCTTTACTCTTTAAGAGAGTAACCAGGGTTCGAGAAGACGATTTGTGTCTTGACATGCTGAAGAGGAAAATTGTATGACCTCATCGTTAATCACTGCCCCTTTCATGAAGCAGTGGGACTGACCCCCACATACTTTTTCAGTGTACAGCTGTCTGCCGTTTTTTTCCTCTATAATGAATAGACAGCAGACAAAACAAGAAACACATTCTAAAACATCAGCTACTCATCACTGGAATGGGTCAGTGCAGTAACATCTGTTTCAGAGTCTGCCTTCTCTCACTTAGCAGTGTAATCTAAAAAGAAGGATGATTTTTATTTTTTCAACACAGTGATATTTAGAGCACAATGACAAAGTTCTGAAATGTTCATCACAGTGGTATGTTGAATGTGGGAGGCTACAGTGCATTTTGAGAACACATATTCCCCTCGGTTGTTCTTTGGGGCACCACACATGTAATATTGAGCAACGGTCTTTTTAGCTATGTCTACTTAATGAACAAGTAGTGCTTTTGTGGTCCAAATACTTGAATGTTGAGAGGTGTTCTTTTCCCTCCACTATAATGTTAAAAGGTGTGTTTTTTGGACCCTTCCCTGATTATGTAAACTAGTGCTGCTTAAATTTTCTGCACTCTATGACATTGAAACTTGTCTTTTGGAATCCTTGTTCCACAATTTTTAAATACATTTGTCTGTTTTGCAATTGTTATCAGTATGGAGCAACTATGACTCTAGTGTCCTTAGAGGGCCTCTCCATTTTGTGTCATGTTAAATAATACACTTTCAGGATTCCATTACGTAATGTGATGGGGTGATGTTTGTGTTACTAATCCCATAAGGTAGAGAAGAGCTCTTCAAATGCTTTTAAAGAACCAAGAATTTTCCTCCATATGTGCTATATAAAAGCAGCTTTTATGGCTGCCCTCTATCACAAACATTACCTGTGCCTTTTCTCAGCAATCTTTACCATATTGTTGCTTTTTCCAACTACTTTTGTACATGACTTTTGCTTAATGTGGTAGATACTATGTAAATGATGGATGGTTATAGTGCTGACCCACCTGTTTTTGTAGTATTTTAGTATTTAAATATTTTATGTTGCCTCAAAGGCGCTATATAAATGGCAATATCAGCAGTTCATTCAGGGTAAGTTACATGTGAAGCAGCCGATCAGACAAAGCCGTTCTTGTGCTGTTGCCACTGCGTGCATGAGTACGTGCGTGTCGGCTTACTGGTGCTCAGGCCTGCACCTGGGTGAGTGACAGGCATAATCTCTCTCTCCTTTCGTCTCGCTCTCTTATTATTTTTAAGCATGTCTCTAGTTAAGAGGAGTGTTCAGTTTTCCGGTTTCTTCTTCTCTGGCCAGAAACAACACCCTACGGCGTCGGCTCTGCATAGGAGCATGACCTTTTCTCAGTTTTCATTCCTGTAATCGAAAAGAAAACAGATGTGTTAAGAGGCATGGGCAGTGTTGATAGAGTGTTGGTATTGGACACTGGTAAGGGAGTCCTCTTAATGCTGGGTTTTTATGGTGCCTTTCACTCAATATGACAATGAAAAAGTAATTTCATTGAAGATCATTTATCTTTTTGAGTGAGGTAGGGTTTCAGGGTTCAGGACTGGGGGCTTACTAGGAATGAGGATTTACACTCTAAGGATTACATATTTATGCTGTGAAAGTCACCACCAGAGCTAGAGAGGATTCTGTCATACATGATTTGAATTGAAAAAGACTTGGAACACTTGCTTGTACTCTGCTGTAAGTGGGAGGAACACTTGGAATCATGAGGAGAAACTCTTAAAGGCACATTGAGACAAAGGCCTAACTGATTGGTGACATGAGGTAACTCTGATAAATACTGGCTGAATTTCACAATTGAGTTTTCCGGCAGATAGCAGAGGCCTTCATTATGTTAGCAAAGCATTCGCTTGAGCTCCACATGATCATCCTGGCACCCGGTCCACTTTGTTAACCATGTGCTAGTTTAATGGGTGCCTTATGCATTTGCGTCCCACTTGCCCCTTTCATTTTAGGTGCCACATTTTCTCTGTTGGGTTTCTTTTCTGGGTAATTGTAGCTAGGAAAGAGGTGTTCAGGTGTGGCATGCACGTTTCTGGGCAGCCCTTCCTCCCTTTCTCTTTCATTTAGACTGCAGCTGTGCTCCAGATGTGTCTGATCCGATTTCGTGAGCGTTTCCTTGCACTAATGATTTATTTATCCAGTCTATGCGTTTACACTGCCTAATTTGACGTTGTTTCCTTTTTTCTTATTTTTAACATAATCCCCATTTACAGTGCACTGCTTCTATAAAGCACTTGATCCTCCTGCCAGAGGAATACAAGGCCTATATTGTCATTGCTGCAGCCTCCTTTGTTCCTTATGTTAAGACTCAGCATTAAAATTGTCTCCTGAATGCAGTCCTTTCTTTTTGTTAAACACTTGCCAGAAGTTCCCAAGAGTGTTCTGTTTCCCAGCGGCATCTCTACACTCTTCATTGGCAGAATGTGAGAAAGAGGGCATTTCATTGCCTCTGTACCAGTGAGAGTAGATGGTGATGATCTAAGTTCTGGCTATAGGGTACCCTGAAGTGGTGTTGTTTTGGTTTTTTTTTTAATTTATAAAGAAAGGGACTTGATTTTCACATCATTTCCATGTGATGGTGCTTTGCTCTGTCTTAGAAGACAAATTATTTCAGTAGTGACAATGGCATTAGGTTACTGCAGCTCCCAATTGCATTCCAAGTTGGCATTTAGCTTTGATACTTTTGAAGGAGGGAATAGTAGCCTTGACTATTATGGTGCATTTCGTATCCCATCCAGGATGCCAATACATCAGCTGGTCAGGATACTAATACCACATTCAGTATATCGACTGGTACATTCACAAAATTTAATAACATTATATAGTAGATAATTGCTGGGGGAATATATTTTTAGAACAGTACTCCCTATAAGGGGTGACAGCAGCTTTCGAATGCCCCCTTATGGCAGATTTTCCTCAGGGCTGCCTGGCATACTTGTAGTTCATGCAGGCAGCCCTGTCTGCACAGAAGTGTGGGACCACTTGAAGGCCTCCATACTTTTATAGCCATCAAGTTGACCTTGAGGAAGGTAATGACTTTGTCAGAATTACATTGAAGTGTTGTCAGGTGAGTCCTTAATGGAACTCCTAATCCTTGCCCAGGTGAGTCTGAAATTGTAAATGGAGTGATAACAATAGCTAACCCAGCACTATCATACTGACGTCTAGTATAATTCTGATGGAAAGGTTAGAAGGTAAAAGGAACTTTACTTTTATTTTGTTTTTGTTATATAATTTTATTTCTTACTTAATGTAATGAGTGACAAAGTGGAGCAGTGCCTTGCAGCGCCAGTATCTTGGGTTTGAATCCTGGCTGGGTCACTGTCTGTATGAAGTTTGCACATTTATACTATATCTACATGTTTTGCTTTTTTTTTTTTTCTCTGCCAGGTGTTCCTAGTTTCCTTCTACATCACAAATACATGTTAGATTAACTGCCAACTCTAAGTTGCCTCTCTGCGAGTAAGAGTACCATCCACTGTTTTGGCACTCCATTAATGGAGTAGGCCTTACGTTGTCTGACAATAATGCTGAGGGGATAATTTTGTAAGCAAACTGTCAGTTCTGTTTTTTGTCAGGATTTCTAAAAAGATAGACAAGTTAATATAGGAATTTTGGGAAAAGCTGCACTATTTGTCTGCTGTCAAGAGAAGAATGTCACTGCTGTTTCTAGTGATCCTGTTATTGGGTTTAGCCTTTCCAGAAACTGGTGGCTTTGATAAGCTTATGAAGTCCGGACGTTTCCGGATGAAAGCTCTAGAAAGCATTTAACTGTCTGTCTTACTCACCTGCTTTCACCCACTGCATGACTATGTGTGCATTTTGATTTGTGGAAACTTACTCATATAGAACATCACAAAAAAACAAATAAGGGCAAAGTAATCATTTAACAGATTTGCCTTAAAAATGTTAACATATACCCACATATAAACATAGTATGAAATGGATGGAGAAGATTTGACTTCCAAGATTTTTAGTTTATGAATCCTGTAGCTTGGTAAACATTATTATGACATCTGATTGTCTTGGTCTTGATAGACCTAAACCATTTAGCCAGCAGGGAAAGTAAACAGATCAGGTTCAGGGTAAGATTTTAGTGACTCTTTGTTTCTGCCTGGGAGAGTGAATCTACAGTGGAGAGATTGCATCCACTGATGTAGAAGTAGTGAGTGCCACTCTCTATACCTGCTTAAAATCCATATCTTAGAATTTTTTTTTTTTTTTGTGGGTGTTGGTCATGAAGTCTTATATATTTTTTGTGTGTTCTTCCTTTCAAGTCTTCGTATGCTGGGTTCATGTCCAAAAGTCTGTTAATGGCATTTTCATTGGATAGCCACGTTTCAGCCAGTTCTCTGGCGCTTTTAGTACGGTAATCCCTCCTAGATCGCGGGGGTTGCGTTCCAGAACCCCCCGCGATAGGTGAAAATCCGCGAAGTAGAAACCATATGTTTGTATGGTTATTTTTATATTTTTTAAGCCCTTAGAACTCTCCCACACTGTTTATAAATATTCTCCGCACAGTTATACAGTAAACCCTCGTTTATCGTGGTTATTCCGCTCCAGACAGATAAATGAATTTCCACGAAGTAGGATTCTTTATTTATAAATCTAATATTTTCGCAGTTAGAGCATAGAAAACCTGTTTGCGACCTTCTAAATATGTTTTTTAACATTATTAGAGCCCTCTAGACATGAAATAACACTCTTCAAAGGAGTGCCGTCAGGAGCAGAAAATGTCAGAGAGAGAGAGAAAAGGAAACACAAATCAATAGGGCTGTTCGGGCTTTTAAGTAAACAAAACACCGCGATAAAGCGGCCGCAATGAAGGGATCAATGTGAAGGTAGTCTTTTCAGCATTTTTTAGAGGAGCGTCCGTACCTTCTAAGCAAACAGCCCCTCTGCTCACACCCCCTCCATCAGGAGCAGAGAATGTCGGAGAGAATGAGAAAGGCAGAGAAAAGCAAACAATCAAAATTCAATACGGGCTGTTAGAGCTTTGAAGTGTGCAAAGCACCACGCAGGAAGCATATTTTATATCATTGAGGAGTTTTATTTAATACGTAATACGTGCTCTGATTGGGTAGCTTCTCAGCCATCTGCCAATAGCGTCCCTTGTATGAAATCAACTGGGCAAACAAACTGAGGAATCGTGTACCATAAATTAAAAGACCCATTTTCCGCAGAAATCCGTGAACCAGCGAAAAATCCGTGATATATATTTAGACATGCTTACATTTAAAATCCGCAATGGAGTGAAGCCACAAAAGTCGAAGCGCGATATAGCGAGGGATCACTGTATTAGCGTTCGATTTTTCTTGCACTGAGTCTCATTTAAATGTGTCCAATCGAACTTCTATGTGTGTATGTATGTTATACACATACAAAAAAAAGTCAATATATATAAGGTTGCAAGAGCTCGCCAAGGCTATTTGGCATTTTCCCATTTCTTTTGTCTGCATTTTTTTGGCAGCATCAACAATAAATTGCAGCAGCCTGAGGCAGCATCTGGAGTGTTGGAGTATGCCATGAAGCACTTTGGAGAGCTGGTAAGTGGATATTGAGGCTTTAACTAAACAATGTTGGAATCCCCATGGGCCCCTAATATTTGTGCTTAAAGACTACCCCATCCATCCATCCATTATCCAACCCGCTATATCCGAACTACAGGGTCACGGGGGTCTGCTGGAGCCAATCCCTGCCAACTCAGGGCACAAAGCAGAAAAACAAACCCTGGGCAGGGTATCGGACCACTGCAGTAAAGACTACCTGATATTTTAAAAGTATTTCTTTACACTGAAGTGGTTGACTATGCTTCCACAGTGGTCATTCACCATCAAAACACTATCTCTGTGTCATTTGGTGTTGAACACGTTGATAGTATTGACACCACTGTACTCTCAGACTTCTTAGTCTAAGAGTTCCAGCTTTGAAAGTTTTGCCTGCATTTTTATTTGATATTCTTTTATTTTACTATAGTATACCTCTGATACCCACATTGTAATCATGTTAGCTAAATGTCTTTTGTGATTGTGTGTGCTGCTAATCTATACTAATAAAAGGCAAAGCCCTCACTCACTGACTGACTGACTCCTCACTAATTCTCCAACTTCCCGTGTAGGTAGAAGGCTGAAATTTGGCAGGCTCATTCCTTACAGCTTACTTACAAGAGTTAAGCAGGTTTCATTTCGAAATTCTACACATAACGGTCATAATGGTCAACAACGTCTGCCATGTTGAACTTTCTTATTTATGGCCCCATCTTCACGAAATTTGGTAGGCGGCTTCCCTGCGCTAACCGAAACCGATGTACATACTTATTTTGGTGGTATGACGCCACTGCCGGCCGCCATAATGAACTTTCCAACGGTCTTTTTTACTTATGGGCCCATCTTCATACAAATTTGGTACGCGAGTTCCCAACGCTAACTGAATCCTATTTATGTACGTATATACGTCCATACCCTGCAGCTCGGTCACCGTGTGAGGCGGCGTTGTTAGCTGCCTGCCTGTATAAAGCCGTCCGTCGCTCCATATTTGTTACATATTGCACGGCCATATCAGGCTCACTCTTGATATCTGGAGGAACTTGTGTCTTATGTATTGAATGACTGGGACAGGTTCAAGGTGTGGACTGATGACAGTACAGGAGATAATTATACTACACAGGAACACTATAAGAGTGAAATGCTTAAGCCCTTCACCTATGGTTCTGCATGTGAGTTGATGGCTGCCGCTGAATTGTTCGGTTGTCGCTTTCAAGTGTACCGAAATGGCCAAATATTTTACACCTTTCGACAACCGCCAATGCCTCTTAAACATCTTAGATTCACAGGTGACGATTTCAGTAGTGGACACTTTGATGTTTATGAATTTTTAAACTCTCGTAAGCATACAACCGGTGTCATCGATAACTTCGCATCCAGCTTTTAACACTTGACAGATGCCGAATGTCACTTCAACACAAGTCCTGCAAATACTGTCGTAATTGAAACAAACCATGAAACTCAAACCGATTATGACAAGATTACTGTTCACATGGCCAACTGTACGTTTCATGCTCAAGAGTAAGCTCAGTGCACAGCTTGGTCATATTACAACCGGAGGGCCGAACTGACAATGTGGTATACAGAGAGATCCTTAACAAATAATTATTGGTATATTTTCCCTCAGTTTAAATAATTTTCTTCTTAATAAAAATTTTAAGACAGTACTTTGCCGCTGCGAAGCATGGGTATTTTGCTAGTAGTATAATGTAAAGGTAAATTGAATAAATACAACAAGACTTGAGCCTTATCTCAAAGCAATCATCTGTCTAGCATTACTTTATTTTAGGATATGACTTTTGTGTACATTTCCTTTAGGAGATTCAAGCCACCTGGTATGAGAAGCTTCATGAATGGGAAGATGCCCTGGTAGCATATGACAAAAAGATTGACATGAATAAAGAGGATCCAGAACTGATGCTGGGGCGCATGCGCTGTCTGGAGGCCCTTGGAGAATGGTAGGAATTTCAAGCAATGAATGTCCATTAACCAGCTCTGTTGTGCAGTCTGTTCTGCCAGCTGGTCATGCATGTTCCACTAGGTGTTTGCTAGAGTCTTATAAAATGTTACTAAATGTTTTAAAGTGTCAGCCCCTCCTTATTTAGCATAAAAATGCAGCAAGTGACTGGTGGAACACAAATTGATTTTTGCATCCTAGTTTGTCTCAGGTTGTACTCTTTAGACTAGTGTTTCTCAACCACTTGGTCAAGTCATGGTCTGCCGGTCGTAGGTCGCTATTGTTTATAATGGTAGTTAGTCACCATTCTGACAATCGCACTGAATCCCCACCCCACTCTGACATTGGTGCTCAATTCACCAAGAGGGGATTGTCCTGATGATCATGCTTGATTCACCAAGGGGGGACCCCCACCACCTCAGTCTGACAATCATCCTCAATTCACCAATTTGCTGGGTCACAAAGATTCTTGCATGAGAAAAAACTGGGTTGTGACGCCAAAAATGTTTGAGTAGCACTGTTTTAGACTGTATAAGCTGTTCATTACTTTAAAGGTCAGGGACTGTGTTGTGTCTTATATTTAAGTGAGACTAGCAACAAGTGTTGTTTGGCATCTGCTGACACCAGTTAATGTTTATCTTTTTTCAGGGGCCAGCTGCATCAACAGTGCTGTGAGGAATGGACATTGGTCAGTGAGGATACACAAGCTAAGATGGCCCGCATGGCAGCAGCTGCCGCATGGGGATTGGGTAGGGAAACTGTTTGGGGTTGATGTCATGGGATGTGTTGTCAAGGAACTATGTTTACTCTCTGAATCACTCGTGATATTTGTAATAACAGGTCATTGGGATAGCATGGAGGAGTATACATGCATGATTCCAAGAGACACTCATGATGGAGCATTCTACAGAGCAGTGCTTGCTTTGCACCAAGATCTCTTCTCCTTGGCTCAGCAGGTATTTTCAGAATTCATGTCTTTAGTCCAGAGGTAGTTCATACCTTATGCCTCTTAAATTCTGTCCTCAATGGGCATATTCTACTTAGTAACAGGATATGACATTTTAGTAAGGACTGAAGTGTTAGCATGTAGCAACAGCCTTTTTGAGGGCTTCAACAAATGTCTACTCCACCATAAAAGAAAGCTGAAGAAATAACTTTAAGGAAGACACTCAGGTCTCTGTGTTTTCCACAAGATCCTTCACACTGCTCTACCTACAAAGAAGTTACAGAATGCTACAATATTAAAAAATCTATTAGAAACTAAATTTTAAAAAACGCATTAAACAATAGTAAGCACTTTAGAATATAACATATCTAAGCCATAGCAACCAAATATACACACTATTTACAAAAGTATGATTATATGTTGCAAATTTCCAGAATGAATAATGAAACCAAAACTGGCACAGATGTGAAAGCAATATGCATATGTGAAGTGTGGATTGACTGGCAAAATACTTCCAAAATGGTGTAATAAACTGGTCATGCCAGATCAGATCTGAATCAGTAATAACCTGACAAAAGGATGCTTATCATAGAAATAGTCCTTGTAGGTTGTTAATGTTTTGAACTGAGTAATATTTTAGATTAATTACTGGAATTGATAATCTTTACTTCATATGGCTAGTGATGTTCTTTTTGCCCAATGCTGACTTTTGTTTGTTTTCTCTCTACTTGGAACTTCCTCGTTTAAACCTTTAATATGGCAGGAGTAACTTCCATCAAATAAAGAGTGCCAATTAATGACTTTCTCAACTTAAGACCAGACTTCATTTTATACAAAAGGCAGAATGTACAGTATATGTCCATACTGATAACAGTACCATCATTTAGATGATTTTTTTTTTTGTATAGACTATGTAGAAAGCAAACCCCTGCCAATATTGAATGCTGCTTCTTGTCAAGATTCTCTGGCTCTGTGTGATCTTTCATTATTTGTAACTGGTGCTGCCAACAAAAGTTTAGGTTTGTGGTAGTGAGATGTTCCTGCACAGCTCTGTCTCAATGTGGAAGAGGACAGTAGCAAACTCAGAGGAAGACTTGCAAGGACTATAAATAATCTGAAAGGTGTCTTTGACACAGTGATAGCCAGTGGTTACATTGAGATTACGAGAAAAGACAGTTACTAAATTGGGAGTAAAGGGATAAACTAAGAGGAACTAGAAATATCTGGACACACAGGTAGTTAGTGGCCGAAGTGTGTGGTGATTTGGATTTTCTGAGGTCACTGACTGAATTGGAAGGTAAGGACAAACCAAGTGTCCAGAACAGAATGTGACTTGGGCAAACTGTAATAAATCAATCGTGTTAAAAAGAAAATGCCTGTAAGAACGCTTTGGAATTTCTTTGGGTTTACTTACATTGTGAGTTCTTATATTACCTGAACCTGTTTTTTGTTTTTTTTTTTTTATTTTGTCTCCACCAACATTTAAAAAGGGTTTTAAAGAGCTTAGCTGTTGTCATGTGAAGAGACAGACACCAACACCCCTAAGCTGGCCAGCCCACTAGGAGTTTGTGCAGGTGTTGCTGTCTTGTCTAGTCTAATCACAGCTTTTCAAACAGCTAATTATCTCTCAGTACCTTGAACCAGCTGTCCTCAGAATCCCATTGCATCTCTTCTGACTTCCATGAAATTGCTGGCTCTGGCTGTGACAAAATGTTGCTAATCAGTCTAGCAGAAAAATGCTATGAGACAAATAAAAAAATTAACAAACAGAAGTTACACCAGCAGTTTTACCAATACTAATTTGCAAAACTTAAAGTGCCAGTGGCTCATCTGGAGAAACGTGTAGACGACTCACTCAGGGTTAGGTTAACTGAGCTCAAAGAGCTTTGATTCTAGCACCTAACATGTATACCTCCTTTATCCGCTTTATGTGTGGTGTTGTCCAGTTATGTCCATGTTCCTATTCCATCCCACCTTCTTTATGTATTTTGGGCTGTTCTGCTTTGGAACACAATGTTCAGGGGTGGAATAAAGCAAAAAAGGAAGTTGCTATGGCAGCATGGCTGTTTAGGATGTGCAAAACAGAATTAAGTGGAATGTTTGCCAACACGTGGAGCATTTAGAGTTATGTAATGAAAGCAAATTGAGGGATTAAAAAGACCTCTCACTCCCATGCAGCCCTAAGGAACGTGGGCGAGGAGAGTTAATGATTTCATTCTTTGTCATTTGAACTGTTTTCATCAGTCATTTGATTAATTTACAAGATTCAGTCCCCTGTAAAAATGTTGTTTTTATTTTAAAAATGCACTTGCATCTATTTTACAGTCACAATTACTACTTTACTAGTGTCCTTGTTTTTTTTTTTTTTTTAACAAAAATAGGTGGAATGAGTGGTGGCTCTGAGGCTAGGGATCTGCACTGGCAATCGGAAGGTTGCTGTTTCGAATCCCTTAAATGCCAAAAGGGACTCTGCTCTGTTGGGTCCCTTGAGCAAGGCCCTTAACCTGCAATTGCTGAGGGCTTTGAGTACAGTAATCCCTCCTTGATCGCGGGGGTTGCGTTCCAGAACCCCCTGCGAAAGGTGAAAATCCGCGAAGTAGAAACCATATTTTAAACCTTATAAACTCTCCCACACTATTATAAACATTTCCCGCACAGTTATACAGCATAAACCCTTTGTATCCTCTTAGATATTAGGTAAGATTCATTTAAATTATATATGTAAGCACACTGTTTATATACATCCATCCATTTTCCTACCTGTTGAATCCGAACACAGGGTCACGGGGGTCTGCTGGAGTCAATCCCAGCCAACATAGGGCACAAGGCAGGAACCAATCCCGGGCAGGGCGCCAACCCACCGCAGGACACACACAGCCACACCCACACACACATTGGGGACAATTTAAAATCGCCAATCCACCTAACCTGCATGTCTTTGCACTGTGGGAGGAAACCCACGCAGACACGGGGAGAACATGCAGACTCCACGCAGGGAGGACCCGGGAAGCAAACCCGGGTCTCCTAACTGCGAGGCAGCAGCGCTACTACTGCGCCACCATGCCGCCCCTGTTTATATACAGTAAAACCTAAATATTATTTTAAAGATATCGAGCATCTCCGATATCACATATGTTACAAACATTATGATAGACAGGCCACCAGCAATAAATACGTACAATGCAAGAAAGATTGTATACAGTAAATGTGTGTACAGTGACACTAAACATACGTACATGTACTAAGTACTGTAAGTAGAAAATTAATTATGGTTACTCACCAACAATGACACGACGACTGTAATGATACGATGAGTTTAATTTTACTGCACAACAAAGGAGAGCGTTACAGCTCTTCTAAAGGAGCCTCTTCAGGCGACTGTGTAGCACCGCCATTGTTCTTCTTCCGGCAGTCTTCAATCCAAATCCCTAAAGCAGATTCCATCCGGACTACAGTACTGCCTTATTACATCCACTTACAACTCGTTTTGCGCCCTGGTTAAAAGGACACTGCGGCCGTAGATCTTATATTCTTTTCCTCCTTTTTAAATAAAAAGAATCGTGGATTCATTGATACATCTTCTGTTGGTGCTTGGGCACAGCCCCTGAAGCAGGAGCAGATCGTTTTGGAGCCATAACAAAGGGCTTGACTACGCACAAAGATAAACACAAAAGAGCACAAAAGTTAACTCTTTACACAGCGAAACACGTTGATGCTGAATAAGCAAGACAAGACCTCCTGGTTAACGCAGCGGAATTGAATTCGGAGCTCCGTCGCTGAGCCAGTCAGCACACAGGAACTTAACTGCATGCTCTGATTGGTTAGCTTCTCAGCCATCCGCCAATAATATCCCTTGTATGAAATCAACTGGGCAAACCAACTGAGGAAGCATGTACCAGAAGTAAAAAGACCCATTGTCTGGAGAACCCGTGAAGCACTGAACAATCCGTTATATATTTAGATATGCTTACATATAAAATCCGCAATAGAGTGAAGCCGCGAAAGTCGAAGCGCAGGTATTACTGTAGTGAGAAAAGCGCTATATAAATGCAAAGAATTA
Source organism: Polypterus senegalus (assembly GCF_016835505.1). Classification (NCBI taxonomy): domain Eukaryota; kingdom Metazoa; phylum Chordata; class Cladistia; order Polypteriformes; family Polypteridae; genus Polypterus; species Polypterus senegalus. The sequence goes on from NC_053159.1 coordinate 37,820,901, forward strand.
TTATTATTTGGTAGGTGCTCACATAACAAAAATTATACTCTTGCAGAAACAAATTTTTATCCTAATATTTCAGTCCATTTGTAGATTCATGCAGTATATCTTTCACTGGCAGTAAATGTGTACCCTAGTTGCACATTCATGTTTAAAAATCAGGTTGAAGTATGTAACTCTTTTATTTTGGCTGACGAACTACTAGACAATTTAACACCCTTACTTTGTTTAAAAACTGAACACATATGCTTACCTGGTGCAAGCAGCATTGCCAGATGTGTAAAGTAAAATTCCTTGAACTTCAATTTGTCTAAATCCATGTAATAAAGCTTTTTTAACTTCTCAAATTACACTTATGGGTTGTTATTAGTAGCTGTCTGAAGAGTTCATTCATAATTTACTTGATCTGATGCACATTTCAGATAGGCAACTAGCTACTGCATCTTCACAATTTTTTTTTAATGAATTGGCACTAGTGCTTTATTCTTGCATCTCTGCAGCCAGTCATGAATCATTAAAGCCATAAATGTGAGTTGTGTGAAAGGGAAGAGCCTAATGTGCTTATTTAAGAATGAGTCATGCTAGTCCCACATACCCATGATAGTTTTTAATGAGCAGACTGAGTGCTATGATGAAGTGAATAAAAAGACATTTTTCTCAACAAGAGCTTGTCTGCTCGCTTTATTTGTCCCGTACAGGGCCCTGAGTTTTTCTACTCACTGTTTTTGTCAAGTGCTGCTACCGCCCAATACCCCATGTCTGGTCTGTTAAGTTGGCAGACATGGAATAATAAGGACTCTGAGAGAAACTGGTTATGTCATTGTTCTTGAAATGTTTTGAGAGAAATCCCATGTGAAGAAGCCCTGATATGTGAAAGTTAATACAATTACTTTTCCATCCTGTTGTTTGCTGCAGCTTCAGTTTCAGCTTCTTTTTCTTTTTCTCTTTTTTAGTCAATGTGTTGATCAGGAAATTACTTGATGGTTTTATTGTTTAAAAAAAAGATGATCTAATATATTTTTTCCCCTCATCATGCAGTGCGTTGACAAAGCCCGGGACCTACTTGATGCTGAGCTGACTGCCATGGCTGGAGAGAGTTATAGTCGGGCATATGGGGTTAGTATAATTACATACATACATACATACATATATATATATATATATATATATATATATATATATATATATATATATATATATATATATATATATATATGAAAGACGGAACATCCAAAGGAAGACTGTTTAAATAAGCTTAAATTTGCCCCCACTTGCTTTCAGGCCATGGTATCTTGTCAGATGCTTTCAGAGCTGGAAGAGGTAATCCAATACAAACTGGTTCCTGAGCGCAGAGAGATTATCAGAGAGACTTGGTGGGAGAGGTTACAGGTACATGTAGCAGAATGGCTTATTGTAGTGTTGCTGTAATCCTGTCTCTTCAGTATATAAGATGCCACTTTTCTAAATATAGGGCTGTCAAAGAATTGTCGAGGACTGGCAAAGGATATTAATGGTGCGCTCTTTGGTCATCAACCCTCATGAGGACATGAGAACATGGCTCAAATATGCTAGTTTGTGTGGGAAGAGTGGTCGCCTGGTATGTAAATGCCATTGCTTCCCTGTTAACCATCTTAAATCCGTCATTGTTAAAGCATCATCAAGCTTTATATTATTTGCAGGCCCTGGCACATAAGACCCTTGTGCTATTACTGGGAGTTGACCCATCTAAGCAGCTGGATCACCCTTTGCCCACTGTGCATCCACATGTTACCTATGCCTACATGAAGTATATGTGGAAAAGTGCCCGCAAGGTAGGCAAAGAAAAATAAATTATAGAAAAGGTCTGCCTAACTGTGTGTGACCACTGATGAGAGTTTTCTTAATATTTGTGTTGGAATTACTGACTCATTATCAAATGATCCAGCTCCTTCTGGAGGCTTAATGGAGTAGATGTTAGTATCAGCCACTTCAAATAAAATCTAAAAAGATATTAAGGTATATTTGGGCAGTGACACACAGAAAATGGATAAGAAACTAAACATAGCTTTGTATGCCTATAAATATAGTTTTAATGCCTTCTAACAATAGTGCTTAATATGAGTATTATTTTTGTGCAGTTGTGTTACTTGTTGCATTCTTCAATGTTGCATCTAAAACTAGATAAGAAATTTTCTCAGTCAGGTAACACAGCAGGCAGTAGAAACCTTGTTTGTCAACTGTCACCAACCTCTTTTGTTCTCCATCTCAATGCAGATTGATGCATTTCAGCACATGCAGCATTTTGTTCAAACCATGCAGCAGCAGGCACAGCATGCCATTGCTGCTGAGGACCAGCAACACAAACTGGAGCTGCACAAGCTTATGGCTAGGTAAATGAAATACCATCCCAATTCAGTGTTTTTGCAGTAGAGTGCCAGCTGGTTCTCATTCACAGAGTGTTGTTTGTCCGCTCAGGTGCTTTTTGAAACTTGGAGAGTGGCAGCTCAGCTTGCAGGGCATCAATGAAAGCACAATCCCCAAAGTTTTGCAGTACTACAACCACTCTACAGAACATGACCGTGATTGGTACAAGGTAAGTGCCATATGCCAGAGTTTCCCGGTATGTGTAATCTTCATTTAACAAAACAATACACTGGGCCTAGCATACTTTTGCCTGTGTGAGTATACTTCACATGAAGCAAGATGACTCCTTGTTTGCCTGATTGCATACCTGACTCTGTTGCTGTCATTTATATGAATCTAATTTTAGCAGGTAAAGTAGAAGAGCGTCAGTATTTGTCCTTGCTCCTACAGGCTTGGCATGCATGGGCTGTGATGAATTTTGAGGCTGTCCTACACTACAAGCACCAGAACCAGGGGAGAGATGAGAAGAAGTTGCGCCATGCCAGTGGGGCCAGTGCCAATAGTGAGGCAAGCAATAGTGAAAGCGAAGCTGACAGCAATGAGAACAGCCCTGTTCCTTCACCCATACAGAAGAAGGTCAATGAGGTGAGTTCATCAATCTGAGTGTTAATTACTGCTTCCTCTTGTGTGGATGTATTCATGTGCTGTCTCTTTCACTCCCAGGACCTCTCTAAAACACTGCTGCTCTACACCGTCCCAGCTGTTCAAGGCTTTTTTCGGTCTATTGCTTTGTCGCGTGGAAACAACCTTCAGGATACACTAAGGTAAGACTTGGTGTTCTTTGACCTTGATTACCAGCTGTGGTCTCACTTCTGTAAAGTTCGCTGCACAGGTGATCATTTTTATTTTATTTGAGAGTGCTACACCGTTGTCATTTTGCATGATTTGACAAATCTATAAAAGGGAGATTTCTTTAGAACTATATTTTGACTTAAATCATTGATTGATATCTTGAAATCACCTCTTGATTTTTTTTTTTTTAACCTTTTATCTCCTTCTCCCATAGAGTCTTGACTCTGTGGTTTGATTATGGACATTGGCCTGAAGTGAATGAGGCCCTGGTGGAGGGAATAAAGACTATTCAGATTGACACATGGCTACAGGTATGGCTTCCCAGAGGGGACTGGGTGGTCTCTTGGTCTGGAACCCCTACAGATTTTATTTTTTTCTCCAGCCTTTGGAGTTTTTTGTTTTTCTGTCCACCCTGGCCATCGGACCTTACTCTTATTCTATGTTAATTAATGTTGACTTATGTTTATTTTTTATTGTGTCTTCTATTTTTCTATTCATTTTGTAAAGCACTTTGAGCTACATTTTTTTTGTATGAATATGTGCTATATAAATAAATGTTGATTGATTGATTGATTCTCCTCTGTTGTCCCCAGTTAGTGTTGAGGAACTCTCTTTCCTTCCTTGGCTTTTAAAGTAGGCATGTGCAATTTCTAATTGAGGGCAGTCTCAAAAACATTCTGGAGCATTGCCTTATATTCTCTTACTGGTGATGTTACCTGTTTCTACAGGTCATTCCTCAGCTAATTGCGCGTATTGACACTCCCCGACCTTTGGTCGGACGGCTCATTCATCAACTTCTGACGGATATTGGCCGGTACCACCCCCAGGTAAAGAGTGTTGCTGGGAGGAAACTTCTTGAAAAAAGTATTTGACTACTTCTTATTTCATCAGTCTATTTTTGCTTCCACAGGCCCTCATCTACCCTCTAACTGTTGCCTCCAAATCAACCACCACTGCACGGCACAATGCTGCCAACAAAATTCTCAAGAACATGTGTGAACATTGTAACACTCTTGTTCAGCAAGCCATCATGGTATGTAGCAGCGTGGACATAGGTGCACACTAGTGCTCTATGTTGTCCACAGCTGACCGCTGTTTTCTTGCAGGTGAGTGAAGAATTGATTCGTGTGGCTATATTGTGGCATGAGATGTGGCACGAGGGGCTGGAAGAGGCATCACGCCTTTACTTTGGAGAAAGGAACGTCAAGGGCATGTTCGCTGTTCTGGAGCCACTTCATGCAATGATGGAAAGGGGCCCTCAGACACTCAAGGAAACTTCCTTCAATCAGGTTTCTTTCTTTCTATAGAAATCTCCCTCATGAGATGTTTACTACTGCTTTCGTGTATAATTCATGGTGTGTCCCTGTCTTCTAGGCATATGGACGAGACCTGATGGAGGCACAGGAGTGGTGCAGAAAGTACATGAGATCAGGCAATGTCAAGGATCTGACGCAAGCTTGGGATCTCTACTACCATGTATTCCGGCGCATCTCCAAGCAGCTACCACAAGTGAGTACTGTCCAACGTGAAAAATATACGTGCAGTTTTGAATGTTAATACGCTTTATAGAAACAAGCAACACTGTCTTTATGCTTATGCAAGGACCTGAGAAAGTGCATCTCTGTGTAAATGTATTCAAGGGCAAGGGGGTCTTTGACATTAAAGAAATACCTCCATTTAGATTTTCCACTGTGGCTTTGTTTTTCAGCTTACCTCACTGGAGCTGCAATATGTGTCCCCCAAACTTCTCATGTGTCGTGACTTGGAACTAGCTGTGCCAGGAACATATGATCCCAATCAACCAATTATTCGCATCCAATCAATAGCACCATCCCTGCAGGTCATTACATCTAAGCAAAGGCCCAGAAAGTTAACTATCATGGGTAAGGAATCCCTTAGATTTGTAATTTCTGCTGCACCCTACTACCGCCCCTGTGCAGGGTGCTTCTTTGGTTAACTGAAAAAGTCATCTTTGTCATTTCCATATAGAAGACTGAGATCACTGGATAATGTGAACTAGTTCCTGGTGTGTAAGAAGCTTTTCTCTCACATCATGATCATTGTTATCTTGTAATTGTAGGCAGCAATGGCCATGAATTCATGTTCCTGCTTAAGGGCCATGAAGATCTGCGGCAGGATGAGAGGGTTATGCAGTTGTTTGGACTGGTCAACACATTGTTAGCAAATGATCCAGCATCCCTGCGCAAGAATTTAAGGTGAGCTGGCAAGTTGTAAGGCTTAGATCGCAGTTTGTTTGTGCCACACATGATGCACAGATAAAGCATAATGACAAAATTTGTGCAGGAAAAATACTTGCGGCAACAAATGTGTACAGTTAGTGGAATTTCATTTAGTGGACACTTACATAACCATGCCCGCTACTTTTTAAGAGCTTGTTAATGTGTTCCTTCAAGAGTTAGAGGCAACCAAATTATGCTTAATTGCCTCCTGAAACAGAAAATACCAACAAATGGATGGGTTCCACATTACATTTTTTTTCCGAGAGATTGCATGTAATGTGGCACTTGAAATTGCACAGTGCAGTTATCCTTTTATTTTTATGATTCTGTGTTTTCTCCACATTTATGTAGAGTGTGTGTCCTTGCTTTGTTTTGTTTTTCCACATTTTCTTCATTGTATACAAAAATGTATATTCATTAAATAAAATGTATCTTTTTAATAATCAACAATTCATGAGAAGCTTGTATGTAATAATTGAAAGTATATGTTTTTGTCTTTTTCCCATGTTAGTTACCTCATGTAGTTAGTATTGATGGCTGAGAAAAAAAATTTAATCTGTTTTCATGGAGAACACACATAGCAACATTTCTGACAGAATGGGAGTCAATGGTGACCAATATTGTGGATGTGATGGGACTAGATTTATGTATCTGGATTTGGGTTTTTTTTTTACTGTTCTACTGTGCAGATCTTCTCAAGCTCTGTTTGGATAGGTTCCATCATTGGGCAGCTATTTTCAGCTGTCTTCACAGATGTTTGGTTGGACTCAAGACCAGGCTCTGGCTGGCCACTCAAGCTTATTATCTTTTAGAAGGTGAACTTTCAGTGCCGCCTGTGGTCCAGGTTGGTGTGGAGTAGGTTCTCATTAAGGATATCTCTGTATTTTGCTCCTTTCGTCTTTTCCTTGAACCTGACTAACCTACCAGTCCCTGCCACTGAAAAAGAGCCGTACAGCTTGATGCCGCCACCTCAATGGTTTCCATTGGAATGGTATTGCACAAATGATGAGTGGTGCCTATTTTCCTCCAGACATGATTCTTTGAATTGCAGCAGAGAGTTCAATCTTGTTTTCATTAGACCATAATATCTTGTTTCTGACATTCTGAGAGTTGTTAAGGTGACTTTTTTTTCCCAAACTCCAAATATGCTTTCATCTATCTTTTACTGAGGAGAGGATTCCTTCTGGCAACTCTGACATAAAGTCCAGATTGGTGGAGTATTACAGTGATGGTTACCTTACTGGAAGTTTCTTCCGTCCCCAAATTTAGTGCTCAACCAGACTTCTTGGTCACCTCTGTTACCAAGTACTTCTCCCCCTATTGTTTAGTTTGGCTGGGAGGACAGCTCTAGCAGCAGTCAAGGTTTTTTCAAACATCTTCTGTTTAAGAATTATACAGGCCACTGTAGGTTTGGGAGCCTTCAATGCTGCAGAATTTTTGTAATCTTCTTCAGATCTGTGCCACAGCATAATCCTGTCTCTAACTTCTGCAAGCAATTTTTTTAGCCTCATGGCTTGGTTTTCACTCTGATGCATATTGTCAACTGTGGGACACTTCGTAGACAGGCATGTGTCTTTCTTAATCCTATTCAATCAATTGAATTTACCACTAGTGAAATCCATACAAGGTGAAGAAACCTGAGCCACATTTCAAGTGCCATAGCAAAGAGTCTGAATGCTTGTGTCAGTGTTTTTAGTTTAGTTTATTTTGAATACATTTACAGAAATTTCTGAAATCCTGCTTTTGGCTTGTCATTAAGGGTTGCTTGATGAGGGAAAAAATACATTTAAATTATTTTAGCATAAGGCCACAACATTACAAAATGTGAGAAAAATTAAATGGGTCTAAATGCTTTATGAATGTAGTGTATATATCATGTTTATAGAAGCCATTATTGTTCTTATTGTTGGATAACTGTTAATTGATAGTATTTTAAATTGTGATGCACATCCTCATGTCATACAGCAGCAGTTCTCAAATGATGGGTCTCAAATCACCTTTTGTTCTGTGGGCTGCAGCTGATGGAATGAGGTGGGACGTATTCCAACAATTGCACTTAATTCGCAATGGGGGACCTCTCTCTAGCGCTGACAATCACATCAGATTCACCTAGGGGGACCCCAGCTCCCCTTAGTAGGTCACAAAAAAAATTGCATGGGAAGAAATGGGTCGCTCCATGAAAAAAAAGTTGAGAAACACTAATATAGTATAAGGTGAATGGAATGGTTAAAGGACGTTTTCATGCTCATGTGAGTAAAATTTAGCATCAGCACTAAAAGATTCAGGATGATAATTTGCCTATAATTTAATATTTGAAGGTGATAGTGAATATTCTTTTGTGTTTTTGTCCAGTATGCAAATCCATACCTTTGCCCTTATCCCAGCAACATTTTCCACAGGTTCCCCATTTGTACAAGGGAAGACCATAGGCTATGTTTTGTTGCAAAATTTGTTTTGTCCTTACCCTGAACAGCACTTGTTTGTCCAGTGTGCAAGTCCACACCATTTAACCTTTTTCCACCAGATTTTGCACAGATTCCTGTTTATTCAGGGGCACACCTTATCCTATGTTTCATTATGAAATGCACTTGGTTCTCCCACACCAGACAACTCTGGGTACCCTTGCTAGTGTTCAGCATAACTCTAATAAAATGTTACTACTTTGAATATTAAAAAAAAAACATAAAAATAATGTCTTGTTTACATATTAAAAATGGTCATAATGCTGTTTTTATTATGTAGCTTCCAAGCCAAGATATTCAAAGCCTGTTGAGAAAATGGAACAGACAGATGTGCTAAAAACAATCAAAAACCAGCCAGTATCTTGCAATAAAAAGTACACTTCTAGCAGTCTTCAGCTTGTTTTAGATTCAGAAGAAAAGGAGCTGAACTCTCTGAGCTGTGGTACTTAATGTTCTTGGACCACCTAATTATGCTTCAGAGGAAAGCAAGATATGCTCTTTTCTGTCATTATGCAAGGAAAAAAGTGAGACTTGGGTTGAACTTGTGTGTGAAGACATTCATCCCTATAATTCTGTAGCTGTAAAAAGCTGTCTACAGCTTCTGAAATACTGTAGTTTGTTGATGTGGCTGCAAAATATGGCAGATTTGATATCTGCATATAAATAATGCTTCTAAATGCAATTCCCAACAAAGTATAACCAGACACATTTTTCTTTTTTTTCTCATATAATTCTCAGTAGCTCTCAGTTGTATATGTTACCATATGATGGACACTGTGATATATCTTTTATTTTTGTTTATTTGACCATGAACGTGGTCTTACTGCTTGGGAAATTTCCATAATTATTCCTAAGAAAACAAAAGTATAACTTGGTGTCTGAAGCCGAAGAGGCTTTTATAGCAAATAAAAATGTGTATTATTGTCAAAAATGCATACCAGTGGGATTACAAAAAAAACCAAAAAAAGAGTCCAGGGCACAGCTCAAATGTGCCTATAACATTCTGTACATGTACCCTGGAGCTGCACTGAAATTTATTTGCATGTCTACTTTTTGCTGTTTAGTTTAAATCACATTGTATCTGTTAAATTTAAACCAAATTACATTTGCAGTCGTTAGCTGCTAAAATATCTGACAGAGGTCAAACTGGTGTTCTAGTTGTGCTTACTAAAAAACATGAGACTCAAGTGTTGGAGTCAGAGTAGTCAACTCCATGACTATGACTCTGGTATCACAACCCTGTATTTATGTAATAAAGAAATAATTAGTAAGGTGTGATCTACAAGCAACATGCATTTGTTCTCCTTGGCATTGTTTCATTAAATTATGTCATGCCACTGCTATACATACTGGAATATTTCTGTTTATCTGTTTCAGCATTCAAAGATATGCAGTGATTCCACTGTCTACAAATTCTGGTTTGATTGGTTGGGTCCCCCACTGTGACACTCTCCATGCACTCATTAGAGATTATCGGGAAAAAAAGAAGATCCTCTTGAACATTGAGCATCGCATCATGCTGAGGGTAAGCTGGCTTTGTTGCCCAGAATGCATATTCCAAGTTCAGTTTATTGTCCATCCCATCCCTGCCTCTCTTTCCAAAATGTGAGTCTTAGTTCCTACTACAGCAGTCTCTGTTGTAAACCATCCAGTCTTTTGCCCATGAAATGCAAAATACTTGAAAACCCCTGGGCCTCTAAACCTGCCAGCTTCCCAGGGATTCCTTCCTATTTTGATCTCAATAGAGATCCATTGCCTGCATGTATTGATCTCTGCTCCTTGACATCCAATAATTAGATGAGGCCATCTTTTTTGAAAAGTGGTGAGAACCACTTCTTGGATCTTTCCAGTGGTTCTGTATGTTTGCATAATAGGCCCCACCATTTTTCTCCACCTGCCCCTTATGAGAATTCCCACCCTTCATTCTTCTGCTCCTAATGAGAAATCCCACTCTTCACTCTGCTGCCCTTGCTGACAAGGGACTATTAAAGATCGAGTCTCTTTGCTGTTGGTCAACCAAATAGACGACACATCACTCTCAGTGTTTTGATATGTTTTTATTTCAGATGGCGCCAGATTACGATCATTTAACACTCATGCAGAAGGTGGAGGTGTTTGAGCATGCTGTCAACAACACGGCTGGAGATGACCTTGCCAAACTTCTGTGGCTTAAGAGCCCAAGCTCGGAGGTGTGAGGAACAGTGGCTGCTTTGTTATGATTTCTTAGTTTCTTTGCAAGAGGGGGCACCAAACAGGGAGCTATTGCTGTAGCACCGAGGTTGGCAACACTGACTGTATCATGCCTCTGTGACTGCAGGTTTTTAATAGAACCAGTTTCTTTATTAGAAGTTAATTCTTGATGCTAGTGGAGCATGCTATTTTTTTAGATGACTTAATCCTGCTTTTTCTCTGTTAAATCAAAAAATTCTTCCGTTGTGTATTTTACTTTCCTGAAAAATCAACACATTAGTATGTGGATTAGGACCTCTTGGTTCCCATTTTTTCTAATGTCTTTCTAAAGATTCAAAATAAGTTCCAACAGTTAGTACAGAAGTTGATTATAGTCTTTCTAAGCTGTTTGGGGTGTTTGGCTTGTGGTCAAGAGCAGAAAATGGGAGAGGTCAGAATCTTATTGAGAAAAAAAAAAGATGCAAAGCAAAAAGCTTCACTTTGAATGAATAAAAGAGATTGACATTATTGCTAGTATACATAAAAGACAGAAGGAAGAGACAAGCTGTCTTGTCTGCTTCATTTAGCAGCAGTGATTTATCTTTAGTTTAATAAACTTGTCTGATAGAAAATCTGCATTGACAGTGGCAGCTCGTGGCCTGAGTAACTGTAGCATATAAATATATGGTGCTATTTGTTACTCACATTGATAGTGGGGGTCAGAGAATTTTGGTTGTCTTCTGTTTCCTGTTGTAGAAGTGAAGTAAAGAGTCAGTTAGTTGTATTAGTGAGTTTGTTTATATGCAGACACAAAACCAGGATAAGGTGAGTAACCCGGTTAGCACAGAAGGCTGTTTTTTTAAAAATTTCTGCTTACATGCGCAAGTACACTTCTGGAGTTCTCCTTTGCAAAACTCTCTGATGTTATTAAACTGCATCATCATCAGCCACCATGAATCTGAAAACGAGCATGAATCCTGTAATAATCTTCTTGTGTTTTATAAATACATTTAGTCGTTCATGGACTGTGAAGTAAATGCAGTCTATCTCCGTTTTACATCCTTGACCTGAGTAATCAATGATTTCATGGTATGAACAATGGCCGCTGCGTCACTAGGTCACATTGTTTCAACACATCTACAGAAAATAGCTGGATTAAACAAACTAAACGGACACTTTAATAAAATGTTTCTGTTACTGGATTGCACGTAGCATACTCTTTTCTGCTTGGTTCTGGGTTGGAGTGAAGCACCAGCATACTGGTACATGTGCTTCTTGCCTTACACCCAGTGCTTCTGGGATAGTAATAACATACATACTTGCATACATGCATGCTTTATTTGTCCGAAAAGGGAAATTAAGAACTTAAGTGAAATAAGTTTTGCATTAGGTTACTCTGTACTTTAAAAAGTAATAGAATTGTGTAATGCACATCACTTTTAACAGTTTACCCTACTGCTCCAGAGATTGTGCTACTGAGTTAGAACTCTACGATCAGCTCATCAGCATAAATGTAATGATTTCTGAAATACTGAAACAGATTATTTCAAGCAACAGGAGGAATAATGTGATGTCTCAGTAAATTTATCTTATGCACACTTTTGCCTGTGGTTGCTTAATGATTGTGCGAAGTTGACACATGCGCAGGCAAACAGAGTGTAACAGACATGCACAGACAACCGGGTTGGTAAAGTGTTTACATGGCCAAATAATGGGGTTATTTAATGAGAAATATGTGTGTTAATCTGGTTTCTCTAACCCAAATAAGGGTTAACATTAAATTTTAGAAACTAGGTTTCTGTGAATGGGTTATTAAAACACATGTAATTGCAGTCAGTCTGTTGCATTGATTTTTAAAGTGGAATTTTATTTTACATAAGGTTATAGTGCCACCTAGTGTACACTGCACTGGAAGATATGTCTGATTGCAGCAGCATGCTTCTTGTCTCTTGCTTAGGTTTGGTTTGACCGACGTACTAATTACACCCGGTCTCTTGCTGTTATGTCCATGGTTGGTTATATTCTGGGTCTCGGTGACCGGTAAGATACACAGATTTATTATGCCTCCTACATTTTCTGTGTGTTCCTGGATAGAAAATAACTATCTCACACACTTCATTATTCACTGTCATTTGCAGGCATCCATCCAACTTGATGCTAGACAGGCTGAGTGGCAAGATTTTGCACATTGACTTTGGAGACTGTTTTGAGGTACTCATTTGTCATCTGTTTATTAGACTCCCTCATTCCCTCTTTCTCTCTTTCCAGCACCACTTTTGTTGTCTTCCCTCAATTAGTTCAGTTTTCTCTGTGCTCTTTCTTTTGGTGCCAGGTGGCGATGACAAGGGAAAAGTTTCCAGAAAAGATCCCCTTCAGGTTGACAAGGATGTTGACAAATGCAATGGAGGTAAGGAGTACTGGGACATTCACCCAGTGTGGGGAGGAGTGGGGCGCCCATTTCATGATATTTAGCTGTAGCTTGCAAATCAAGAATCATTTCCTCCATTCTTATTTGCTGTTTGTCATCTGAAGCTTTTTTCACCATATTCTCATTTTAATCCAGGTCACTGGTCTGGATGGTAATTACAGGATCACATGCCACACAGTGATGGAGGTTCTGCGTGAGCATCGAGACAGTGTGATGGCAGTGCTAGAAGCATTTGTCTATGATCCATTGCTGAACTGGAGACTGATGGACAGTAAGGCTTGGGCTGGGGTTTGTTAATAGCACAAAGTAAAGCTGTGGCATTTAACAGCCTCTCCCCTTCTTCCATTACAATGAAACATTTCTGGCTCAATTATGCCAGTATAATTCCTGGTTTGCTCCTGGCAACATACCACTCGCAGCGCTTTAAATTATGGAGCTTTTTCATGTGCATTATTTGTTTCATTTGGCGCTAAACACAACACTTCTAATGTACTTCCAGCAAACACCAAAGGGACCAAGCGCTCTCGCAACAGAACAGACTCCTATACTGCAGGCCAGTCAGTAGGTAAGCAAGTCTTTTAAAGTGCTGCAAAAAAGGTTAATCTTCTTGGTTTTTGCATTTGTTATCAAAAGACTGTACAGTTTAAATCCATCCATTATTTATCTACTAGAGATCAGGCTGTAAACGTTTTGGTTTTTCCTAGGCTCAAGTTAGGGCAGAGTGTGTTGTACCCATCTCAAATGAAACCTCTGGAATGTGTGTTGTGAAGGACATGTAGTTTGTAGAAAAGAATCTAAGGATATTGATAGACAAGAACAACACTTCAGACACAAGAGTAAAATAATAATAAGACAGCTAGGGTGGTAGTGTTCCCCGGTGTGATTGAGGGCAACCACATTATAACTAGGCATGTTACAATACCAGAGGTTCTGTATTTGATACCAATACCAGTGAAATTTCATGACACTCTGTACCTATTTGATACTATGACAGAAATCCTGTTTAACAGGATGCCTGTTTTCTGTAAGAGAATATAAAATATATAAATGCTAATACTGCCAGCAACTATAAAGTAGTCATATATGCATCAAGTAGTCATCCATCAACTGTCTTTTAAGTAAACTATTGGAATTCATAAATATCAAAATACAATGCAGGGCTTGAAGTTTTTAATGTGTGATACACATGGGGATTCCCTCACTATAACAAGAAATGGGGAGAAATTTCATAATCTTTGGGGAGATTTCCACATAGGGCTTATAAAGGATGATACAGTTATGGACTGCTTGATTTATCTTATGTACATATTCCAAATTTATTCTCTGATGTTGTCTCCGCAGTATCTGAAAATTAGTGCTTAAAATCTTTACTAAAAGTAAAAATGTCAACATTTTTATTGTTATTCTGTTGAACTAGTGACTTCCAAGTTATTTAAACTACTTAAAGCTGGTTTTTTAACATTTTTTTAAAATATGGTTTGTCAGAGAATCACTCTTATGTTTGTAACATTTGATTTATATTTACATCATTAGCTAGTTGAAGAAAAATTCTACAGAGGAATATTTAATAAATGAGTAAAACTTATTCAGTTTTTGTGTGTCACAGACACATGGTGCTTTAATGGTCCAAATTTGTCCCTACCTTTTTTCCTCTATATTTGTATCTGTATTATCCTCAGTATTTTATATTTCTTCTATAACTTTGTTTTTCTGTGTGAAATCACTTACTAGTTTTATATCAATCTGTTGATTTTGAACTCTTGAACATTAGTTTAGCTTCAAAAACCAACCAATGTCACACATTTAACATTTGCAAATTCATATTTAGCATGAAGTATACAGTTTTGCCCTTACTACTAACTGGTAGAATCGCAGTGCTTGTGCCTTGAAGCACTAAATACATTTTGTTTTGGTATTAACAAGTGGAACAGCTCATTTCAACACCAGTGTAGACAAGCCAAATGGCCACTTCGTCTGTTTGATTATTACTTGCTACAACTGTTGTTAGCACTGCCAGTATGAACAGTTCTATACGAAAAGAGTGGGTGCCAGCAATGTTTTTCCCACATTCCTGAACTGTATAAACCAGCTATAAAGTGGATGAAAGCTTAAACGGATTTCTGTAGATGTGCTCAATGGAACTGGAGAATAAACTGTTTGACTGTAGGACATAGTTTTTGAAAAGCGATTTATTACTCTGTAATTTTATGTCCTGTTACAAACTTTCAACTACATGTTGAACAATTAAAACTCAAATCTGATTGTTCATATTATTGCACTCTCAAAGCATGCACAGTGAATTTTGACTTTTTTTTTGTTGTTTTCCTTAAAATAATAAGTAAAATTCCTGCAATTGCGCAGTGAAATTTTCCTGCCTCGAATTAAAGCATTTGCTGTTTTTCTTATCGACATGAGATGATGTACTGCTCTATTATCACCACTGTGAGCCATTTTCATGTGTAGCTTTTACTCACATTTTTCCTCATGTATTATTGCACCTTCCAAAATAACAGGCCTGGGTTATGTTCAAGATAGGGAGTGTAGGTTTGTTCTTAAGTTGAATTTGTATGTAAGTCGGAACAGGTACATTATTTTAAAAAAAATTTGATTGTTGATCGACTGTAACCAAGTGCTCTGCCAATGAATGATGGAGTTTCACCTCTCTGACCTTTTTATTATTTCTACTTTATTTTCCATGGTGATACTTTTTCTGGGCCGGCACGGTTGCGCAGTGGTAGCGCTGCTGCCTCGCAGTTAGGAGACCCGGGTTCGCTTCCCGGGTCCTCCCTGTGTGGAGTTTGCATGTTCTCCCGTGTCTGCGTGGGTTTCCTCCGGGCGCTCCGGTTTCCTCCCACAATCCAAAGACATGCAGGTTAGGCGGATTGGCGATTCTAAATTGTCCCTAGTGTGTGCTTGGTGTGTGGGTGTGTTTGTGTGTGTCCTGCGGTGGGTTGGCACCCTGCCCAGGATTGGTTCCTGCCTTGTGCCCTGTGTTGGCTGGGATTGGCTCCAGCAGACCCCCGTGACCCTGTATTCGGATTCAGCGGGTTAGAAAATGGATGGATGGATGGATGGATGGATACTTTTTCTCTTCTTTACTGTATCACCAGTACGTGCATCAGATTTGTGTTTCAAAGACATTGTTGAAGGGTGAAGACAAAAGGTTAAGATGAGCCCTTCTGCACAGCACTGTACACGCTATCACAGCAGGAAGGCACTCCTCGTCCGCATGCCTGGTGTACTGACGAGAGACAACTTCCTGCTATGTACGTAACAGTACAAGCAGGCTTGCTATTGAGAATGAATGGGGGCAGCGAGGGGTGGTTCACCACCCGCCCACCACACAGTCACCTCAATTTGCATACGGTATGCTGCCTGCAGTGTCCGCCCACTGAGCGCAAACAGGGTGAGGTCAGGGGCGGGTAATGAATTGCCCACCACCCCCATTCAACAGGCAGCCACCAGAGGCACACAACGATGCTGCCCACCGCCACCCCATTCACCTGTAATGGCCTCCATTCAGCCACAATCGGGTTACCGCTTGCAGTATCACCAGCCGGCCACCGAGAACAAATGGGGCAGCTGTTTCGAAGGACACTGCAAGTCTGTGTGGTGGGTGGGCAGTGAAACGCCCCCTCAGCCCCATCCAGCTTCAGTCCAGTCAGGAGCATTAGCTGCGGCGGCATGGTGGGAGAGCAGTGAACCGCCCCCCTCAGCCCAATCAAGCCTCCGTCCTGCACAAGAGCGCTTGCTGCGCACCCAGCCACCTACTGAGAATGAAAGGGGTATGGCCCCCACCACCACATTCATCAGCCGGAGCCGCCCGAGGGACACTACACTGCACGAGCAGCAAAACCACCCCCTCCAGCCACCGCTTGCAGTGTCCCCAGGCTGGAGATGACGGAGTGGCAGCAACTGAGGAGCCTGCGTCGCATCCCCCAGACATTTGCAAGTCGTATGTCAGATGTCCATAACTTTGGGACTACCTGTACTTTCATTCTTCCAGAAGTGCAGTACCAACTTCCAATCAGTACAACCGATAATGATAGAAATCTCGAATAATTATGTTTTTGGAACTTTGGTATACTCTTGGTATTGAAACATTTGTTCTTGTGACATCCCTAATTTTAACGTGGTCATAGGGCAGAATCCCACAATATTGTCTGGGACTTGTAGTCCCAGTTGTCAACTTTGGTGGCAGTGATGCATTGCCCAGCCTGATTTAGCTCATATGAAATCTCCTCAAGGCAGTCATAGTCTCCTGACAAACATGGAAGTGCTTCCCAAGGATAAAAGCATCATACTGGTCGTATTCCTAGGTCAGCAATTAAAAAGGCTTCCAAATCCAATCAAACACATAAGTTGAAGTCAGAAAGAAGTCAGATAAGGGCTCATCTGGTATGCTGGGTGCGAGGGCTGAAGGTCAGGTTCAAAGTAGAAGGAATAGAGACGTGGGTCCAAGAGCACAGTCTTTATTATTTTTCGTATTTTCTGTTTCATATGCACTATATTAGTGTTTCTTAACCTTTTTTGGTGTCGTGACCCGGTTTCTTCCATATAAGTGTCTTCATGACCCACCAAAGTGGAGTGGTCACACATGGGCAAAACAAGCTCGATTATCAGAGTTTATTTCTCATCAAGCACGATTCTCAACACTTTTCTCCCTTATGGCACAATCTTTAGAGCAGGAGGGGGACTGAACACAATCATTGGAGCAGCAACCCATAGTGACCCAATTACAACATAAAACAATAGCAACTCGCAACCCTGTGGCTGAGAAATACTGTACTATGTGTTACCTTTTTGCCCAGACCTCCTGCATAAGTTTTTATTTTCCTTTAAAAAGGACTGTAGAAATAGAGTTGCCATGTAAGTGAAATAAAGCACTAGCATCACTGTTTGATCATTAATCATTTTTACATCATTTGGCTGTTTTCTTATCTAACACAGAAACCTTGGAAGCAATTGAGCTTGGGGAGACCTCTCACAAGAAACCAGGAACAACCGTGCCAGAATCTATCCAGTCTTTCAGTGAGTTGTTTCTTACATTATATTTATTCATTTATTTTTTAAATGGTGAGTCCAGTGAAATGCAGCAAGGTAACATTCTAGATTCTTGAATTGCTCAATGTATCATTTGTGTGCTCTGTATGCAGTTGGAGATGGACTGGTGCAGCCTGAAGCCTTAAATAAAAAAGCAATTCAGATTATTAATCGAGTTAGAGACAAACTAACCGGTAAGTTTGCTTCATCCATAAAAAGTATATGGGATGGCTTCAGCAAATTAACGTAAAATAAAAATATTTCCTTGTAGGGAGAGATTTCTCTCATGATGACACCCTAGATGTTCCAACTCAAGTAGAACTTTTGATCAAGCAAGCAACCTCCCATGAAAACCTGTGCCAGTGCTACATTGGTTGGTAAGTTCCTGATTCTGCCTTTTGTTACAACCTCTTTTTGTTTGAACTGTTCTCTTATTTCCATAAACCTAAACAAAAAGCAAAAAGGAAGTAAAAATGTTGGTTTGCTGGCCAAGCAAGAATATACAGTAGCCAAGTTCTGTTCACTGAGTTTTATTTATATATATATATATATATATATATATATATATATATATATATATATATATATATATATATATATATATATATATATATATATGAGTTGAATTGAAACCTGTGCCTTTTCACTTATTTACTTAAAGGGTGGCAGGCCTAATGGGAGACTCAGATATTTGCCCTTTCTTTGCATCAGGGAAGCTTCAATACTGTATCTGACGTCCTTTATTCTTTTCTCAACTTCTTTATTTGCTTGTGGTCCACATTTTATGCTTGCAGGAGAAAGTGACAATCTGTTACTTGTCACGTTGGAACCTAGACTTGCTTTATTCTAGCACCCACTTTAGAACAGCTGCTTGGGATTTCTCCATTTCTCTTCAACGCTGCCACCTTTGGCTCAGAATCAATTTTTTACGTTTTTAGCGAAGGTAGAAAAGGACAGGTGGAAATTGAATAATCTAGATCACAGGCACACTTACTTTAAGAGATTATTAAAAACAATAGTCCCCTTAATGCCTTTTACTAACCAGTGTTTTCACATTTTTTTGATTGCAGGTGTCCTTTCTGGTAAAATGCTTTGATGTCTTTGCAGTATGCAGTACAAAAAGTGAGAAACATAAAGGTGACTGTATTCATACAGTGCCTTGCATTTGGCTTCGGCCTTGACAATGTGCTATAATGTAGAAATGAAGGTCTGTGATTAAAAGTAAAGATTGTGTAATATATTGTTTATTCTTTGGCAATAAATCACTGAAAATTAAAAAAAGAAAAAACCTCCTGGTCTTTTAAATCCTTTTGAGTTTCATATTACCTGGCTGCAAAATCTGCTTATGTTTTCTTTACTTTGGTCTGTGTTTAAACTGCAAATTAATTGCAGTACTAGGTGCATCTCTAAACATCAGTAGATGTTTAGGTGCCTTTCTGAGTGGCTCCAATCAAACAGCACACTACCTAATCTGGTACTACAAAGAGTCTGTTCAGCAAGGAGGAGAATGAGGAGGAGGAGGAAGAGAGCATAAAATAATAGGGTAAGCTAATTAATACTAGACATGAAAGCAGTATATGTAAGGCTAAAAATAACTACAGTACATGATCATTGAAAGGGGTGGAGAGGCAGAACATAGTAACTTTGGTTCAGTTTCTCATTATGGTTAATCTGTATAACCATTTCTAATCTGTTTGTCCAGTTTTGGATTGCAGGATGCCAGTGCCTAATTCTAGGTAATGGATGGTAGGTTTAAATCAGCTTGTGCTCATTTATGCAGTTACAATAAAAAATAATTGGGTTTTACTTTTAAATATTGTTTTTATAAATTGATTTTTGATCAATCTGAAAATATCTCTGAAATGCTATACCTCTGCTCCCCTTCTTCACAATTATAGCAACAGAAAAACTTTACTCCTGTCATTACTACCAAATAATAACAGCTTTATATAACATAGAAGACTTGATGTTTTGTGCTACAGGCTACATAACAAATGGACACGGTGACAAGTCTTTAGAGACTTCGATTACATATATTTTTTTTTATTACATATGGTACTATTTTTATATGAACACTTGCAGAATAGATGGTCATTAAGCTGAGTACAGTAAACTAAATTTATAATAACAATGTAAAGAAAAGAACAATAATGGTAATAACCATCTAAATGTATAATAGTTTATTTCTAAAAGCCATAGAGAGAACTGTATCTCGAAGACCAGCTGTAGTCATGCGAAAAAGAAAGTGCACCCTCCTTAAATTCTGTGATTTTATTAATCATGGTCTAAATCACAATTGTTTTGCCATCCCTAAATTTTATAAACAGAAACAGCTAAGCTCAGGTGACAAATAAAACAACAGAGTTCAACATGTTATTTTTTGTTCCTAAAAGTAAGCAAAATTCAGAAACCATGTGGGGGGAAAAAATATGTCCACACCTCCAACTTCCACAATAATTAACAGGGCATTCAGAAGCCAGGTATTACTAATCAAATGCACAAAACTAATTACCAGCAAGTGTGACTACCTCTATAAAAGTACATGCGATGCCATGAGAGTTAATTTGTGGCAGTATTGTACTGTGTATTGAATAAAAAGGGAAGAATAAACATGTGTATGTTTGCACATCTGGCTGTCTCAGTGTCTGCCTGCGTCCGGGCTTCTTTTACAAATGATGAGACTAAGGTGAAGATGTTTGGTCATCATGCACAGTGGCATGTTTGTCAAAAACCAAACACAATTACCACAAAAACCTCATACCAACCGTCAAACGTGGTGGTGGAGAAGTAATGATTTGGGCTTCTTTTGCAGCCACATGACCTGGGAAACTTAAAGTCATTGAGATGGCCGTGAACACCATTTTATACCAAGATACTCCTTGAGACAAATGTGAGGCCATCTGTCCAACTGCTTAAGTTGGTACAAAATTGGATCATACAACAGAATGATGACACCAAGCACACCAGGAAATCAACATCTGAATGGCTAAAAAAAGAAAAAATTCAGTGTGTTGAAATCTCATTGAAGTGATAGTTGTGCATAAACAGATGTCCTCAAACATCAATGAATTGAAGTGATGTTGTAAATAAGAATGGTCTAAAATGTATCCAAAATAATATGAGAGACTGATAAACTTGTGCAGAAAATCTTTACTTCAACTTATTGCTGCCAACGGTGGTCCTACATGTTATTAACCTCCTTGGTGTTAACTTCTCTCTCTCAGGCTTGGGATTCTGTGTAAAAACAGTTAATCCCAAGTGTCTCTTGGGATAAGCTATTATGATCCAACCAGTAAGGGTGCTCTACACGATAATGTGCAGTGAACACACTTGACTTGAGCATTCCTAGTTTTCATACTCATTTCTCTGTCTCTGTTTAGTATTCGATTGCTTAGAGGTTGATGCGCTTGCTACTTCCTGAGCAGCTCTTCTTTTTTCCACCCTAGCAGTCCGCTGCTTCTCTTCTTTCACCGGCATCTTTTCACGTTAAAACTGATTTAGTTTTTGTGTTGCAATTACTTAGTATGTTTTCTTTCATTTTTTACTTAAGCTGGCACTTTAATCATTCTTGAGGCAGATTAAAGACTTAAGATATGAAGAGGTAGGGGAAGTGACCGCAAAGGTGGTAGGGAATGAGAACGGCGCCCGTATGCATGCACCACACGGCCGACCTGCTGCGCGCTGCCAAGAGTTGATTCTACAATAAAATAAAAAGAGTAATAAAAATCATCACACTGAAAACGGATAGTAGACGTTACTTAGTATATGTGTACCAAATTTCAAGTCAATAGGTGAAACGTTTTGCGAGCTACAGGTGATTTAAAATCCTGGACAGACAAACGAACAGCTACGGTAGCATATTATATAAGAAGATGTACAGTGTTGAACTTGAATAACGCATGGAACAGTATTCTGCTGCCACCTTCTTTACAACAAGCCTTTACAGCAGTGCCCGTACCCTGTGACTCTCCCGACTCACTGAGCTTCTCGCCCTATAATGAAATGTCAGCCCAGCAAACCCGAATAGAAACCTCATTCCTACCACTTGTACTCACAATCGCATGCTTTCAGTCATAATCCACAGCTCAGGTCCATAGATGAGGACAATGATGTAGATCGACCATCTCCATGAACCAGTATTACACCTACAGAACAACTTTAATCTGATTGTTGATCTCGCATTTCCTGTTTCCATCACTCATTATCAAGATCCTAAGATACATGAATTCCACCACTAAGAGCTGTTGTTCCCCTCACACCCAGAGAGAACAGTCTACTCTTTTCGGAAAAAGAACCATGACCTCAAACTTGGAGGTCCTCATTCTAGCAGCTTCACACTCATCAATGATTCTTTCAAAGACCCTAATGATGGTGCAATTTAAAAACAAACAAAAAAAAACAAAAAACAGGTACCATATCTGGCATGGCCTAAGGGTGATATTTGTCTGGTGGTTGTGCAACCTGCATAAACTGTCTGGGTTCAGTCAAAAATAGTGACATGGAGCCATCTTGACGAAGGGTGACGGACAGATATGTTGATAGTTTAGTGGTACACATGGAAGGGAAGGACCTTGATGAACTAGACCCCAGTAATGGAGTTAACAATTATAAAACATACAATTTGTGAAAAAGATATACATTGTCATTATTTTGTACTGATTAATCATATATACTGTTGCCATATTTGAAACAGATGCATTTTATAGTTTACATGTATAGGTTTAACTTGCAAACTCAAATAATCCATGTCAGGGTCAGGGTGGGAGGCAGTAGCCTACCCAGCAGCACTGAGCACAAGACAAGAAAGAGCAGATAGGAAAATGGTCCATCAGATGGCCCACTCATACAAATATCTGCATGAGTCAATTTGAAATCGGCAGTTAACTTAACCTAATGCATCTTTGGAAATGTAGGAGCAAAAGTGGAGTACCCAGGGGTGTAATCCATGGAGGCACAGGGAGAATGTGCAAACTCCATCCAGACAATGTCATGATGCTGTATCTTCAAAGCAGCAGCGCCAACCTCTGCACTACTCTACATTTTTATTGCTCAATCCAAACTGCATTGTACAGTGCATCCAGAAAGTATTCACAGTGCATCACTTTTTCCACATTTTTGTTATGTTACGGCCTTATTCCAAAATGGATTAAAGTTATTTATTTCCTCAGAATTCTACACACAACACCCCATAATGACAACGTGAAAAAAGTTTACTTGAGGTTTTTGCAAATGTATTAAAAATAAAAAAAACTGAGAAAGCACTTGTACATAAGTATTCACAGCCTTTGACATGAAGCTCAAAATTGAGCTCGGGCGCATCCTGTTTCCCCTGATCATCCTTGAGATGTTTCTGCAGCTTAATTGGAGTCCACCTGTGGTAAATTCAGTTGATTGGACATGATTTGGAAAGCCACACACCTGTCTATATAAGGTCCTACAGTTGACAGTTCATCTCCGAGCACAAACCAAGCATGAAGTCAAAGGAATTGTCTGTAGACCTCCGAGACAGGATTGTCTCGAGGCACAAATCTGGGGAAGGTTACAGAAAAATTTCTGCTGCTTTGAAGGTCCCAATGAGCACAGTGGCCTCCATCATCCGTAAGTGGAAGAAGTTCAAAACCACCAGGACTCTTCCTAGAGCTGGCCGGCCTTAGTCAGGGAGGTGACCAAGAACCCGATGGTCACTCTGTCAGAGCTCCAGAGGTCCTCTGTGGAGAGAGGAGAACCTTCCAGAAGGACAACCATCTCTGCAACAATCCACCAATCAGGCCTGTATGGTAGAGTGGCCAGACGGTAGCCACTCCTTAGTAAAAGGCACATGGCAGCCCGCCTGGAGTTTGCCAAAAGGACACTGAAGGACTCTCAGACCATTAGAAACAAAGTTCTCTGGCCTGATGAGACAAACATGGAACTCTTTGGTGTGAATGCCAGGCGTCACATTTGGAGGAAACCAGGCACCGCTCATCACCAGCCCAATACCATCCCTACAGTGAAGCATGGTGGTGGCAGCATCATGCTGTGGGGATATTTTTCAGCGGCAAGAACTTGCGAGACTAATCAGGATAAAGGCAAAGATGACTGCAGCAATGTACAGAGACATCGTGGATGAAAACCTGCTCCAGAACGCTCTTGACCTCAGACTGGGGCGACGGTTCATCTGTCAGCAGGACAACGACCCTAAGCACTCAGCCAAGATATCAAAGGAGTGGCTTCAGGACAACTCTGTGAATGTCCTTGAGTGGCCCAGCCAGGGCCCAGACTCTAATCCGATTGAACATTTCTGGAGAGATCTTAAAATGGCTGTGCACCGACGCTTCCCATCCAACCTGATGGAGCTTGAGAGGTGCTGCAAAGAGGAACGGGCGAAACTGGCCAAGGACAGGTGTGCCAAGCTTGTGGCATCATATTCAAAAAGACTTGAGGCTGTAATTGCTACCAAAGGTCCATCGACAAACAAATCAGCAAAGACTGTAAATACTTTATGTACATGTGATTTCTCAGTTTTTTTATTTTTAATAAATTTGCAAAAACCTCAAGTAATCATTTTTCACGTTGTCATTATGGGGTGTTGTGTGTAGAATTCTGAGGAAAAAAATGAATTTAATCCATTTTGGAATAAGGCAGTAACATAACAAAATGTGGAAAAAGTGATGCGCTGTGAATACTTTCAGGATGCACTGTATATTATTTTAAAAAGAAGCCTTTAACCGAAGTATAGTCCCCAACAAGACAAAAAACCAAATGTATAAAAAGGGGGAAGCTTGTCTTTTGATAATGACCATCCCTATTGCCTTCCTTGAGACCAAAATCTAAAATATAATGAAATGCTGATGTCTGTGTGTGTGTGTCCAGTTCCTCCAAGAAATCTGATTTATCTTTTTGTGTTTGGTGATGCAATCAAAAGAGGCAAATGTGTATACACGTAGAGAAGTAAAGGTGTAGTTGACAGGTTGAGAGTCACCTTCAAAGATGGGATGTATATTAAGTGGACATGAGGCGAGAAAGGTGCACAGAAATGACTGTCTTCAGTTTTAGCACACTTTATAGGAATGAGATTTATAGAGAGACCACTGATCAAGAGAGGTTTGCACGCATAAAGATACCAAATAAAGGTGTCGAAAGGTGCACATATAGCAATAGATATCAAATATTTTAAAGTGCACTCAATTTCCTGTTTTGTTCAGGTAACAAGGCTAGTAAATACATAAATGCAGAGCAGTCTGAAAAAGCACAAGTATTTATTGATATCAGATAGCAAGTATGGAGACTACATTAGGTAGATAGATACTTTACTAATCCCAAGGGGAAATTCACAATACATTGTGACTGTGCCTACTAAGGTTTCGAGGAGAATTTTAACAATGTCACTCGGACCCTTTCTCAAACCTTTTCAGCTGATGTGTTGTATAGTGGCCAGACATCTGGCTTCAGGGAAACTAGTCTAAGAGTGAGGTGAGGAGGCTATTTCCAATTCTGGATGAACATATGACATCCAGGGAAAGAAGTTCACTCATCATTGCAATACAATTACGTCCTGCTCACACTTCATTTTTTAGCAATAAGGTCTTTTGATTTGTGTGTCAGCAAAAGGATTCAGTGTATACAATGTTTTGAATCATCTGAACAGTCACCATATACCTTAGTAGTAATTATGTTAGCCTGTGCAAATCTTTGTTTTGCACAAGCATCCAGCAGATTAAAACGGTGGAGTCGTCCACAAATACAGATTTCCTGAGGCAGACGTTCCAGTGATTGCAACATTCAATCTCCAGTTGAAATTATTGTCTCAAATTTCAAAAATCACTACATTGAAGATGATGGAGCTGAACGTACAATCTCGGGAGACTCCGATTGCAGGCTTGTTTTCGAATTCATGTCAGCCATTGATGATGCTTAATCTTTTTGCCAAGGAAGAACTCCATTACTTACTCGTGCATGTAAACAAAAGGTTTTTTAAGAAGCAATGGGTCTGTTCAAGAAAGCATGATTCGTGGGAAATCCATCAAAATTAAATTGGGGTGCGTTGGAGAAATGTGTTTCTGGTAAAACAGATTTGCATGATCAGTAAGGCTAAAGATGCGGATTTCCCTAATCCTGCCTTTGGAAATAATGTGGGCTTTGCCTGTTCCAGAAAGAAAGATCTGATGAAACCCACTTGAGTGCGCCCTAAAAACTAACATGTGACCTGTGAAGGTTCAATGATTTGAAAACTCATTAATTAAGGAGCAGCACGACAAATAACACGATGGTACTAAAGGTACTACGAAAGTACTAAAACATCTGTCATAAATCCTGACTCTAGTTGCACTGTTTAGAAGTAGGAAATACCGTGCCCCTTCCTGAACGAACAATCTATATAGAAGCCTAACTCCTTCGACAAATCCTGCCCGGATAAAGTTAAGTAGACCCAGATCAGACATTCTTACATTCCCTGATAAGTGTGCATCAGTGTTTATATCTGAGACTTATATCTGGGGGACCTTCTAAAACGTGACAAGTTCAGTGTATTTTGGCTTTGTGCGAACATGATGATTGACGCCAATCGTCATTCCCATTTTTTTAACTGTAGCTTTCTCCACAACACTGGAGATGTCACACGGCATTGCGATCACAAAACTGTGCGTAACTTTGAAGCGATGTCTGATGACACGTACACAGTTGGAAGAAAAAAATAACCATCAAAAAAGTGGAATTCCACAGAGTCGCAGGTAGGGCAGTCGAATCTAAACATCTGCGGCACTTCTGAGTAATTATAACTGATGATAGACTCACTGTTGAGGAAGTTTCCCACCTTCATCCCATCTGCCACGAAGTCCCTCGCCTTTTAAAGAAACGCCTCAGAAGACTTCTTTTTTCCACGAACACATATACCTGCTTATTAAGACTGTTTCTATTAGGGGTTATATAATGACATCACTTCTGTATTGTATTGTTGTTAATTTGGCACGCAGGTTGCTGCCCTGTGTTTCTCAGACTTGCAGTCAGAGGCTGATCGGCTTTTCAGTGCTCGACACATACGGGCTTATAAATGTTGCCGTAAACGCGAGATCGTATTTATTAATCCATTCGGGAGTGCATGATCCAATTAAAATTCGGTATTCTGACATCGGTTAGTCTGCTCATGGAAAAATCACACTATAGCAAACCGGGATTCCTTTTGACATCCAAGATTATCTAATCCATCTTTCTGCAGCAATCCCCAGGTTGCTACGTTAGCCAGGTCACTACATTTACACCAGTTTTCTGTGCATGTAAACGCAATCAATGAGTATGAGATTCAGAGCTTTTAACCGATTACATTAAAATTATCTGAATTACTTCCATGTACCTAAATCTCCATTACTGAACAATATCGTGAACTATCTCACCTAATCGTTGTGCACTTTCCAAAACAACGCCTCTCCATCTCCATGACTGCAATGGACCTTAGTGTACGTGCTGAAGACCCGGTGTATAGCTGCTAACAAGCCCCGCCCAACAGTTGCTTCTCCTCGCGAGATTTTGTACGTTTCTAATGGCGGCGCTCCTAGGAGCTGGTGATGCTCCATTGCGAAAAACTTCGCTTACTACAAACGAAGAAGCGAACAGTGAAAAGCCCGACGTGTTTCCTGGTTTTAAGGATGCTGACTCCTTTGTCAAGGTTTGTGCTTTCACCGTAACGCCGAAACTGTCATTCAGGAGGGAGTTTTACCCTTGCGTGTGGCCTCATGAGAAGTTGCGTGGCGTCTGTGAGTGGGCATTTAAATTGGTGACGAACATCCTTGTATAACATGTTAGTTTTTGGAACGTTACTTGCAGAACACGAATTTATCGATACTCCTTGTATGCAGTGGAACGACTGAAATAATTCGTGTAGCTTCTAACCGTGCAGGATCGAGCCTGTTTAGTCTCGAAATGGCACGTGTCCCCAGAGACAACAGTGCAAGTCTTTGATTGTTTTTTTCTCGTGTTGCTCGTCTGTAGTACGAGTTAGTATGCAACGTAAAATTCAGGAATATGTCCGTGTCCCTTCAGCCTTTGGTCGACTGCACACCACCACACTGATCCTAAATAAACAAGATTTCTTTATTTTTAGGAAGTAGAGATCATGATATGATCCTCTTGGGACAGTATGACTAGGTATCCTGTAGTTCTTTAATATAGTGATATTCGATTTCAGAAACTGCCATATATGGGTTCACTAAGGAATAGTCTGACACCAAGTGAACAGAAGTGGACCTTCTCAACAGTTAACAGTCGGATGAACGAACATGTTACATGGAATCCTGTAGTTCTGTAAGATTTTCAGCACACTATATGTAACTAGGGTATTGTAATGAAATAGCATTCAAAGTGAAGGTTGACTTTTAATTATTTGATTCTTGTTAATCAAAGTATGTATTTTTTCTTTTCTTAAATGTAAACCATCTGTCTTTTTTTTTTTTTTTTTGCAGTATGGACTTGCTAACGTGCTTAAAGCCACAAAAGCCTCTGCTCAGTTGCCACAGGCAGGCGATGAGTATGATTTCTACCGCAGCTTTCCTGGATTTCAGGCTTTCTGTGAAACACAGGGAGAGAGGCTGTTAAAATGGTATGTAGATCCATGTAAAAGTATTTAGTCTTTATTACAGATGAAAAAAGCCTTACAAGACACAGTTGGTCATTTAAGGCCACAGGGTATAGCTGTGGGTGATATCCTATATTATGTTTCAAACTCTAATTTTGTTTTTCCAGTTATGCATCTATAATTTTTAATACCAAAAGTTCCTTATCCAGTTTGGGCATTTTGTAAATTTCTGTAGTGACTATCATATATGCGAGAGCTTAAATGTTTTGATCCAGATCTATTTTATTTTTGTATGTAACCACTATGATCATTAGTACACATCCTGTAATTCCCCCAACTGTTTCTGTGCCACTCAAATAAAATGTTCTCTCTGACATGTTTAACAACTCTCCTGTAGTTGACATTGATGTCTTCATCATTGCCATAGTGCATCTGTGACTAACACATGGTGCCAGCTGAGGAGACGAGGGTGAGTTTGGTATCTCTTTGAATCCACAGTTCCACACCACAACCTTTGTAACTCATGCAGTGTGAGCAGGACATTTCAGTGAAGCAGAATCGAGATCCCTAACAGCTTTTCTTGCTGATTTTTCTCTGATGGCTGCCAACATCAAACGAATATGCCTGATACTGACCAGATATGGAGGCCTTTGAGGCATGTAATCCATATGGACTACACCCTCAGCCTTGTAAAATGTTGTGGACGTGACCTTTCTGTCAGTGACTTTTTTTGATGTTGGAGAATAGCCATGCTTATGTTACATTAATTTACAGTGATGTATCAATGCTTTATCCTCAGTTGTGAATTGCTTCTTAAAATTCTCCTTGCCTAAGTTCATTAGCTTGAAGTTCTCCTTAGAACACTGGACGTGCTGATGCTTTGTTTCAAAAGTCAATATCCTTGGTACTAGGGCTGTGTTCATAATGTTGATACAGTAGTATAGTATGAATAAACCACTGGCACAGCTGTTTGTGGTTTTTTTTTTTAAATCCTTCTTTTGAAATATCGAGCGTGCACATATGAGAAAACGATACTATGGTGTGTTGTAATACAATGCAAGCAAGTGAGTTTGTTGTAATACAAGTGTTGGTAATACAACAACCATCACCGGGCAAACCAATTTAGTAGGTCAGATTACTTTAAATTTGGTAGCTATCTCTGGACTTCTTGGAAGTATTTGCACTATTGTAACATTTTTGGAATAAACAGTACTTCTAGCAGCACTGTAAATGACAAACCGAAACTAATCCAGTTACCAGAGCTCAAGTTCTAGGTCATTGTCCTGATAAGATGGAATAGCTTTTTCAATGTGACCACTTGACGAACAGCCTGCTGTGGTATTCTATACGTAGAGCACTGCTTTCTATAGAAGTGCATAACTCCAACGCTGAATGTACAGATGAAATTGCAAAAGAAATTAAACCACTTAAAACTGCAACAAATATCATGTCTAAAGGAAACGCCTCCAGACTGTGATTGTAGCACTTTTTGCAATTCCTTGCTCATTCATAAAACTTACTGTGCCCCATGTGATTTGACCATCACTGGAGAGATCAAAGCTGCAAGTTAAAAAAAAAATAATAATAATAAACGCATGAATGAGAAATAGTTGTCCTGTATGGTGTCTGCATTGGACCGCCTGCTTTTTAACACTGCTTGTTCTAATGACCTGTCCTCATAAACTGAATGAACCTTATTTCTGCTCATTCCCAATCATAGCATAATAGCAAGAGTAGCAAGATCATTGTTGATTTTTCAACACTCAGGGTTGGGGTAAAATAAAATAATTTGTTTTCTCTCCTTTTGAACTAATAAGTAGATGAAACACTTGGTATCACTATGCTTTTATTTTAAGGTCAGTTCTCACTTTTACAAAATAGCTGAGGAAGGTTTATACGAGAGAGTGCTGCAGAGAAAAGTAAATCTGTGAATTTATTTTATATAGATAACATATGTTTTGCAGAAATATACCTGGGCATTGACTGTATTAATTATGAAGTAAATGGTGCATACTTAAGTCACGTGTGTGAATAACGGTAATCATGTCTTTAAAAAAAAAAAAAATAGCCTGTGTGATGCACACAAAGTATGAGTGACTGAATTTTCATATCCACACTCTTACTGGGCACATTTAGAGTCTGTATTAGAAAATACTATTCTGGATTACAAAGTGTAATTTTGCACAACCTTTCCTAGTCAGAGTTTAGTAATTGATTCAATTTCCCTAAAAAAAACACACCTTCTGAGAGAGACAAAATTTGTCCTCAGATCTCACATTTTCATTTATTTCTTGGCAAGAAGTCCATTTTCTCTTGATCATCGCCCTGCTGGCATTGAATGAGCCATTTATCAAAACAAATGTAAAAACTGCCATGTACATGTACTATATGTGTACTGTCTGCAACTTTTAGAAGCAGTCTGAAAATAACAGGGGTGAAACTTTTAAACTCAAGGAAATGTAGTACCTTGTTTATTATGGTAATGGATGTCTGAATCACAGTATATGTTAATATAACTAAACTATTATTCTTGTTTTAAATGCCAGGTTAGTTTATTCTTAAACAAAAGGGACATTTCACACTTTATAAACATTTTTCATTGTGACAATATGTCATTGTTTGTTTTAATGACTTTAAAATATCAGCTTTTAATAACCTCTTCAGTGTGGTTAATATAGTTATCTTGGTCAATACACCATTTCACAATGAGGTAGATACTTTATTAATCCCAAGGGGAAATTCACAGCTAAGGGGAAATTCACATAAGCTATAGTGTACAATATGTAAAACTCCTTGTGTAGTGTAAAATTGAGTCCATTATGCTGTGTGCACATCTTCATTTTTCTAATTGCAATTCTAAATTTGAATTGTTTTGAATGTTTTTAAAAATGATGTCATTGACTGGCATGAGTTCAATTCATATTTGGCAAGTGCAGTGTGCCTCTTAATGATAGAGCCGCTAAATTAGAAGAGATTTCATGAATCGGATTATACAGTGCTGTCCAACACAACCAAACAAGTCCTGTGTATTCCAGGGACAGGTGTGCCTGCAGAGACGATATTCTTCTCAGCTGGTGACATTATCACTGCACAGAGAAGGGCATTAACACCAGAACTTTTGTATCCATTGTTCTTATTGTCCTTTAAAAATAAGGGGAAAATTCTCAACTACATATCCCTTCAGACTTGGATAGGAGGACATACTTTTAATATATAATGTTATACTGTAAATGTCTAACTGCTGTTGCTTGTAATGAAAATTTGTCAGTTATGTTGTATATCTGGTTTGCTATTCTGTTCCTTTCAGTAAGGTGTTTTATTGTGGAGTTAGTGTCAATACCTAGCCTTACGATGTACATAGTGTTACACAGATTTTGCTTATGTTTATGGATTCAGCTGAGCCATAACTAATTTCTGTTTCTTTTGTGCTGATTGGTTTTGTGTATCATTAAAGTTTCATTATGCTCATTGAAAAAAGAGCGAACATACTACCAATCAAATGTTTTATAAAACCTCAGTTTGTCTTCAAATTGAATCAGCTGAAATGCAATGAGTTGCCTAAATGGTGAAAAGGGTAAGCAGTAAACTGCCAGATTATATTTAAAGTTTAGGTTAGGAAAAAATTTACTGTCAGAATATTACAAATGGGCTTTCTTCAGGGAACAATTGATAGGTTACATCCTACAAATGTGCTGCAGCAGTTAAAGTAAGTTAAGCTTTTGCAAGTTTAAGCAAACAATTTGCACAACTGTCCCAACTTTTGTTGATCACTTAGAAACCCTCTGTATTTTTTAAAGCAAAGTTGGAGTAGGCTGTGTTCCTACACCCTCTGAAGTACTCCTTGGTCAACATTCCAGTCATAATAGCAAGAAAACAGCATTCAACAATTGAAATGAGACAGAGGATTATTACCCTTAGAAGTGTATGCCTTTCATCAATTTTTTTTTTTTTGTGGAAAGTGTCAGCAAATATGGTATCCTGCACAGTCCAAAAGCAATTGGAAACTGGAAGAAACTCACAGTAAGAGGTCTGGCAGGCCCCAATTCATGACCCAATTGGAACATAAATTTCTGAGGGTTACCAGCTTGCATAATTGGTGCCTCACAGCTTAACAGAACGCAATTAAACCAAGTCTCGGTTTCTACTGTTAAGAGGAGACTTTGTCCAGTCTGCAGTTGTCCACAGTTGCCGTTTCAAGGCCCTATTTTGTCCCGAATGGGTTTCTTATTGCTCCTTGCCCTGTCAAGAAGAGGAGACTTTGTGCTGCAGGTTTGAAACCATGAGTGCATTTCAGCTGATTAAATTTGAAGAAAAACTGAGGTGTTCAAAAACTTTTGACTAGTAGTGTAATATATGCTTTCTCTCTATTATATTAAAGATTTCCGTTGTATCCACGTTATTCTGCCTTGACCACTCCCTTGAACACCGCTCTCCCAATCATTACTTATGCTATGCACATCCTATTTCTGGACCACCCCATAACACTCTTCATGCTTCTAACTTGCCCTTCAACACAGTTGGTTATAATGGCAAGGAAGAAAAGCAAAATATCTCTCTTGAACATCTGATTTTGGATCACGCTTGAAAAACCGTGATGAGCTGATAATGAACATTGGGGGGGAAAAAAAAGAAAATGAGCAAAAAAGAGCTGCATATAATAAAAATAAAGATAATCATCCGGTTAATGAGAGAGAAAAATATTCTGAACAATATACGAACAGAAATGCAAAAAAAAAACCTTTCTAGAATGTAACTGAGAGGATAGAGTAATTCACAATGTTTTTGATGAAGCGTTAATGTAATTTTTTGTTTTTTTATTACATTTTACTTTTTTTTACTATGTTATTCATTGGTATTTAAAATAGACAGCTGTAGTGAAATAATCAAGTAACTGATTTTCTGTTTATAATAACTAAGGACCAAACCTCCTTCCTCCCATGCACTGCATATTCATCTATATACCAGCTCTTTAAATACAGTCGCTTTCCCTAATGGAGTGGTGCCCCGACGCCCTGCAGGCAACTCAGCCACAAGATAGTGGGAATCCAGCACCCACCCCCAGGGGTTGGCGAGCAGGTGGCAGATCCCTAGTTTTTTTAAAATCTTATGTTTTTTTACAGCATGAGCCAAATAATGAAGTATCATGGCTGTAAGAATCACATGAGAGAAAGGAATAAAGTGACTGGTTTGGAAGAACGCTTTGACTTGTTGGTCGACTCTAATGATGTCATTTTGGAGAAAGTGGTAAGTTTCTTGTATTGGCTTAATTTCTGTTCTTTGCCTTTAACAGAATCAAATTGGAAACTTTTTTGGTTTGTTCAGTGTTCTGTGCATATTGTGAAACTTAAATTGTTTTTCGTGTACACTTAGCTTTTTATTTTGGATTCAGAAAGTATTCAGACCCTTTCACTTCCTGCAGCTTTGAGTTGTAGATTTAATTTTAAAGGAATACTCCAGTCTTTTTTTTTTTTTTTTTACCAAGGATAAATTTTAATGTTATGGTTTCATGGCAAATGGAGAGAAAAAGTGATCTAATAGACACCAATAGTATGGGGGGTTGGTGGCATTGCACAATAATTGTCACATAATCCAGTCTTCCAGACAAGACTATTGACTAACGAAGTACAGGCCTTCAATTCAAATATCATTCCCATTAGCTTGTTTCCTATATTTCACGTGAGCTGATTATGCCGAAAGTATATATTTAACATTATTTTTAGCAAAAAAGTGGCTTTTGCATGTTTAAACATATATCAGGATAACTGATGTAAATTGTGACTTTTTTTTTCCCTTGGTTTCCACTGATATTTTTCACATTGTTTGCCAATGTACAGCATTAGTCATTTTTGTCTTCTGTTTTATTAAACTTTTTTTCCCATTCCTTTCTGCATGAAAACATGACAT
This sequence comes from Polypterus senegalus, assembly GCF_016835505.1. Lineage (NCBI taxonomy): Eukaryota > Metazoa > Chordata > Cladistia > Polypteriformes > Polypteridae > Polypterus > Polypterus senegalus. Next base: position 37,854,879 of record NC_053159.1, read on the forward strand.
TAAAATTGTTTTTGGCCACCACTATTACCTACATGGGGTAGGTTACAAAAAAAATTATAAAAATTGGTTAGAGCTTCAAATGCATACATTTTGCTCTTTATGCCCATCAAGTTAAATAACTAAGTGAAAACAAATTTGCAAACCTTTCTGAAAACATCTTAAAAATCCAAAACCTGAATTCTCTCCTTTATAGATGTATTCAGAACCTTTTCTGTGGCACTCCAAATTGTGGTCAGGTGCATCCTGTTTGCTTTAATTTTCCTTATCTAAAACCTTATTGGAGCCTACCTGTGGCAAACTGAATTGAAAGGATATAGTTTAGAAAGGTACTCACGTGTGTGTGTGTGTATATATTATTTATTTATCCCACAGTAAAATTGTGATGAGGCACGGATCAGGGAAATAGTATAAAACCATTTCTAAAGTTTTGAGTGTTTGAAGAAGCAAAGTGGCTCAGTAAGTATGAAATGGAAGAGGTTTGGAATGACCAGGATTAGTAAGCTCTAGGAATGTCTGGGCAAATTGAATAACTGAGGTGACCAAGAACCCAATCGTTGCTGTACCAGTTTCATAAGTCCTGTACTGCGATGGGAAAACCTGTTAGAGTGCTACCAAGATGGTCATCCTTCCATCAATCGGACATTTATGGTAGATTGGCCACTTGGTGAACTCTAAGGAGGAGTTGGCATTTAAGGACATGAAGAACATGAGAAGAAAGATTGTCTGGTCCGATGAGACAAAAATTGAAGCCTTTGGGCAGACCTCCAGACACTGCTCATAACCTACCTAATGCTGTCCCTACAGTGAAGCAAGGTTGGTGGCAGCATCATGCTAAGAGGGTGCTTCTCAGTGGCAGGGACAGGAAAACTGCAAAGAATTGAAGGAAGGATGAATGCAAAGGTTCTAGAAGAAAATCTGCTCCAGAGTGCACGCAACCTCAGACTGGGCTGATGGTTATCCTTTCAGCACAACTATGCCCCAAAGTATACAGCCAAGACAATGCTAGACGAGCTTTGTGAGAAGTCTCTGACTGTGCTTAAGTGGCCCAGGCAGAGCCCAGATTTAAACCCATTGGAACATTCCAATCTAAAGGAGATTGAGAGAATCTCCAGGAATAATGGAGTGAACTGCCCAAATCCAGGTGTGCAAACCTTATAGAGACATACCTAAGAAGATTCAAAACTTGCTGGCAAGGGGATTCTTTTTAGTTAAGGGTCTGAATGCTTATATGAATGAGTACTTTCAGTGTTAGATTTATAATAAATTTGCATACCTTTCTAAAAACATTTTCACTTTGTCTTAATGGGTATTGAGTGTAGATTTATGGGAGAAAATGGCAAGCCTTTCCATTTAAAGTAAAATGTACAACACACTAAAAAGAGCAGGAAATTACGGGTTCTAGTCCCACTTTACATTTAGGTGATTTTGCCTGGCTGTTCACATCAAAGAAAAACTGTTCATTTTTATAGTTTATTAATGCTGCAGTAAAATACTGTTTTAGACTGAAGTTTTATTTTATTTTTTTTTTAGTTAAGGATTGCACACGTATGAATTTATTTATTGTGCTGGCAAATTCTCTAGTAATTATCCAGAGATTTTATCTAGCCTTATAATGTTTACAGTATTTTTTTTTTATTTTATTATCTTGAATTAGGGGATTCTACTAGATGAAGCCTCTGGTGTGCACAGGACACAGCAGCCAGTTCTTCCAGCAGGTGTCCAGGCACCAAAAATGATTGTTTCCAGTTGGAACCGCAAGGTTTGTTACAAAAGCCTTAAAATGCCTACCACCTTTTGGTGTGGTTCAAGTAGACTTTCTTTGAAAATAAAATTTCTATTTTTTTTTTTTAGGGAAGAGAACCGAATCAAAGAAGTAAATCGGGAACCTTCCATTTGTTACATGCAAAAAACATCCAGCGGCCCCAAATTCGTTTCAAAGAGAAAGTGGACAACTCCAACACACCTTTTGCTCCCAAGATTTTTGTGAAACCAAATGCATTAAAGCCTCTTCCATCTGGTAAGCTCTTGAAGGTTATCTAGCTGTATCAGCTATCGCCCTCATCTTGCTGAGAGGCATATTCAGTATCCTTCCCAAAATGTTGGCTACTCTTGGGGAATAAAAATCTGATTAATTTTTGCTCACAAGAGCTAGAGCTGTGCTGGTATTGGGATGTCAGATGAATATGTGGTGAGCATAGACCTGGATGGTATGACCAGAAATCTATATCGGAGTATAATTAAAAATTCAGAAGGTTTTGATTAATGCCAGCATAATGTATTTGTATATATTAACAAATAGCACCCAGCCACACTTCTTAATTGTGGATACATTCCTTCTTGGGTGGAGTCACGACATCACATCAAGGTCAAGCCTATATTCTGTTTATAATTCTACATTTGCCTCTGCAATTCTGTTTTGTTTCAACAGTTATGTTCTTCCATGGCTTATAATAACGTACAGATGCCCGCTCACATTATATGATATTTTTTTTTTTTTTTCTTTAAATGGTGTTCATATTCGGCCATTATATTCTGTATTGTTATTTTACATAGCCTGCAGAGAGTGATTCACAGTTTGTAGCAGTGTAGTAAAAAGAACTCATAAGAATTTCATTGTACTTTGTACAAATAATAATAATCTGTAAATACATGGGGAGGGTATGCAAAAATCATACAGAACCTGGTGCTGTGAGACAAAAATAACACCTCTGCACTACCTGCAGAAGCCATCATAAAAGGAGCTTCAAGAGCAGCAATGCAAAAGGCTGGCTGGTGAATCTGTAGACTGCAGAGACAGCACTTGCTGATCCTGTAAATTCTTGCCTTGTTTGGAAGTTTGATTAGCTAGTGGAGTTTGCATATTTGGTAGAAAAATGCAAACTGTGATTGTGGCTCTGATGCATATCCGTGAAGGAGAGCTGGAGGAAAGAGTGGCATATTGGTTGCATCAAAGTTCAGGTAAGTGGAGTGAGACAGTAGCGCATAATTGTGGAAGTGACCAATGAAATAAAGAAATCTACTTTACTGTATATTGAAAGAATATAGGCCTAGTTGTCTTCAGAACACAGACACCAATTAACTTCAGGGTATCAAAATTATGTTATTAGCAGTATTTGTTGATAAGTTCTTAGGTGAATCCACACCACTTTCACCTGTGTATCCATTAGCACTATTGTAAGATGCAAGAATAATTATTTTTTTTAAATTTGTGTATAAAAAAGTTTGTCTAGAACATAATTTTATGGAACAAATTTAATGCATAACACAGTTGTAAAGAAATAATTTTGACTTAAAAATCCTGAACTTGGTATGTTAGTATCTTAAAAATGACAACATAAAAAAAATTTGCGTTTTTCCTTTTTGTAAATTCCCTACTCCAGGAATAATTTTATCCAGTATACTGAATCAACTGGTTTACTGTTCACTTCTTCTGTTCTGGAAGTAATAATTAGGTGCTTTCAGTGTAGTACTAGGGTGTTGTACTGTGTTAGCCGTTATGAATGTAGAGAAAAGCCAAGCAAAATGACACCTTTTATTGGCTAGCATCTTGCCTGAAGAAGGGGCCTGAGTTGCCTCGAAAGCGTGCTTTCAGTGTATAAATCAGACTGTCTTGTTGGTCTCCAAGGCAAGGTTTCATAAGGAATCCTTGGTTAGTAATATGTATGGTTCATGCTTATAAATACATTTCTAATACTGGTGTGCTGAACATTTGTGTGAAGAGCTTCAAACACCTTTGATGGCTTAAATTGTTACTGACTCAACCACCTATTATGTATGTCTGTGTTTAGTTCTTGTTAATAGAAGGATACGTGACGAAAGGCCAGAGGATCTGGATGTTCCTGCAGCACTGGCTGACTTTATTCACCAGCAGAGACATCAAAATGATGAACAGGAATTGTAAGTGCAGCCCTTACCTTGCAACCATAGCATCATTTGTTTTAAGTTTGTTATTTACTTTGTCATTTTTTTTATATAGGACAGCTCACCCCTATCAATATGAGTTGGATCACTTTACACCACATGAGAAATTAATTTGTAAGCCAGATATTCAGGTAAAATTCATATGCTTTCTTTTCATACCTCTGTTTGAATTATTTTTGGAAATGTTTTGAGGAAAGAATGGTGTTAAATTGTCTCCACGTTCTCTTAGATGTCTTGGATTGCTCCTCCTTCTGTGACCAAAATCGGTGACTTCCTTGTTAAGTATTAATGTGTCTGACTGCTAGGACTTTTTTCTTCCTTGTACTAAAATGGCACATATTAATATTTGTACTACTCGCCCAGTATCTTTTGACTAACAATGTAAATATCAGTCCATATACTTGAGCCTCCTTTCTCTTTATTTCTTTTTTATTGAAACTACTAGCAAAATACCTGCTCTTTGCAGCAGAGAAGAAGTGTGTTAAAGAAGTTATGAAAAAGAAAAGGAAACATTTTAAAAATAACGCAACATTTGCTTTCTTTTCGTTTGCATTAGCACAGTCCTTCACCAGCAATTATTTAATGTTAGCTCAGACCAGGCACTTAAAAGTTTCTCTCGCACTTTTGCTGAGTTTGTGCCAAACAGTATTCTATCTCTGACCATCTTCGTTTGCATAAGCACAGTCCTTCACCAGCAATTTTAACTCAATTACAAAGTGATCAAAAGTCTCGTTTATACCCTGCATCCTCTCAGTTAACTTGTATCTCGCGAATATCATATTCGTCGTAGACATGACAGACGCCAGAGAGAGCGTGTCTATAAATTTAATTTAAACCTACGGTTTACACCGTGCTTTGTTTCTGCAGTAGCTGCACTTATGAATATGCTTGTATGCGCCTCTCGCTTCATATTCTTTTGCTGTCTTCTCAATTGTGTAATGCGTTTTTTGGTCAGCGCTCTTTGGAGCTCTTCCTTGTTCTCTGCGTACTGCATTCACAGTCAGTTCATGTGAGCCACTCGGAGTACATGCATCGAAGGTTCTCCGCTGTGCTTGTGGTATCTCATGCGATCTTGCGATGTCCACGGCTTTATTTAATGTTAGCTAAGACCCGGCACTTAAAAGTTTCTCTCGCACTTTCGCTAAGTTTGTGCCAAACACTAGTCCATCCATGACTATCTGATCTTCGTTTGCATTAGCACAGTCCTTCACCCACGAATATTTAGCGGCAGCGTGTCTATTGGATTGCTGACGACGGACGGCCTTATTTGGGCAGGCACTCAATTACGTGGGAGGTGTGATGATGCGGGACGCAATTCCGCTTCACACGGCAACCGAGCTGCAGGCTATGGCCATATATATTTACGAAAGAAGGTTCTAGTTTTGACTGTTTAGAATTTCGAAATGAAACCCGCCTAACTTTTTTGTAAGTAAGCTGTAAGGAATAAGCCTGCCAAATTTCAGCCTTCTACCTACACGGGAAGTGGGAGAATTAGTAATGAGTCAGTCAGTCAGTGAGGGCTTTTCCTTTTATTAGTATAGATTAACGAATTACAAATGGTTAAAAATTGTACCACAAAACATACATCTATTTTCTGATGTGGCATAATCTATCTGGTACCTTCAATAAAATGCATTAACCAGCACTGGAGACTGCACAAGATAATAGCAAGTCTTGGTTGCTTATACCTACATCAATTTAGAAGCATAAAACAAACTAACAAACATGAGTTAGTTGTCTGCGAAACCAGACAATGTGGGTAGTTGTTAGCCATACGTGTATAACATCAGTGTGGCTATTCTGGGATAATGGTTGTTACTTTTATTTATTTTACTAATTTATTTTAAATCTAGATGCTTAATCCACATTGTTTTTATCCGTAACCATTCTTACATACAGTATTATCTTAGATATGCTGAAGACAGTGCTTTGGGATAATTCTGGTTTCCTCACAATATCACATTCTGCCAGACTACAAATTGTGATGAAATGAAAGTGTCTACATGAATTTGAGAAAATTTAACTGACTTAAGTAAGTCTTGGGTTTCTAAGTAAGGTGTGACAACTTTAGTAGTGTTGCAAAGGTCATGCTGTAATTTTTACTTTTATTTTAATGAAAGTATCATTTTGTTTTTAATTTAAATTTTGTATTTCAATATAGAGCAAAGAAATGCAATAGGGATTTCAAATTAGCTAAACATACTGGGTGGAGAATGAACCTAGCTTAATGATATTGTACTCTTCCACCATATGTGTGTTGTACAATATTTATTTATTCTTTTCATTAAATCTCTTGGCTCGCAGTACGACGGCAAAGAATGAGATGCTTATGATTTGAGCACAGTTATGTGAAAGTTGTAGTTTGTAGGGGAATGTGATGCTTAAGAACACGCCCTTCTCAAAAGTGTGATCTATGTCCACAAAGAGAAAGCAGAATGGGGCATAACTTTCAACCTTTAGTATATAAACACAGAATAAATTGGGTGTGATTGCTCAAACACATTATAATCAATTCCCTTTTTTCATTTTTTCCTTAAATGAACAAAAACATTCAGGTCGTGGTATTAGGGAATCCACTCCTGGGCTCCCGATTACCGGGATTCCCGGACTTTTTCATTCCCGCATTCCGGGAATGAAACTGCTGTAATTCCCAGGAACGGTTTTGCTCTCATATATAGCATGTAAAAATCGATCAAGAAATAAGAGTTATAGTTGAAAATAAGTGGCACGGTTTTTTGGCCCACGGTGTAGTGTGTTTCCAATTAATTCAGTGAACAACAGACCAGCAGCAGTCAGTCTCCCGGCTCCCACTAAGACCGAGCACAGTGGACTGGGAGGAGTCTGCACTCTGCACCTAACGAATGCCGGGACAGGGCTGACTTCATTGACGTCTGTCAGACAACAGCTTTGAACAGCAACTTGAAATTGCAATGCGTCAGTCTGTTGCATCCGCATTATCTGTGCCAAGAAACTTGCCATCACAGAATGATAACAAGAAACTGGATGCATCAGTAAAAGCTGAAATGGCGGTGTTTCAGAGCAATGGCAAGCACGGCCGTTGTTTAGAACAAGTGTATCGGTATCTGATGACTGTGCCACCTACTTCGGTGAAGGCAGAGCGTGCTTTCTCAGCGGCTGGTGTACTGTGCATGAAGGTGTGCTGTTGGCTGGATGGCTGCACGCTGGACACGTTGTGCTTTCTACGCTCTTATTACCGCAACTAACTAGATCAGGGGTGCCCAATACGTCGGCGATCGCGGTAGACCGGAAAGGTAGTGCAGGTAGATCGCATTAACATTTAAAAAAAAAAAAAAAAAAACAATTTTTTTTCAATGCAGTCTATCATATATCCTCCCTATGGCATTTGCCACTTGATTGACATACAATGCGGCCATTCTGAGATCTCTTTTCTTCTAACACACTGGTCATCCCACATGCACCCATACAATCAGATTGTGATTCGGACTACGAATGCCATGAATGTAATTACCCCGATCTACATGCTGTCAAGTAAATGAACCACACGCTATGGTGCAATGTAAAGAGGCTTCGATGCTGACGTCCGAGGTTCGATCCATGAGAGGGGGTGCAGTAAGTGTGTACGCCTGATGAGCCCTGAATTAGGGCGAAACACGTGTCGCGTACTCTTTATATTATTTGATAGTAAAACTATGCTATATGTTTATATGTATATATGTCATTCCTGAATTCCCGGGAATGGATTCCCTATGTGGTGTGTAGAGTCAGACTGTTTTGTTTCAGTTGACTGATTCAGGCAGTAGCCGACAGTCACTGAATAACATACAAGACTAAATTAAATACGTGTATGTCTTTTCTCTCCTCCATGAAATCCTCAGACAATTCTCTGCTCTTCTTTCTGTTCTCCATGCTTAGTGTGGCACACTCAGACACACAACAGAAAGGTTCAGTCAACTTTTCTCCATTTTAACTGGCTTCAGGTGTGATTGCTATATTGCCAGCACCTGTTTCTTGCAACAGGTGAGTTCAAACGAGCATCATATGCTTGAAATTAAACAATTTACCCACAATTTTGAAAAGGTGCCATTAATTTTGTCCGGCCAATTTTTGGAGTTCTGTGTGACATGATGTCAGATTGGGCTTTTTTCTGTTTTTTTGTGGTGTTCCAATGCACATAAAGGAAATAAACGTGTATACCAAAACATTTATAATTGCAACAATGTTCTGGGAGAAATGGTGCATTTTCTGGGAAAATTCCAGGGGTGCCGATTAATTTCGGCCATGACTGCATAGCAAAAAAGTAATACAGGTGATTCTGCATATGAAACGTCTGGCTTAAAACAGCTCCGAGTTAAAAGGACTGCGCACTGCTGACCTTCAAAAGGTTTTGTATTTTTTTTTTTTTTTTAAAGCTGTTGTGATAAAAAGAAAAGCAGAAACATGTTACTTCAGCAGCACTGAATTACTGATTCCAGGTTCAGGTGTGAACTAGAGCAGGATCAGGAGCAGAATGATGATTTCAGTGTATTATAGAAGTATTTAAAAAACTGTTCTAAGCACAACTTTAGATCCATAGCACAGGTTGGGGTAGAAACACCTCCTCCTAAATATAATATGTTAGGTAGCCAAATACTATTGGTTTTACTAATGACAATACAAGTTAGACTAATTGTTCACATTCTTTGGATAGTACTGGAAAGCTTACAACAGGGCAAAGTATGTCTATACATTGAGAATTATTTAAAAAATCTGCCTGAAACCCTAAAAGTTTCAAAGTCATTGAGGTGTTATCATGCAAAATGTTTGGAACAGACTGTGTGAAGGGTTGCCTTTAGAGAGTTTGTCATATTTTCCTTACAACTTAGTGGTTTAAACAATTTTATTGTAGATCATATGTTACATTCACAGGTTGTGAAAATGTTTGGGTAACATATCTATACTAATAAAAGGCAAAGCCCTCACTGACTCATCACTAATTCTCCAACTTCCCGTGTAGGTAGAAGGCTGAAATTTGGCAGGCTTATTCCTTACAGCTTACTTACAAAAGTTAAGCAGGTTCCATTTCAAAATTCTACACGTAACGGTCGATAGCATCCGCCATGTTGAATTTTCTTATTTACGGCCCCATCTTCACGAAATTTGGTAGGCGGCTTCCCTGCGCTAACCGAAACCGATGTACGTACTTATTTCGATGGTGTGATGCCACTGTCGGCCGCCATATTGAACTTTCCAACGTCACTAATTCTCCAACTTCCGTGTAGGTAGAAGGCTGAAATTTGGCAGGCTCATTCCTTACAGCTTACTTACAAAAGTTAAGCAGGTTTCATTTAGAAATTCTACGCGTAACGGTCGACAACGTCTGCCATGTTGAACTTTCTTATTTATAGCGCCATCTTCACGAAATTTGGTAGGCGGCATCCCTGTGCTAACCGAAACCAATGTACGTATTTATTTCGGTGGTATGATGCCACTGTTGGCCGCCATATTGAACTTTTCAACGGTCTTTGTTACTTATGGGCCCATCTTCAGGAAATTTGGCACGCGGGTTCCCAACACTAACTGAATCCTACTTACGTACATATATACGTCCATAGCCTGCAGCTCGGTCACCGTGTGAGGCATAGTTATACTACACAGGAGCTCTATAAGAGTGAAATGCTTAAGCCCTTTACCTATGGTTCTGCATGTGAGTTGATGGCTGCCGCTGAACGGTTGTCGCTTTCAAGTGTACCGAAATGGCCAAATATTTTACACCTTTCAACAACTGCCAGTGCCTCTTAAACATCTTAGACTCACAGGTGACAATTTCAGTAGTGGACACTTTGATGTTTATGAATGTTTAAACTCTCAAAAGCTGGATGTGAAGTTATCGATGAAACCGGTTTTATGCCTACAACGCTTGACAGATGCCGAATGTCACTTCAACCCAAGTCCTGCAAATACTGTCGTAATTGAAACAAACCATGAAACTCAAACCGATTATGACTGCAGCAATCCAAGCTGTGAGATTTGAAACAAGATTACTGTTCACATGGCCACATGGCCAACTGTACGTTGCATGCTCAAGAGTAAGCTCAGCACACAGCTTGGTCATATTACAACTGGAGGGCCAAACTGACAATGTGGTATACAAAGAGATCCTTAACTAATAATTATTGGTATATTTTCCCTCAGTTTAAAAAGGTTTAATTTTCTTCTTAATAAAAATTTGAAGGCAGTACTTCACCGATGCGAAGCGCGGGTATTTTGCTAGTATATGTATATACAGTGGTGTGAAAAACTATTTGCCCCTTTCCTGATTTCTTATTCTTTTGCATGTTTGTCACACAAAATGTTTTGATCATCAAACACATTTAACCATTAGTCAAATATAACACAAGTAAACACAAAATGCAGTTTTTAAATGATGGTTTTTATTATTTATGGAGGAAGAAAATCCAAACCTACATGGCCCCGTGTGAAAATATATATATATATATATATATATATATATATATATATATATATGACGCACCACAGAGCCCAGCCCGCCAACTCTAACCCTCCTCCCGCGTCCAACCTTGCTCTCGAGGCATGCGCACCGCCTGCACGCAACACCTCACCAAACACAGCCTCAGTCGCTTTCGTCTCTGCTACAGTCCACATGCATCTCTGAGCCACGTTGACTTTTCATTGTTCTTTTCGGTTCCGGCTGCTTTTCTATATATATAATCGACCAAGTTGCCCAACCATGGGGTACGCATGACAGAGTCCCGCCCGCCAACTCTAACCCTCCTCCCGTGTCCACCCTCGCTCTCGAGGCATGCGCACTGTCTGCTCATGTGCCTGCCCCCAACACCTCACCAAACGCCATCACCGATGAACATGCTTCTTCTTAGATGGTCCTGCAGGAACAGGGAAAACCTTTGTCTACAAAACCCTGATTCATACCATCACAGCTAGAAAGCTAGGACCATCGTCCTGCTTCCACCTCAAAACCGGTCCTGCCCACACACAACCGACACGGCATTTTTTGATTCCTATTTCTCCTCTTCCAAACCCCTCCCCATGCTGCCAGTGGCTCCTCTTCAAAACTGGTCCCGCCCAGACGCAGCATTTCTCGCCAAGCTTCTCAAGTACACTTACAAAATAAAGCAAACTCTACATGCAGTGAAAATTTACTTCTCCAGCTAGATTCCATGCTCAGAACAATCAAACCCTTCGCTAAATCATACAAACACATGCATTAAATTGCTCAGTCCAATCCAACAGAATCTGTACGAATGCTTTTCGATGAAAACCCTAGGCAGGATTTACGACGATACAATGCCCTGACCTATCACACCAATGTTGCAGCAATTTTCGTCGGCGAAGATGGTGAACCGCCTGCCGAAAGGAACATTTTCATCTATCCCATAGGCAACTCCTGTAAATGGATTTCCACACTCGGTATGAATTGCGATCCTATGGTTTACCCACTTTTATTCCCTTACGGAGACATTGTCTGGCACAAAGATCTACAACATGTTTTCGATAAAAGAACCACCAAGTGAAGAAGGCTTACTCAATGCTAATTTTACGCATACAGATTAGCAATGAGGAATACATTTTAGTATTTTGCACTCCAGCAGCAAAATATTCCGAGAGAACGTCGTAGATGCGTATGTTAAAACTGAAGGCGCGCGTCTCAACTATTTTAGATTAGATCAACAAGATTTGCGCGTGGAACAATACAAAGGAATGTCAGACACACTGCAAGCAAACGCTGAAAATAACGTATGTGTAGACAAAATGATCATATTACCGTCCACATTTCCAGGAAGTCCAAGATACATGCAACTTAATTTGGACAGCCTCATTTTATTTATCACTTTCACATGTAATCCTGGAGACTCCCATCCAAGGGGTACAAGTCCCTCCCACAAGCGAATCTTGAAAAATCTGGATGCTTAAAAGTTTTTTTTTATATATAAAAAAAAAAAGACCCAAGCACTCCTCCCACTATCTGATCTTATGTTAATAAAATTAGATGTTGGAAACATCAAGGGGGATATATTCAAAGACTCCAACTCACGGTATAAAATATAAATATTTATAATTACACACATCCATATAAAATGCTTTTTCTGCATAATAGATAGATATTCTGCATAATAGATAATATCTCCAGGGTATCGGACTTTGTGGGTGAATATATAGGCATCGAAGATTGGAAGCTATGAGTCTACGTTTAATAAATCCAGTTTGGTCTTGTGATATTGACAATGGATGTACTTTCTCAATCCTTGTTAGAACTTTGCAGAGTATCTTAACATTGTTACTCAGAAGAGAGATTGTTCTCTATGTTGCACTTTATAGTAAGTCCTTATTTTTCTTAGGAAAGATGGTAATTAATGCTTGGCAAAAAGTCTGAAGTAGAATTTTATTGTCTGTGGCTTCTATAAATGTTACAAATAGGAGAGCCAACTTAATTTTTTTTTTAATAAAATTTAGCAGGGTAGCTATCCGGGCCTGCTGCTTCCCAACTGTGAAGCGAGTTTATAGCATCTAGTAATTGTGGTTTCCAATTAATTTTTGTGGAAGAGATATGCAAGACTCCGTGAAGCGCCTTGAGCATGGGAAAGGCACTATATAAATAAAATGTATTATTATTGAATCTGTCCTCTTAAAAATGCCTTCAGATTTTCCCTAAGTATTCCTGCAGAGACCTCTGAGGATGCATCTGTCTCTAAAAAAAATCAGTTTGCTTTGAAAGAAATTCTGTATAGTTCTTGTCGGCTAATAACAGAGGATTAAGATGTCAGCTGTGAGATGAGTATGTGGGGCATAGTGATAACAATAGCATTGTGCAAAGAATTATCTTTAAAAAAAATGTTTTAATTCTTGAGTAACAGTGATGTACTGATGAGAAGAAGGAATACAAGTTTTCATTTAGATATCTCCATGGGTCTGATTTTAAGTTATGATTTGATTAAAAATTGTGTAATTGTTTTTGCAGTGTTAGATGTTATCGGCACAGTAGTAGTGTTTTGAATTAAGTCTCTACCATCCACATTGGGTGCATAGATATTTATCAAAATCACTTTACAATTAAATTACCCATCACAATCACACATCGCCCTTCAGGATCAGATACTACATATGATACTACAGGTGAAATTGTTCTATGTATTAAGATTCCCACACCTCTGGTTTTTTTGTATAGCTGGAGTGAAATATTTGGCCAGTCCGCTGTTTGCAACCGAAACTGATCTTTGCTTATTAAATGAGTCTCCTGTAAAAAATACTTTCTTGGTGTTTAAACCTTTTAGGTGAGAGAGTACTTTCTTTATTTTTAATTTGTGATTGAGACCTTTGATGTTCCAGGGCATAAAGTTTGGTCATGGAGACATTGCTACTGAACTTCTGTTGCCATTTTATAGTCTTACATTAAGGTAGTGTATTATTACATAAGATAGCTTTAACCTTAATTTCCAATTTTGCCAGGAGTTATAGCTATGAAGCCTATTGTTGTATTGACACTTACATTTGTGGGGGTAAAAAGAATAGATTAGAAATGGCTTGCTCTGTTTTCCCTTGCCCGATTTTGCCTCCCCAAGTGAGGGTAGACCACAGTTCACAAAGTTTCAGTCCTCTGACATGTCTAGAGACAGAGCACATCCAAAACAAAATAGCCCCCCAGCAGTGGTGTAGAAAGATTTAAAAAAAGAGAAATATTTTGGTAATACAGTCCAAATACTATAAACCTGGAATATAATCTTTAACACTCCAGAAAGAATAAACCCAGGGAAGGATGTTAAACTGTACCCACGGTGAAGCAGATAACAACATTTAATGGTACAATCCTAATACAATACACCATGGGTATGATGTTAAAGCATCTCCTTTGGGGGTGGGGGGAGGTGTTATAATTGTAATTAAAACATGAAAGTAGCCAATAAGGAAATGGAATGTATAATTACGGCAAGAGTCTCATTGCGAATGAATCAAATTGCAGGTAAAATTTTCTTTTCCTTGCTAGGTCAAAATGTGACTCACAATTGTATTTCAAAGAATATCTGGATCAATTTTCTTAGCTCTCTTTCTACTTCATCTAGAGAACTAAAAATGTAGAACTAGCCTTGAATATCCACTCTCAATTTAGGATACAAGAGGCTGTATCTGATTTTGGCTTTGCATAGGCTCTGTTTAATGCTATAAAATGTGGCACAACAGCTGTTGAAGGTGAGAAATTGGGGAATATACAAGTATGGTTATTTTCAAATACATTGTCTTGTTTCAATCTGAGAAGCAACATAAAATTTACTTTAGATTGTAGTTTGTCAAAACAAACAGTAAAGCTTCTAGGTTTTGAGGCATTCAATCCATGTATGCGGTAAGCTACTAATATCTTGGTGTCTAAAGTCCTCCCCAATTATTTTAGAGAATACTTCAGATATGAATTTCACTGGGTTTGGACTTTCATGGTTTTCAGGGAGACCTTCAATTCTGATATTTCTTCAGTATCCATCTTCCAACGCAGCTAGTCTGTCTCCAAGCATTTTGCATTTGGATTTTGTAACCATTACTTTTTCATCAGTGGCAGATGCCAGTTGTTCAACTATTTCAATAAAAGTTGTGAACGTTTGCTTAATCTCAACCTTACTCGCATTTTCTTTTATTCTCAATTTGTTCTAGCATTCATTTAAAGGTAGTCTCAAAGTGATTACTTAAATGTTCCTCGAAGTCTTTAATATCCTGAAGCAGCTTCTCATTTGTCATGTTTACAAGGAGCAGTCAAAGTTCTCGGAATTGTGATATAGCGGGAGAGTGAGAGATCAGATTACAAATATGTTGTTGTAGAGGGGACCACAGCACGCCTTTTAGACCAGTTACAACAGGTCTGGATTGGTTTTGGCAAGTTAGTATTGTTTTATTGTTTAAATTACCATTTGAGTTAGACTTATGCATAGTCCATCGGTGCAATGTCTCAGTTCAAATAATGTGCTAACATCAAATTCATGAGCAAATTGGGGAAATCCAGTTCAGATATTTCAAGTGTCACTAGTGAATTTGAAGCCGATTTCCCCAATTTGTACCCGAACATGTAATTTTTATATTTCCTTATATCCTTTGGAACCTTCTTCATATTACTCTTTGCCTCATTTGTGTCCCTTCCCCCTGTGAGCAGTAGTCATTGCAGTGATCATTCCCTTCAGTTCAGACTGTTCATTTTGGTCTTCGCCTCGTTCCGCTTGTGGAGTATCAAGCCTGGTTGTAGTCAGTGCTGTTGACTCGCAGGGGGTAGTTGACAGCGAGGATAGCGAGGCCATGCTCAGTTCCAGTGGACTTCCTTGAATCAACAAGTTCTCTTGGCCCAGCTCACTTGCAGTTTAGCTCCCACAGTAGCTCTAAGCAAGAGCCGATGCTTCAGCATCAGATCCCAGGAGATCTGTTCTTTTGTCTGTCTATTTCAGGTCACTCTGTGGCTGGCCGTACCTTGCACTTGAGGCCTGTTTAGGCTTTGAAGATTTGGCTGTCTTTTCTATTTAGTTCTGAGCCTTTTTTTCTGCTACTCATGCTTGTATATACTTGCATATATTGTAATTAAATCCCTTGGGATAATTAAACAAAAAAAAAAAAGGTAAAATAACACCACTGCTAACGAAGTTACATGTCCATCTCCTGAAATGGACAAGACCAACGTCTGCTGTGCTTCATTTCTTTGTGAAAATCCTAAACTACAATGAGAGTGCACAAAGTTTGGGCTCAAGTCCTTGCCTTATTTGCTTCACTGGCTCAAGTGTCCTTTTCTTTAGTTAGGACCTGAACACAAGGGCACATTACCTTTTCGTTGTACGACACAGAAAAGGCAATGATAAGCAATATGATTTGTTGATTAGGCTATCATCCCAAACAGAAAGATAATATGCTATTTGGTAAATATTGGTATTAGTCCAATAAAAAATCAGTTAATAAACATTGGTGTGCTGGTTGTACTTTTCTGCATGACATGAATGGTAGCTGTAATGTTGCGCTCATGTGCTGCACATCGAGATTGATTATAACACCAGCTTGTTTTAGTTTGCATCTCGCAGTTTCCAGCAACTCCACACTATTAAACCATTTATTTATTTTTAGTTAATCTTTCATGGCACATGGATTTTTTTTCTGCCTTTCAGCTGAACTGCATTGTATTCGTTTTCCACAAGAGTGGGTTCAACAGGGTTTCACCAGGAGAGACTAAAATCATTGCCTTACATCCGTGATAATAAATTTAGAGAAACTAACAAAGCATAGTCGTGTAAAGTCATTCTTATTCATCTTTAAATGAAAACATTCTAAATGACCTTACTTATGTGCTGCTCTTGTATTAAATGTATGTAAAAAAGTTCTTGTGAGACTGTGAGAGGTGCTGTTTTCAGGTCCATGCCTGTGGCTTAACTCTATTTTTTAACAGTGAAAGATACCAGATCCTACGCCATAGATGCTTTTCAAATTTACACAATTATCTGCCATTTGACTGAATATATGCAAGTCCTTTTGTTTTTTGTTTAAGAGATGCAATACTGTGTGAAGTGTAAAGAAGGAAACTGTTTTGTACATTGGTTATTGGTAGTGCTCCGAGGTAGGTTAGGTGAGGAAGAAAGATTTCACTTTTATAAATTAAATGCAACGGGCTGGTTGTAGGCATGTTCAGTTTATCTAAATATTTATGATGCCTTGACCTTCATGTATTTCATCTGGTTGAAGAAAAGCAGGAGTATCTTGTCATTTGCGAGCCTTATGGCATCTTGTGAAGGACAATGATTACTATGTCCATGACTGCAGATGTTTCATGTGCTACCAATGAAAGAAAATCCATCCAATTTATGTTTCTTGGACATACAGTATGTAAGCAAAACAAAGTTGAGTAAATATTTTTCAGCATGTTTTTTGAATTTTTTAAACATATATGTAGCACCAGTTACCTTTTGGTAGTTATTTCTTGCTCTTCACAGTGTTTGTGTATATCATGTATGTTTCAGGATCTCACTGCTTGTCTTTTGCCTCTCAGACACAGTGGTTTTCGTTACTTTATTTGCCTACTTAGAACTGTGTTAATGTTATTTTGTTTGTCCAGTTGAGAAGTTTAGGTTTTTATAGAGGCCCAATCTTTAAATTCTGGTGGGGTTGTTTTTTTCCCCATTGTTTGATTTCTGTATCCTAACCAATGTAGAATGGCAGACAAATCTGATTATTTAATTCAAGCTTTAATTTTTGATAATCCAAATCCTTCAAAAGTTGAATCCATCATGGTAGCACATATAACTGAGTTTGGAAGAGTTTATGAAGATTTCTGCGCTACAGGTCCACTCAGTTTGACATTAGAAGCTACTAAAAGAAAATGTTAAACAATTTAATGAACTTGTCTGACATGCTTGTCTCTCTTTTGATTGAGTTAATGTGATTATTTCTACATGTTTTGAAGATTGTTTTCTGATCTTAACTATTTGCCTAAGCCAAAAGATTTTTACAACTAATTTTAAACACAAAAAATGCCTTATTTTCTGTATCCAGATGTACAAACCTCTGTTAGAGACCTCATGCCATCTAATCAATACGCTGGATGATTTGGTAGAACTGAATGAGAAGCTTGCAAAGTCCTCAGAATTTGCAGTGGATTTAGAGGTATGGATTGTCTTGTAGTTTACGTATGTAGCATGTGTAGTGTCAAATCTAATTTCGCTTAAGTAGATTTATGGAAGTGGTATACTGAAATCTTTAGCAGCACATATGTAACTTGCAATATTGTCTCTAGTTGAAGTGGTCTCAGACAATATCCTCCAAGGTTAATAGTAATTAACCAAACTGTACATCCTTTATTCATCAGAGTGCTTGCAAACATGACATGTTTCTCTATAAAATGGTATATTCAAGTTTATATTTCATATACAGTACTCTTGTCTGTCTTGTACATCTTGTAATGTGCATCTTTGAAGTTGCTGTGGTGAAAAAAATAACTTGTGTGTGCAAGTTTGTGTGCTAAGGGTAATTATTTACTTTCTTCACTTCCCTACAGCACCACTCATACAGGACTTTTCTAGGATTGACCTGTCTAATGCAAATTTCCACAAGGGAGGAAGATTTTATCATTGATACTTTGGAGCTACGTAGCAATATGTACATTTTGAATGAAAGCTTCACAGATCCAGAAATTGTTAAGGTCAGATCATTGTGATTTGAAATTGAGTTTATAACTTGCTAACACACTTTCTTTGTGACCTTTTGTTGACCCCCCGCAGGCCTGTGCTCCTTGATTAAAGCTTGATTGTTTATATTTAGGTGTTCCATGGTGCCGATTCAGATATTGAATGGTTGCAGAGGGACTTTGGCCTTTACATAGTCAATCTTTTTGATACACATCAAGCAGCACGAATCCTCAATCTTGGCAGAAACTCATTGGAACACTTGTTGAGGCTTTACTGTAATGTGGAATGTGATAAACGCTACCAATTGGCTGACTGGAGGATACGGTATGGAGAATTCTAGCTATGGAGGCAGGCAGATTGGGGTTTGACATTGTACTTGAGTGACACTGTTTTTTGGACCTGTTGTCAGCATCCAATGCTTTCTTTGCTTTTCAGGCCTTTACCTGAAGAAATGGTTCAGTATGCACGAGAGGACACTCACTATTTACTTTATATTTATGATCGTATGCGAGCAGACCTTCTTGAGAGAGGAAATGACATGCCAACTCTCGTACACCTGGTGTGGCAGAAGAGCAAAGACATTAGTCTTAAAGTAAGGTTATGCTACTTTTTTTTTTCTGATTATTCACAGATTTTCAAAGTGGCTTTTCAAAATTTGTGGTTAATTTCTTTAAACTAATGGGTCCACTAACTTTATCTTCTCTGTTAATAAATACCACTGAAAGGTGTCCGCTTAATACTGAGTGAATCTTGTCTCTCAACAGAAATATGTCAAGCCAATATTTACTGAACATTCATACTTGGAGTTGTACAAGAAACAGAAGAAGCTCCTGAACACTCAGCAGTTGACGGCGCTACGATTGCTTTATCGTTGGAGAGATCAGATTGCCCGTCAGGAGGATGAAAGTACAGGGTATGAACTTGCACAGAAATAGTTGTGCACTTTCTTAACCAATCAGTTTCTTCTGAACTCCTTGATTTTTGCTTAGCCATCATGACTGCAATGCAGATCCAGCTCTAAGACTTTCTAGGCGATGAAAGTACCTTGTAACTTGTCATGCCAACTGTAAAGCAAATATGAAACTAAATCACACTAATGTGACTCTATACATTTCAGATATGTTCTGCCCAATCATATGCTGATGAAAATTTCTGAAGAACTGCCAAAGTAAGTTGAACAAGTGAACTGAAATGTGTGTATTACCTAAGGTATTCTCTGAGGTTTTTAGGTATGAGCATAAAACATTAAAACAGTGTACTTTTATATCATTTTGCTCTGTTTATAATTTTATTTCTCCAGAGAGCCTCAAGGCATCCTAGCATGCTGTAATCCTGTTCCTCCTCTGGTCAAACAACAACTGAATGAATTACATCTTTTGGTCCAACAGTCTCGTGATATCCCACTTCTAAAGGTGACATGACTTTTAAATTCTTTTGTTCAGGTTAATTCAGATATCTATAACATCTTGTCAGAGTCCTGTCTATTCTCTTTTGATGTTTTTATGTGACTGAGCTGTTGTTGGCCCACAGCACACAAGTGCTAAATAGTGGAATCCTAGTATTAATAATTGTGTAGGGAAGAAGTTTGAGATTTGTTTATATTTTATTGCTGCATATTTATGTATTAGGTCCTGTACCTGATAGGTTTCTTGGTGTGCTTGGCTTTATGTCTTTACTGCTATTTGTACATTTTGAAGGCGTTATGTTTTTACTGCTACTTTTTCATTTGAAAGGGCATGTTTCATTTGGAGGTCAGATTAGATTAAAATTAGAAGCATTATGGCAAAGAGACTGAAGACTGAAATTGGACATATGGATCAAGTTTTGGAAATTTTTAAATTGATTCACCCGAAATGGCAATATTTAGCATCATATATTTTGAAAACGGTGAGAGGAATTTTTATAGCATATCTGAGCTTTAAAAATACCAAGATTGACAAGAATAAAAAAATGTGCTCTTAGTAATTAAGATCAATGTAAGTAGCAGGGAGAAGCATAGGAAGCAAACAAAGTAGTAGTAAACAAAGAATATACATCCTACAGTCAGGCATGTCTCCCTTTTCTCATCTTGATTCCTGCTCATCCTCTGGATTTGGGCTGGCTTTAAACTCCATTGAGGGGTCATATCTAGGTTAGCCACAGAGCTGCTTGCAGGTTTATGGGAAACTGTATAAATGCATCAAGGACAACAGGATAGTACAGAAGCTCTGAACCACATAGTGAAAAAAAATTATAGGATAACCCTTATCTCGTACGTACAAGATACTTTCACATACGTACGAGATAAACATAGAGATAAACTTAGATTAAAATATTACAAAAGTGTGCTTCGGGGCTTCCTAATTACGACTTACCAAGGCTGTGGCGCTTCAGTTTGACGTCACTTCCAGCACTTGTAGCACGGTGATATAGAAAAGCAGACCGATGGGCTTTTATTTATTAAAGGAGTGTGGGATGGTTAGAGTTGGGTTTAACAGCAGCATGCAATACCTACGTCCGGTAATGCCCAGAACGTCAGTCACGAAATGCCCATCACATACCCCATTACACTATGGTTAAGAGTAGGCGTGAAGGAGGGTAAGGGTTTAGTTTACAGATATTTGTCTGCACACTCGTACGGAGCACCTGAGGAGATATGGTGTTTTGTTTCTTCCTGGGAAACAATTTGGTGCGTACAGCTTACCATCTCGTGCCCACCACTTACTATAGCCTGCGCACCAGGTTCTTTAAAGTCGCACCTGCCAATATTGCATGTGCGCCGCATACTTTCAGATGAGCACCAAATGCCGTTGCGTGCTACTGTACATCATTTTCTGGAAACAGGACATATCACTGAACAGTCTGATGTTTTCCTCACACAGTTGCAGTCCACAGAAATGAATATTGGCAAGTTTATAAAGGCAGGCTATGCATTGAAGCCCAGATCGTTAAATCCGCGAAGCAGCACCAACCAATGCACTAATTTATAGTAAAAGGAAATTACATTAGTTAGCCATTTACTTTCTAGCCCGCAGCTTGTTATTCACACAAGTTACGAAAGGAATTCATATTTCACGTATTTAGTGCGTGTGAAGTTTACCCAGTTCAATGCGGGTTCACTAATTTAATTCTCTGGTAAACCTGGCACACTTGATCGCATATCTGAACTAATGAACTGTGTGATTTAACGTGCATCTAAAGAGTTAAATCCAAATCGGGCCACTGTAACTCCTGCTGTTTTCAGACAAGAAATGTACCCTTGTTAAAAAGCCAAACTTGAATATCCTAGTGAAATCCACTGGCAAACCTGGCACACTGGGTCACCCGTTGCATTGTGCAAAACGAACTGCGATCTTTAAAAGTACAGCAGAGATCTAAATTGTGTTGTGGCGTATTTTTATTGTCACGTATTTGACAAGATGGATCCCTAAGTTAAATGGCAGCATTTTTTCACTGTGCGGTTCAGAGCTTCCATAGGATAGAGCTCCTTTGGTTGGTTTTTGGTACTCTTCCACATTTAAGCCATTGGTAACCTGTAAAGGCCCGGGTCCACTATGCAGTCTCTGAGCTTCCAGCTATGACAGATGGGCAGCATAGTTTCCCACATTTTCATTCTGGGACCATGTACACTTTAATGGTCAGGACCTGAAGTAGTATTAGTGTGCCTAACTATTGCTCACTAACCTGGCTACAGAATGCAATTACATTACAAATATATACAATTGTCAATGTTGTCATTTTTTCATTCTAGTATTATGCATTAGATACCTTATCAACCAACGGCAGTAGGTAGTGGAACTTGTATAAATTTGCAACCTTAGACATTTGCTACTGCTTCTAAGATTTTATTGCCATGGGAAGTTGCTGTCAGCACTACGTTGCATTTAGTTTGTCTGTCTCTGTTGCAGAGCGAAGTGATTGCAGACAAGAGAAGAGGATTGGCACCTAAAAGGAAGGTCAGTTTGTTGCATGTACACTCAGTGAAAAGCATTGTATCCATATCCCAAATGAACTGTATGTTTAATTTTGTCTCTCTTTTGTTATACAATGCAGTCAGACAGCCAACTGTTTGGACCTCATGACGTTTCCCGTGGATCTGAGAATGAGACTTCTTTCTCACCCACCTCGGGTAAAGTGGAGCAAGTATGTCTGTCCGATACAAGTGATTTCAGCACAGTCCCTAATGTGTTCTGTATTTTAGCAGGTGCTTTTCTTAAGAGGAGCAAACTTTTTTCTGATGAGGTGGATGTAGAAAACCAAGAGGAGAAAATCTTTGATGACTGTCCTCTTCTTGCTTCTGCAAGCATCACCATTTTTGATGTAAGAATGATAAAGTAATTTAGATAGAAGAGAGGTTCATTATCTAAAGCTGAAGTCTGCAACTGGTTTCTGTTTCTGTTTGATTGTTAATAAGAGGGGCCTGAGCTATGCCTGCCAGTGATGCGCATATTATATACATACAAAGCCCTGAGCTTAGCCTAACAGAATGTTGGAAGCACATACAGTAACTTGTGTCACCCATGTTTTCTTTTTTAGGATTGTGATAGTGATGTAAAACAGCAGCGTAACCTAACAGTGTCTCAACAGAAGGCTCGTCACATAATGGAGTCCTTTGAAAATCCTTTCCGAATGGTATGTCTAAACCTCTCCTGTGCCAGGATTTAGTCCTTTTTTTTTTCTCATTTTTGAATGAATATGTTGCATTTTTTATTTATTTTTTGGGTCAGTATCTTCCAGCCAAGGACAACAACATTCACATCTCCCAAAATGCAAAGTTCGATCCCTCCTCCAAAGCATATGAGGTAAGAGTGACTTAAGTTAGTACTCCCTCACCTCACTTGCTCTCCTTTTGGATGGCAGTTACATGTAACTGAAGAAATGCTGAGGCTTTTTATACTTAAGCCTGAATTAGAATGAATAAGTGTGATGTTCCTGATAACAGGCGTGAGAGTGCCATAGACTGCCAGTGTGTGTATTGTTGATGATCTCTCGTTCATACAGATTTGTGCTGTATAACATCCGCAAGATCAGTTCTTATCTGACAGAGTATTTAGCACGTCTGGTCCAGTCTTTGGTCTTGTCATGTCTGCACTACTGCATCTCACTTCTGGCAGGAGTACCCATACATGCTATCAAGCTACTGGAGATGATCCAGAATCCTGTGGCCCATCTTGCATCTAACCAGCTGAGTCGGCACGTGTCACTCCTCCAGGAACGCTATGTTGGCCCCCTGTAGCAGCACACATTAAGTTCAAAGCCCTGATGCTTGCCTACAGAGTAGTCAATAAGTCAGCACCTGAGTATATGGAGACACTGGTGAAGTATTTTGCTTCTTCCCGCCCACTCAGGTCTGCCAGGGAATGGCATCTGGTGACGCCACCTCTGTGTCATCAAGTCTCAATCCACTCTTTTTTCCTGTGTGGTTCCGAGTTGGTAGTACGGGCTGCCCACCTCCATCCATACTGCGATAGAAGACCCATATGTTCTGTGAATATTTGCCTAATTGAAGTGGACCTTTGTACTGCCATATTTTATATTCTTGGTTAATGTAAGTTTATTTGCATTATTGGTGGCTAGTGTGGAGCTCGGAGGGTAAGGATTTGCGCTGGTATCCGGAAGGTTGCCGGTTCGAGTTCCTCTTACTGTCAAAAGATTCTTCTCTGCTGGGCCCTTGAGCAAGGCTCTTAACCTGCTCCAGGGGAGCTGTACAATGGCTGACCCTAAGGGTTATGCGAAAACTAACAAATTCCTAATACAAGAAATTGTACAAAGCAAAATAAAGAACAAAAAACTTCATTGTAAATCTATGGGTTTTTACATTTTTTCACTTGTGGCAGTCAACTTTTGTTAACTGTTACACTACCTGTACAAACAGGCCCTAGCCTAATGTTACTCGATTGTTTACATCTTTTGTAAGTTGCTTTGGATAAAAAGCCTCTGGTAAGCAAATAAATGTAAATATAATGATCTCTGAATGTGATACTCCTCCTAGTGACAGATTTTGATGTTAAGTTGGACTTCAGGTGTTTCAGCAGGTGAAATGAAATTGAACGATATAACTGGAGGCGAGGTGTTCATGTAGGCTGGTATAGCAGAATGTGCATTTGAAGAGAACTAAGCTGTTTTTATTTTTACAAGATGTACTCCTGTCCAATTTGTTTCTATAGCCATCATAACACACGTTTCCCTTAAGGTGTTTGTGACACATGATCTTTTAGGTATATTCATTTGGGTAGTCCAGCTGCATAGTTCCTGAATGGCTGGCTCATTTTCATTTCTTATATTGCCATACTACTCACTCAGTGCAGATCAGAAAAGTTATGGAGCACTTCAATATGAAGATCCTAACTTCAAAATATTCTCCACTCAGAGGATTTTTGTATGTGTATCATTTCCTTCACTCACAAGACTTTTACAGAACACATCCATTGATAGTAAATCTTCTCTGGGTTTCAGGATTTTTTTTTTTGGTTGCATAACCGACGACTTCTATTACTTTGTTTCTAGATCAGGAATAAATGGAAGCTGCTTAGTATGGAGCAGCAGCAGAAGGATCTAAAGTCAAAAGAGAAAGCAAAGAAGGCCGCTAGAGAGGCTTCTCAGAAGGCCATAGGTTAGTGAGAACCCCCTTTCAAATTGTGTGTGGGTAACCACTTGTCTTTTTCAATCTACCATATTTGAGTATTGCTGTACAATTCTGTTTCAAATACTATTTTATTGTTTATTTCAGAGAAGAGGAAGGCTGTTCAAGAATCTTACAAGTCATCTGTAGAAGATGTTAAAAGTGTCCGTCAGCAGGCAGCGGTATATCTTTGTTGCTTTATAGTACAGTTTCACTTATCACTTTCCTCTCAGCATTTTGTTGGGGTATTAATTGGTATGGCCAGTTTCACTTTTGAGAAATATGAACTTGTGCAAGTTGACATTTATGGAAATAATGCAACAGATCACTTTGTAGTTTACTTGTATTACTGTCTCTCCCTCCACAAACATACCATACTCTTTAGTGATAATATGGTGTGAATCCTAGGAGGGTAAACTTTGCAAGTCCTTTTAGTGATTTGTACCTAAGCTTTGTTTTTAAGCATTATTTTTGGAAGAATATTTCTCCAGGCAGAGGCAATGTGGTGATGTTTGATTTGTGAGACTATTGCCCCACTCTTTCATATTTTCAGTTAAAAAAGTCTAAATGGGTGGTTACTGGCACAAGTGTACCAACCAATTATAGCTAAAAAATATTGTCACTTCTTACAGAAAACTGTTGTAATTACAAATGCTTTGATATTTTTTTTTCCTTTTGTTTGCATTGGAACAACATAAAGCAGAGAAAATGGTATAATATATCATTTCACACAGAACTCCAGGAAACTCCAGAGGGTTTTTAAGTAATCAACCGAAGTTGGGTCACCTGTGTAAATTGCTTCAAGTTGCAAGGGTTAATTTACTTTAATTGCTCCAGAAGATCTGCAGGTTTTATATTATTAGTTGTTCCCTGAAGAAAGCCCATTTGTAATATTCTGATATTTCCTTTTTTCAGTTTTGCTAACTTAAACTTTAAATATAAACCTCTGGCAGTTTACTGCTTGCCTTTTCACCATTTTAGGTTATTTATTGCATTTCAACTGAAAATGTAAAGAAAAACTGAGGTGTTCTAAAACTTTTGACTGGTAGTATAGCAGCATTTATACCAAGTTATCAAAGTTTAAGGACAGTTCTGGCAATAGTGACGTGTTCAAATTATTCCACAGACCAAATAGCTTTGTTTATAAAAACTCTAGGAAAATGTCAAAGCAAAACAGTTGATAATAAAATAGAGAAAAATGAATATTAAAGAAAAGTTCTTGTTTAAGAAATGTTCTGTTTAAGGCTTATATTGTTTTGTTTCTCTAAGTGTGGTCATAGCGTAGTGGCCAAAAATGTCAGTGACACAAATGTTGTGCTTTTCAAAATTTGTGGTGGCAATTCATTGTTTTTATTATATTGTGCAGAGTGATCAGATGCATATTGATTCATTGCAAAGAGCTTTATTAGGATACAAAAGTTACCTTTATCATAAAAACCCATTTTTACTTATTTTGGCCATGGCACAATTGATCAGCTAAGAGTGTCCAGCACATGCCAGGACCATCTCCACCGGAGGAGTCAGCTACAGAATTGTTGCCACCAGTGCAGAGCTTGCTATGTATTAGCAGCAGGTGGATGTGAGTGCATCTGCGCGCACATTAAAGCAAATACATTTGGACAGCAGCCTTGTTTCAAGAAAGGCAACAAATAAAAACATCAAGAACAGACTGAAATTCTGCAGGAATTTCAAGGATTGGAAAGCAGAAGACTGGTGCAGAGTTATTTTTTTGGTTGAACCCCTCCTTCTGACTATTTGGGACATCTGGAAAATCGATTGTCAAACGCTACCATGAGTCCATGGGCCCACTCACAATTCTGCCCAAGAACACTGCCATAAATAAAGGTATCAAAACATCCTCCAAGAGCAATTCTCCAAACAATCCAGGTGCAGTTTGGTGGTAAAATGTGTATTTTCCAGCATGATGGAACATCATGTCCCTAGGCAAAAGTGATAATGAAGTGGCTCGGAGATCGTAACCTTGAAAGTTGACCCATGGCCAGGAAACTCCCCAGATCTTAATCCCATTGAGAACCTGTGGATAAGCAGAAACCCCTCAAATTACAATTTACTCCAAGCACTAAAAAGGTCAGAATGGATCACCATCAGTCAGAATTTGGCCCAGAAGCTGATATCCAGCATGCAAGAGAGAATTACAGTACAGAAGTTATGAAGAAGGGTAAACACTGTAAGCATTGACTCTTTACATAAGGTTGATATATTTGCCAATAGAAGCCTTTGAAACTTATGAAATGTGTATACTGTAATTATTCTTCAATATACCATAGAAACGTTTAAAAAAAAAAAATTAAATAATCTGAAAATGCTGAAGCAGCTAGGTTTGCAAAATGCATTTGTGCTGCTACCAAAACCTTTAGCCACTTCTGTACAGTCTAACTTTAGGCATGTTAAGCACAGTCAGAAAACTGTATGCCATCTTCTAGTAGCAAACCTATCATAACGGTCCATGCTAGCAGTAAGACTATTTCTTAACTAGCTTAATTAACACTCAGTTATACAGATAAAGCAAAGAAAGTTCTATTTCATGTTAACTTACAGGGGGTAGAAGACTATACCATAATCTAGGTAGCTGTAAGAAACTGATATTCTGCTACTAAAATTAAGCAATCACTTAAATTTTACTTTCTAAGATTGGCTCTTAAAGGTTATGTACATCTCTATGTTGGAATTTTGGTCCACTCTTCTTTCCACAAGTGCTGTATGGGATTCAGATATTGGACTCGTTGCTCGCCCCTTCAGATCTCTCCAGCACTTGGTATTGAACCATTTCTGGGTCTTCATGAAGCATGGTTTGGTTTATTATCATGCTGAAAGACCCATGACCTCTGACACACACCCAGCTTTCTGTCAATAGGTCCTACATTGCACTCAGTTTTTTTGGTAGTCTTTAAATTTCAGTATTCCATGCACATAGTCAGGAAATCCATTACCAGAATCGGCAAAGCAACCGTAAAATATCTGTAAACCTCCATCACGTTTGACTGTAGGGGCCATGGTCTTTTCTTTTGAAGGCCTCATTCTGTTTTCTGGTAATGGTACAATGGTGTACTTTGCTAAAAAGGTCTATTCTGGTCCCACCTGTCCATAGGAAATTCTCACAGAAGAATTTTGTCAAACTCCAGTTCTGTGTGAAACGATACCAGATTTGACTTTATCTAATTTTTGTGTCCCAGTGTCAACAGAAGAAATTAATATGAATGTCAAAGCATTTGTAATACGCTGTCAGGGAGAAGTGATGCTTTTTTTGTAGCAAGTGCAGGGGTGCCAATATTTTGGGCCATTTTTTTTTTTTTTTTTTTCCTCCCTCCCCCTCCCCTCTCTTCTTTCTCAAACTTTCTCTTTTTTGGCTCTTTTTCCTTGTTTTGCCATTGCAGACCGAAGCTTTAGGACATGTGGAGCATAAACAAGAAAGACAGTTATGTGACCCAGAAGTGGACACAACCAAGCCTGATAAGAAGCGAATGAAGCAAAACAAGGCAAAGGTAGAGCAGCAACCTCAAGCAGACTTCAAGCCCTTTGATTACAGCCAGTCGGACTTGAGCATCTTTACAGGTAATGAGAAGCTGCATTTAAGGAGGGTGGTCTATTTGAGAGTTTAAAACTCGTTGCAGAACAAATGCACTCATTAATGTCTTATAAGTACTGATAAGGATACACTGTTGGAATAATCACTCGTGAGAAGATACAAAAACTGATCATTGTTAATTTCATTTCCTAACTTATGCTTCTGTTTTTAGAGATGCAAATGTAATTTATTTTTTCCCCTTCATTTTAGCTGGTAAATCAGCAAAATCAAAGGGTGCTGCTCACTTTGATCCAAACAGACAAGATGAGGAACCTAAGAAGGGCAAGGTAGTGTTCTGTTATCTGATACCCCCATTATTAAACTAAAAAGAAGCAACCAAAATGCATCCTCCTTTAGTAGTAACTGTGAGATCACTGTAATAAGAGATGACCTAGGGGTATCCCAAAAGGTGTTTTGCCTTGATGGTGTTTCTAAATCTTTTTTTTTTTTTTTTTTTTTCCTTTAGAAAAAGAAGATCAAAAATAATTTGATTCAAGGAAACAAAAGCATGACGTATTTAGCTGGTGCTTCAGGCAGGTGTGTTACTGAATTCATGCGGTTTTATCAAATTTCTGCCCTGGCTTCTTACTGTATTATTTCTTACTTTGTATTTTGTTTTTAACAGGATATTTCAACAAAACTGGCCCAAGAGATAAAAGCAGACTTCAGGAAAGAAGGAAAAAAATGGTCTGCCTTGAAATTGAAGATTACTGCTTTCAGTTTAATCTGTTGCCCACTCAGTATGTGAATATATTGTTTAATTAACAGCTGACAAAAAAAAAAGAACTGGAATGAGTCTTTCCAGATTCCCACCATCCCGAGAACCAGGATATCATCTTTTAGTGGGATGAATGCTTTCTTGGTCCCCTGCCACAGATTGATGCCTGACTCTTGCAAATAAATTGCTGCTTTTTAGATTTTCCAATCACTTGTCTGTACGTGGTTGTATTATATTTTTTTTTTTTTTTTAAATTACAGTATTGTCTATCGGTCAATTAAAAATTAAATGTCTTTATTCTTTGTGTTTTGATTTTTGGGTGCTTCTATGCATATGATTAGTGTATACCCCTATGTCCTGTGTCGTCATTAATTCTGAAGACTTGTTTTTCTAATTTATGCTGATGTTGTTCAATCAGTGCAGACCTGGTTTTATAGAAGAGTTGTGCTTAAATCCCTTTGTGCATTTTGGGGACTTCTGATCAGACAATGGGCATAGGGTGGTGTGTGCAGAGTTCTGTGATCATTCAGATGAGTATTTGTAATATTATCTGAACCAGATAGTGATATTATATTTTTGGAAATTAACACCATTCATTAACAGTGGCAGTGCACGTATTTGCTGCTTATAGAATTTTCCACCATGATTCCACCAGTTATTTTATATTTGTGTTTAGCTTTTCAGAGCTGGGAATGGCAGAAACACTATGCCATAGTTTTGATGAATACAGTATGAGTCTTAACCCTCAATGTTTTTGATTGCTGATTCAATGCTTTGCCTTCTGGGTCTTTGACCCAATTCTGACAACCCTTTTTAAGTTCCTTTGACGTTGGATTTTTCACCACAAACTGATTTTATATTGATTGACCATCTGGTGTTGGGGTTGCTGGTGTTCCCAGAAGGTGGCATTTCATCTGCCATGGCAGTCTAGATATTATCAAGGGAGGTTGCAGTGCACAGCTTGATGGTAACTCTGGTCTGTATTGGGAACTGTGAAGGATGGCTCTGAGGGCAGATAAAGAGGCATTTATTAAGAGGAATTTGGAAGCAAGTGACACACGGCCTGCTTACAGAGGAATCAAAGCATTGTCCATCCATCCATTTTCCAACCTGCTCAACCTGAACACAGGGTCACGGGGGTCTGCTGGAGCCAATCCCAGCCAACACAGGGCACAAGGCAGGAACCAATCCCAGGCAGGGTGCCAACCCACACAAACGCACCCACACACCAAGCACACACTAGGGCCAATTTAGTATCGCCGATCCACCTAACCTGCATGTCTTTGGACTGTGGGAGGAAACTGGAGCGCCCGGAGGAAACCCACGCAGACACGGGGAGAACATGCAAACTCCACGCAGGGAGGACCCGGGAAGCGAACCGGGGTCTCCTAACTGCGAGGCAGCAGCGCTACCACTGCGCCACCCATCAAGCATTGTGCACATCCAAATCTGTTCCTTGGAGAATTGCAGTCTGGGTGTGTGAAGGAACGTTTCTTACAGATGACGCTGCAGTTGTGACCAGCTGGGATGGCTATTTTGAGCAGCCGGCTAGGACGTTGGATATCTCTGGGTCCACGGTTCTTGAGGATGATCCTCCAATTGGGTGGTTCACATCTAATCTCACTGAGATTGCAAAGATGGTGAATCAGCTGAGGGTAGGGCAGGCTGTGGTATGTGGGATGAGCTTTTCCAGGCTGGTGGTGGTATTGCAACCAATCTTTGCTTCGTTTGGGAAATGTACAGTAAGTCATCCTAACTGACTGGAATGGTCCTCGCTAAGGTCATCCTCCATAGGATCCATAATCGCTCACCTACCAGCAACCGAATCACTCTAGTTTTACACCTAAGTCTACCATTGACTGCATCCTGGCACTGAGGGTTCTCATTGAGCAAAAAATGTGTGTATTGGTAAAGTTTCTTTGCAGCCTTTATCGGTTTTCATAAAGTGTTCAACTCATTTGAGCCAGTTGCCCTGTGTGACATCCGGAGACTTTGTGGGATCCCCTTGAAGTTACTGGATGTCATGGCTGGGCCTATACACTGGTGAGTGTTGTGCATGGCGATTGTTGGGATTAGGCAGGGGTGTGTTCTTGCTCCTACACTAGTCAGTGCTTGCAAGGTTGTCGGGGGCCAGTGGCTGTGGAGCATCCGTTGGTGAAGAAAGATTCACTGGTCTTCACTTTGCTGACAATACTGTGTGATCTTCGCGGAGTCAATGGACGTTCTGATCGGGGCTCTGAATATTTGGGCTTGCGAGTGTCCTGAATAAAATCCAAGATCCTGGGCTATAGTGACCTCTTGGGCACAGCCATTAGCAGTGTGTCGGTCTGTGGAGAGAATTTTGAACGCATCGAGAGGTTTACTTACCTCGGCAGTAACTCTTCCTATGAAGAGTACATTATTAGCTCAATAGGCTGGGTAAAATTTCACTCAAAAGACAGTGCTTTGTTCAAAATGTGGAGTATCTGTACAAAAATGTGACATCTGGAAACTTTTTTTTGCTTTTTGTAAAGTTGGGGCACTTTATTAAACATCTTAACATCTGTGAGCTGAAAAGGTGGCATTTAGGTTTCTTTTTTTTTTTTTTTTGTGGTTGTGAACAAGCTAATCTAAATGCAGTGGAAAATCCATGAGTCAATAGTGACCCAAAGAACATTTGTGTTCAAAATGTTTAAAAGCTATCAAAAATTTGACACTTGGAAACTTGTTTGCTTTTTCTCATGGTGCTTCACTAGAAACCTTTACATTTCTGAGATGAAAAGCTTTTTATTGGTTGTGATCAAGCATACTACACTAAATGTAGTGACAAATCCATTAAAGTCAACGGTGGTTCAAAACTGAACCAAAGCCATGGCACAGTAAACATTTTTTCCCACTCTTCATTAATGTGGATAAATTTAGGGTGTTTTTAATTATTTCATACACAAAATGGGTCATAGTTGACCTAAAGACGTTGTAATGGTTTCAATGCAGGAAAAGGACTAATATTAAGGAGAGTGCTTTATATAAAAATATACCAGAGCAGTCGTTAAATAAGGTTAGTATTTGTCAGCTGGGGTAAGGAAATGGTTAGAGCTGCTTCCTTACAGATTTGAATCTTTGCCCGGTCACTGCCTGTGTAGCGTTTGCATGGTCCATGTCCTAAACATATGCATGTAAAGGCTTTGTCACATTACATGACTCTTCTACCAATTTTTCAGTTACAGACTTCACTTAGCGAATCAGAGGAAATTGCAATGCTTTCCTGTACATGCCAGTTGTGTAGACTGGCATACCCAGCGACTTGGTCCAACCAGTCTGCAATTTCACCTGCATTGACTAAACAGGTTTGATTTTTTGCTTTAAGTAGTAGAGGCTTGCTCTGTGTGCGCAAAAGTTAAAAAACTAATGGCAATGCTGTATGAATGCATTCCAGGTAGGCCGAGTTTAATTACAATCTCTGCCCTTTATTTTTTTTACTTTCTTAATTCTGTCGTGGTATGTAAAATGAGGTATCTGACAGCTGTAATCCAATCATTATTCTGTGCAATCCTGCGTTCTGTGCATTGCAGTTCCAACAGAGTGCTCTTTAGTTCTCAACTCGCATACAGAATCTGCCCCTGTATTTTAAAAAGATTCACTGGTCTTCACTTTGCTGACCATCACAGACTGATTGGATTGAGTTACTGGGAATGTCAGACTACACAACTTGTGCAATGAGATTCCTAGTCGTGCAATCTGACATACACAGGAGACAAGATCAACAATGGTGTTTGTCAAGTTTAACATTCCCTCCAACCAGAAATTGTGAAATGCAGGGGTGCCCAATGCATCGATCGCGATCGACCGGTAGATCACAAAGGTAGTGCAGGTAGATTGCGTTACATTCAAAATGTTAGTCTATCATATATCCTCCCTATGATATTTGCCACTTGTTTGACATACAGGGCGGCCAGTCTGAGATCTCTTTTCTTCTAACACACTGGTCATCCCACACACACGATCAAACGTGCGAGCTACAGCACAACTCCAGCTGTGATCTAGTTAGCCTTCCAATTTATATCGACTAAAGAAGGGATTTTTAAAAAAAATTGTTTGGGGAGGGTATGGGCTGGATGTGGAATTGGAAGAGGATTTTTTTTTCTCACAATGTCACAGTCAAAGTGAGTTTGTCTGACGTCCGAGGTTCGATCCCCAATGAGGAGTGCAGTGGAGTGTGTACACCTGAAAATAGGGAGAAACACGTGTCACATTCTCTTTGCATTATTTGACAGTTAACTATGTAACAATCTATGATCTGCTTCTCGCAACTGAGAGGGCACCCATGGCGGATGTTTGCCGACTCGCAGACCAACCACACGTGTTACCTGGTAGGTAACCACCAAACAATCAGATTGTGATTTGGTCTTCCAACGCTATATAGCATTTTTAATGTAGGTAGATCTTTTCGACCTGGTCATTTTAAAAGTATGTTGCAAGCCGAAAAAATGTGGGCACCCCTCGTGTAATGTGTCACAGATTTTAAGGTCCGCTCTGAAATGGCTCTGCATGGCAGCGTGTGTATACTCTGACACAGTAAGTGAACTTTATTGTCATTCATACCATACAACAGTACAACAAAGGATGCATAGCTGAACGAAATTGTTTCTCCAGGCTCAATGTGCAGACATGAAAGACAAGTGCACGCAAGACAACATACAGACATTACAAACATTTCACTTCTCACACAGAAAGTAGGTAAGACAGCACAGTACAAACAAATACAAAAGATATACAGTTAGGTCCATAAATATTTGGACAGAGACAACTTTTCTCTAATTTTGGTTCTGTACATTACCACAATGAATTTTAAAAATGAAACAACTCAGATGCAATTGAAGTGCAGACTTTCAGCTTTAATTCAGTGGGTTGAACAAAACAATTGCATAAAATTTGAGGCAACTAAAGCATTTTTTTAACACAATCCCTTCATTTCAGGGGCTCAAAAGTAATTTGACAAATTAAATAACTGGAAATAAAATGTTCATTTCTAATACTTGGTTGAAAACCCTTTGCTGGCAATGACAGCCTGAAGTCTTGAACTTATGGACATCACCAGATGCTGGGTTTCCTCCTTTTTAATGCTCTGCCAGGCCTTTACTGCAGCGGCTTTCAGTTGCTGTTTGTTTGTGGGCCTTTCTGTCCGAAGTTTAGTCTTCAACAAGTGAAATGCATGCTCAATTGGGTTAAGGTCAGGTGACTGACTTGGCCATTGAAGAATTTTCCATTTCTTTGCTTTAATAAACTCCTGGGTTGCTTTGGCTGTATGTTTTGGGTCATTGTCCATCTGTATCATGAAACACCACCCAATCAATTTGACTGTATTTAGCTGGATTTGAGCAGACAGTATGTCTCTGAACACCTCAGAATTCATTCGGCTGCTTCTGTCCTGTGTCACATTAATCAATAAACACTAGTGTCCCAGTACCACTGGCAGCCATGCACGTCCAAGCCATCACACTGCCTCCACCATGTTTTACAGATGATGTGGTATGCTTTGGATAATGAGCTGTTCCACGCCTTCTCTATACTTTTTTCTTGCCATTATTCTGGTAGAGGTTGATCTTGGTTTCGTCTGTCCAAAGAATGTTTTTCCAGAACTGTGCTGGCTTTTTTAGATGTTCTTTAGCAAAGTCCAATCTAGCCTTTCTATTCTTGAGGCTTATGAGTGGCTTGGACCTTGCAGTGCACCCTCTGTATTTACTTTCATGCAGTCAGGCGTCTCTTTATGTTATACTTGGATATCGATACGCCTACCCCCTGGAGAGTGTTGTTCACTTGGTTGGCTGTTGTGAAGGGGTTTCTCTTCACCATGGAAATGATTCTGCGATCATCCACCACTGTTGTCTTCCGTGGACATCCAGGTCTTTTTGCATTGCTGAGTTCACCAGTGCTTGCTTTCTTTCTCAGGATGTACCAAACTGTAGATTTTGCCACTCATAATATTGTAGCAATTTCTCGGTTGGGTTTTTTCTGTTTTCGCAGCTTAAGGATGGCTTATTTCACCTGCATGGAGAGTTCCTTTGACCGCATATTGTCTGTTCACAGCAAAATCTTCCACATGCAAGCACCACACCTCAAATCAACTCCAGGCCTTTTATCTGCTTAATTGATATGATATAACAACAACAACAACATTTATTTATATAGCACAATTTTATACAAACAGTAGCTCAAAGTGCTTTACATATTAAAGAATAGAAAAATGAAAGACACAATTATAAAACAAAATAAATCAACATTAACATCGAATAAGAGTAAGGTTCAATGGCCAGGGGACAGAAAAACAAAAAAACTCCAGACGGCTGGAGAAAAAATAATATCTGTGGGGATTCCAGACCATGATACCACCCAGTCCCCTCTGGGCATTCTACCTAACATAAATGAAACAGTCCTCTTTGGATTTAGGGTTCTCACGGAAGGGCTTGATGATGATGATGGTCATGTAGACTTCTGCCTTTTAATCCGTCCATCATTGTTTGAGCATCATGAAGCTTTGAGTAGGTGGTGGTGGCGCAGGCCACCACCACAAAGAAACCGGAAAAAGAAACAGAAAAGAGAGTAGGGGTCAGTACGGATTTTAGAGCCACCATGAATAGTTATTTTGAGGAGATTGAACATATAGAGTATCAGGATTAAGTTAAATTACGATTAAAATGAAGTTACAAAAAGGCCATGTTAAAGTAATGTGTTTTCAGCAGTGTTTTAAAGTGCTCTACTGTATCAGCCTGGCGAATTCCTATTGGCAGGCTATTCTAGATTTTAGGTGCATAGCAGCAGAAGGCCGCCTCACCACTTCTTTTAAGTTTTGTTCTTGGAATTCTAAGGAGACACTCATTTGATGATCTGAGGTTACGATTTGGAATATAAGGTGGGGCGAGATTATTTAAGGCTTTATAAACCATAAGCAGAATTTTAAAGTCAATCCTGAATGACACAGGTAACCAGTGTAGTGACATTAAAACTGGAGAAATGTGTTCGGATTTTCTTTTCCTAGTTAGGATTCTCGCAGCTGCATTTTGCACTCGTTGCAGTCAATTGATGTCTTTTTTGGGTAGTCCTGAGAGGAGTGCGTTACAGTAATCTAGTCGACTGAAAACAAACGCGTGAACTAATTTCTCAGCATCTTTCAGTGATATAAGCGGTCTAAAAAATGCTGTCCTAATGATCTGATTAATATGTGATTTAAAATTCAGATTACAGTCAACAATTACCCCTAAGCTTTTTACCTCCATCTTGACTTTTAATCCTAATGTATCCAGTTTATTTCTAATAAATAATAATAAATTTCAGTTTTCTCTTTATTTAACTTGAGAAAGTTACTATTCATCCATTCTGAGATACTAGTCAGACATTGTGTTAGTGAATCAATAGAATCGGGGTCATCAGGTGCTATTGATAAGTACAGCTGTGTGTCATCAGCATAGCTGTGGTAGCTCACGTTGTGCTCTGAGATAATCTGACCTAACGGAAGCATGTAGATTGAGAATAACAGCGGACCCAGGATAGAGCCTTGTGGAACACCATATCGGATATCATGTGTCTTCGAGTTGTAATTCCCACAACTAACAAAAAATTTTCTCCCTGTCAGGTAGGATTCAAACCACCGACGGACTTGAACACACCTGCCCATGAAATAACTTTTGAGTCAATTGTCCAATTACTTTTGAGCCCCTGAAATGAAGGGATTGTGTTAAAAAAATGCTTTAGTTGCCTCACATTTTTATGCCATCGTTTTGTTCACCCCACTGAATTAAAGCTGAACGTCTGCACTTCAACTGCATCTGAGTTGTTTCATTTAAAATTCATTATGGTAAAGTACAGAACCAAAATTAGAAAAAGTTGTCTCTGTCCAAATATTTATGGACCTAACTGTATATAAATGTAAGCCAGTCAGTGGACGAAATATAATATGAAAGAAAATATTGCACATCATTTCACAGTGATCATATTGCACTATATGGATACAATATTTATAATATATACAATATATACAATCTAATATTGTACAATATTACAATATAATGTAAACTTAAGACCTATTTGTGGTAATAAGGTGCACAGTAAGTAAGAGAGCAAAAGGTCAAAGATTATTTAACAGAGTTTAATATTCTGATGGCCTTTGGGAAGAAGCTCCTGTTAAATCTGGTTGTTCTGCAGTGCATACTGCGATAACGTTTTCCAGGGGGCAGTAGTTCAAACAGCTCATGTGCCGGGTGTGTGGGATCTTTCATGATCTTAATGGATCTGCTCTGGCAACGTGAGTAGTGTAATTCTTGAACAGATGGGAATGAGGACCCGATGATTTTCTCCGCTGTCCTCACCACTCTTTGAAGTATCTTCTGTTCAGTGAAAGTGCAGCTACCACACCAAACTGAGATGCTGCTGGTCAATATACTTTCTACTAGTGATCCAACCAAGGACAGTACCCAGTGCTGCTAGGATAGACACCTTGTTCTTTGATTTTTCTAGTGCCTACAACACCATTCAGCCCCTCCTACTTAGGGCAAGGATGTACAGGATTGGAGTGGACTCACAACTGGTGAAATGGATTACAGATTACCTCACTGGCAAACCTCAGACTGGGAAACTGCACCTCACAGACTATAATTATAATCAGTTGCATAGGAGCTCCACAGGTGACTGTTCTTCTTGCCTCTTCACCCTGTACACATTGGACTTTAGCTACAATTCGAGGACATGCCACATGCAGAAGTTCTCAGATGACACTGCCATTATGGGGTGTGTCACGGGTAGAGAGGAGGAGTACAGGAGAGTGGTGAATGACTTTGTAGGACGGTGTTGTTCAAACCAACTACTGTTGAACACTTTTGAAACCAAGGAGACTGTTGTGGACTACCGTAGGTCTAGACCACCACTGAGGCCTGTTTCCATTGGAAGAGTTGATGTGGAGTGTGTCAAAACCTATAAATACCTTGGAGTGCAGTTGGATGACAGGCTGGACTGGTCAAAGTACACAAAGGCTCTGTTCAGGAAGGGGCAAAGTCGGCTCTATTTTCTGAGGAAGCTGTGCTCCTTTAACATACAGCATGTAAAAAACACCTGTAGATGTTCTATCAGTCAGTAGTTGTCAGTACTCTCTTCTATGCTGTGATATGCTGGGTCTGTTTGAAGAAGAGATGCTGATTGTATTGACAAGCCGATTAGGCGAGTAGGAGCTGTGGATGGCATGGAAATGGGCTCTGGTGAAACTGACAGAGAGGAGAACACTATGGAAGCTGCTATCTATTACGTACAATGACTATCACCCACTATACACCACCATAATTAAGCAGAATTGTTCAGTGGTAGGCTGCTAGCACAGATCTGTAATACAGACAGATAGAAAAGATCTTTTGCCACCAGAGCCATCAGAAGGATAGAGGGTGGTTGAGTTCAGGGGCCTAGATAGATAGATTTGCACTACATCAGATATCTCACTACTGTATAACCTTTTTTCATAATGTGTCACTTTAAACATGTTATCCTATAAGCATAAGCATGCCACTTTATTTTACTTCAATATTATGTCTCCTTAGTATCTGCCACTTTATTATTATGTGCTACCGGTCACTTTGGTAGGAATGTTATTTGCAGAGTTCTCATTGCACTGGCATTATTGTATGCATCATCTACATTACCGGTATTGGACTGTAAGATTACAACCCCAGTGTACTTACTTAATGTTATTTGTATAGTGTGTACTTAAATGTTTGTATCTAACTTAGTATAATCCTTGGCTACTATTACTTAGATATTTTATTGATCCAAATGGAAATTTATCTATCTGTCTATGTAAGAAGAGGTTGTGTAGCCAGTACCTGGAAAGAATTCTGACTTTGAAAGGTAGTAATAATAGAGGCTGATAATGCTACTTGAGAGAAAACTCCACACCAAAAATACCTAAAAAAATGTAAGCAAGACATAATGAAAGTGGGGCTTAATATAAGATTTGCTACAAAATTCATTTGCACTACAAGAGAAAATAAAATCATTTGAGAGTGAAAGGGCAATTTGGCCCAAGTACTGAAGTTCATGCCAAATGTAATCTTGATTTGTAATGTTGTGTAAGCTGTAGAAAAGTGTACATTTTACCTGAATTTCATTTATATGAACAAATTCTAGTTTGTGTACCTCTTCCAGTGTATCTGTTCTTTTCTTTTTAGTTAGAACTGGACCCTATCATGAGACTAGGTACTGTATGTGTTTTAGATGTGCTTGGACTTTTAGCACAGGTGGCCAATTAGACTGCACATGACAGTCCTACCAAAGTATGATGCTGCCAGTTCTCAAGCTTTACGTGTCAGTACTCAACTTACCCAATTATTGTAATCATGTCGAGATACTACCTTCCTGGATTAAACGATGCAGCTAAAGTTCTCCAGTTATAGTATTTCATAATTGTTAAGACACATTTCCTGAAACTTTTCTCAGAACTCTAAAAACAAAACCAGATCATCACACCACATTCACAAAGTCTGACTACTCTGGCAAAGTGAAACAATGCACTCAAAACCACTTTGAATCAGTAACCCAAAGCCAGTCAATATATAAATGCTACTGGTCATTACACACTACATCAATAAACTGAAAATAATGCCAGTCAAAAGTGTTCATGGCATTACAGAAAAATGTTTTATTGTGGTTTTATTATTGAGTTACAGAATAGGAAACCAACTACCACAAAAGAGTAAAGAAAAATGAATTGTTCAGCAATTATGTTTATTTACAACTCAAAAAATAACTCTTAGCGATACACAGTCATGTGAAAAAGTAAGTATGGTCCATTATGTTTCTTTTTCTTTTTAACATATGCGGGCATATCAAGATTTAATCTTCATTTAAAAAGTACCTATAGATGTAGGTGATATAACAAAC
This sequence comes from Polypterus senegalus, assembly GCF_016835505.1. Lineage (NCBI taxonomy): Eukaryota > Metazoa > Chordata > Cladistia > Polypteriformes > Polypteridae > Polypterus > Polypterus senegalus. The sequence goes on from NC_053159.1 coordinate 37,894,730, forward strand.
ACCATGCCACATTAACAGTTTGTTGTCCAATATATAATAATTCTTTACATTTATTTATATATATATAATTTACATAAACAAATGCAAATGTCACATACATGTGTAAAAAGTAAGTGCATCTTTATGTTTATCACTACCTCAAATACCTAAAATTAGAATCAGGTGCATGAGATCAAGTTCAAATGACTAGAACATCATGAGAGAGAATCTTGACGTAATTAATCTTATTTAAGCCTCAGACACTTTGTTTGATTTCCTGTTCTTGTAGTGTGTATCATCACCATGCCTACATTGAAAAAGCTTGCTAAGACCTTCGGAGAAAAGGTTATAGATGTCCATGAGTCTGAAAAGTGATTTAAAAAGATCTCAGAATAACTGAAAATCAACCATTTTACTGTCTGGAAGATCATCTACAAGTATAGAGGATACAAACAGCTGTGAACTTGTCCACGCCAGGCTATCCCTGCAAGTTCAGATCAAGAGCAGAACACAATATGCTGAAACAAGTGTCTAAGAACCCCAGAATTTCATTACAGGACCCATTGGTAGCTCTTGTCACTGCTGATGTCAAAATGCATTAGTCTACATTTAGAAAGTGGCTACACAATTTAGATCTACATGGTTAGCGGGCCAGGAGAAAACATTTGCTGTCCAGTAAGAACATCATGTCTATGGTTCTGCAAAAGACAAACTTCCTAATGTTTGTGCAAAATTTCCCCTGCACTTGTTTCCAACTGTATCTGTGTTCTGAACAATGTCTGGATGTTGATAGTAACAAGTCCACTGCAACTCTTAAACCCTTCTTATAAGCAGTACTTTCAATTTTAAGACCTCCTATTGTGTATTCTAATTTAACATTTTACTTCCTACATTTAATAATTTAAATTTATTTTTTATATTAAATTTCATCTGACACAAATCTGATCGAGCCTATATGCTGTCCAAGCCCCCCTGGAATGACTCACAGATTCAAGTTTATCTGCCAATCCACCTAGCTTGGTATTATCTGCAAATTTAATCAGTTTGTTGTTTATATATCTATCTAGATCGCTTATGCAGTATATATTAAAAATGGCATAGGTTTGGCATTTACCGATGAGGGACCTCATTCTTAACATCACCCAAACTTGATAAAGTTTCTGGCACCATCACCATCTTCTTTCATTGTTTCTTCCAATTCTGCACACATCTGCACACTACACTCTGAACACCTACTTTGTTTAGTCTGATGTCCAACCTCTCATATGGTGCCTTATCAAATGTTTTCTGAAAGTCAAAAGTGTACCAAAGAGTTGCCTATGTGTTTTACGCCGTGGTCTGTTGAGAAGCGACTTGAGTTCAAAAGCTGCACAATGCCTGAACAACCTCATCAGGAAAGCCTGCCTCATCACTGGAACCTGTTTTGGAAAAGAGAATGGTGGCACATTTGGAGGCCATCATGAAAAAAATCAATCCAGGACTTAATTTTTGGAACATCTTTTACTCGCTAGCTCATGCTTCCATAATGTGTCAAGAAGCACCTCTGGGGATCTTTTCTGCCCACTGTTATCAGGCAATTCCTTACATTCCAAGCTATATGATTATACCCAAAGTTCATTTTGCTATTTCTGCACAATACAAACAAAGATCATAAAAACAAAAGATTTTATGTATGTACTTACTGGGAAAAAGTAGTCTCCGAAAAAAAAAAAAAAAACACCTTATGAGTCTAGTGTGGGGTAAGCATCATTGTGACAGACAAACATCCCAGGCAGGTTTATCCCCCTGCATTGCGTCTCTAGCTGCTGTGACGGGCTTAGGGTTCCCAGACCCTGCATTAAACAAGGTTGACTTTTTTTTTTAAATGTTGGACTGCCCATGTTTGTTGAGGAAATGTTCAACATCCATCCATTATCCAACCCGCTATATCCTAACTACAGGGTCACGGGGCTCTGCATCTAATGAAAAGTGGACGTGCACAAATTGTGCGCAGAATTGCTTGATAGCTTTTCTTATGCAGGTCAATTCAACGCTGTGATGATTCAAAAAACAGATGATTTGTGGATTTTGTGCATAAAAGTCATGTAGACACACGTATTAGCCCAGGCACGATTATTACTAATAAAGTTGCCACGAAAACATCACGAGTTCATTGAAAAAAATCCTTACATTACAGAAACCCTGCTAATAGTCGTACTGGCATCTCTAAAGCAATCGTTACTTATTACTTACTTACGAATCATTGGTTATCAGACATACATTTTCTGTTTCACACAAATACATACGCTAAAACGTCCAAACTGCCCTACTTAGTCAGCTTCTTAGATGCAATACTCCTGTCACATTGGTAAACAGGTACACCTCATTATTTCTTGACAGAAACGTGTTATTCGTTAGCTTGCTGTGATTTTAATGGCACTGCGATAGTTAAAAAAAATATGGGTAAGTACGTCATTTCACATGTAATAATTAAAAATTTAAAATGCTACCCTCCTGCACTCTCCGCAGCGTTACCCACATGCCAGCAGCAACTCCCACTCCTAGCTCAACCTACCCTGATTTTGCCTTGGCCCCTCCCCTCGTTCGTTTCCATTGGCTCGACTACTGACACAACCAATAGGACTTGGAGGAGGTGGAAAGCCGGTCTCAAGCTGATCAAACTGGTTAGGTTGCCTATCGCCGTGGTAGCAGGTACTCACGTGAAGCGTGTACCCGCTACGTGTGCAGTACACTATCTGTCTATTCTAGTCCCCATAGCTTGTTATATTGCTTCGTGCTGGCGTCAACTGCTCATGGAGAATATCAAGGAAGGTTGGTTTAGGGAGACGTGCGCACTGTGGCCCGGTCAGGCGCTCAGCCTTCAGGTCGAATCGGTGCTTTACCATCAGAGATCAAAATTTCAGGATGTCATGGTCTTCAAAAGGTATGCAGATCTATTCCAGTTTGTCTTCAGTGGTTGATAATGAAGGATATGGTCATGGCATTATATCGAAAGGGAGGGGATGCTGGGTTCCGAAAAGCGCGAGCATTACCGCGCACGTGTGTTTGAGCCACCGCTTCATGTTGCGCGTTTATGTGACGTGTTCGCTTCGCTTGTCTACGTTAATGCCGGACGCCTTCTGTAGTCCTGCGTTTTTAGCCTATAATTGTTTTCCGGCGATATAACATTGAAATGCATATCGTAGTTTGGAACTCCCTTTTTAAACGCCTGCCAAAATTGGTCGAGTGTTGCGGTTTTCAGTCCGCTTTCGAATGTGGCAGCTAGTTTTCGTACTGAATCAGTTTTTCAATCAGAATCAATTTCTCGGTGTTTTTCAGAATTTAACGGAAGATAGTGGATTAGTTTAAATGACCATTACTTAAGTTATTCTGTTTTAACTTTTAAATCTATTCATTTTTATTAACACACACTTTGGCAGAATTGCTTCTAACAACTCCTTATTAAAATAATTTAGTTGGTGAAATAAACTATGCACCGCTCGAAAGGGCAAAAAAAGAAAAACTAAACTCTTTATAACGACTGATAAATCAATAAAAATAATATTTGCGATTCTGTTAGAAATGTGTATTTCTTACAGTATACAGTAAGCAGAAACAGACCTGATGCATATCGTGACAGAGGAATTCGTAATTTGGTTGAAAGGAAAAGCAGAAACTACAGTAACCATCCCCAACTACAGGGCTCTGAGAAGTTGGTCTAGTTTATAGTGCATTGTAAATTCATTTTGGTTACATTTCATTGTACGTTAGTCAGTCTGTAGTTTATATTGCGCCATTAACAGCATGCACGGTGGCTTTACTGGGCAAAACTTTGAATTACACTGACACTTGGAAAAACTGCCACATGCAATTATTACACGAGAAAGGTAGGCAGTGCTGTTCCACTGATTTCTGCGCAGGCTAAACTACTGAAACCTCGTTCATGGTGGGATAGATTGAATGGCTTCTAAGCCCAATTCGTTGTTTTTCAAATGATAGGCTCCTGATGAATCTGGTACATTAAGTTGGTAATTAGTTATTGTCCCTTGGTTTATGGCAGGGACGTCAAATTCTGACCCAAAGTGCTGCAGTGATTTTAAGTTGTTTTCCTCCTGTCCAGTTTATTATCTAGAAGCCAGTCTTGGCTGATAACAGAACTTAGGTTTATCACTTTTATTCTGCCATGTTAAGTCATTATTGTAGTGTAGATTTTTTTTTTGCCTAAAAGAATATCATCCAAGAGATTTGTGGATTAGAGCACATTAGTAGTGCAGTTCTCTTTTTCTCTTTCATTACTTTCCAGATATTTTATTAAAACCACTGCTTCATGATAAACATACATACATAAACACACAGAAATGTTATAGATGGTGAACTTCTGGTTTCTTTATCATTTGCATCTCAGTGAGTGTGCACACAAAACTGGGATACGGTTAGTAACCATCTGGTTATGTTCAAAACCTGCTTTCTTTTAAAAAATAAAAAAAAAGCTCTGTTTACATGTGCAAATCTACATATGGAGTTCTCTTTTGTTAAATGCTCTGATGTCATAAAGAAACTAATCATCAGTGAGATTTGTGAATCCGAAAACAAGCATAAAACAAGCCTCAAGCTTGTTCAAAGTAACTTAGTTATATTGCTCATTACTTATAAAAAAATGTAACTTAATACGCTATAGTTAATTATATAATGTAATGCATCACAACTGGGTGTTACTTTTGCTGTTTTTTTTGTCTGTAAAACTGACCATTTGACTGGCTTGTATTTGTTGTTAAATCCTAAGCTTAATTTTTCCTTGTTTTATAAATATATTTAGTCCTTCATGTGCTGTGAAGTAAATCAAATTGTTCCCTTTTTTACATCCCTGATCTACCAGTTGCTGCTGGCAGCATGTGTGAAGTTAACATAGTGCTTTGGACCTGCACAGACTGTGAAATCCTTAACTGTAAACTGGTTAAGGGTTTACATGGCCGCGTAACTGAGTTAGTTGCAGAGAAGTTTAGGTGTATTAACCTGCTTTCTCAGACACCAATATCCTGGTTTCATTAACTGAAATAAGGGCTTACGTAGCATTTTAGAAACTGGATTTCTGTGAATAACCAAGTTTTTAAAGCTAATGTAAACACATTCACGTAACTGACAGATGGTTAAGAAAACACTAACAATGAATAGAGCAGTTGACAATGAATTTACAAACAGCATTGAAAGAAAACCAGCAACCACTGGTACATTTCAGGACCGAAAGTTGACAACCCATAAAAAACCAACCATTTTCCAACCCGCTGAATCCGAATACAGGGTCACGGGGGGTCTGCTGGAGCCAATCCCAGCCAACACAGGGCACAAGGTAGTAACCAATCCTGGGCAGGGTGCCAACCCACCACAGGACACACACAAACACACCCACACACCAAGCACACACTAGGGCCAATTTAGAATCACCAATCCACCAGGGCGGCACGGTGGCGCAGTGGTAGCGCTGCTGCCTCGCAGTTAGGAGATCCGGGTTCGCTTCCCAGGTTCTCCCTGCGTGGAGTTTGCATGTTCTCCCCGTGTCTGCGTAGGTTTCCTCCGGGCGCTCCGGTTTCCTCCCACAGTCCAAAGACATGCAGGTTAGGTGGATTGGTGATTCTAAATTGGCCCTAGTGTGTGCTTGGGGTGTGGGTGTGTTTGTGTGTGTCCTGCGGTGGGTTGGCACCCTGCCCAGGATTGGTTCCTGCCGAAAGTTGACACTCCGTAGTATTTATAAAAGAAAGCTGTGCTCTGATGCTGCATTTTTATCTGACAGTGTCTGGAGAAGCAATTATATGTAATCTACATTTGGGCAGATTAGAAAGCTAATAGGACATTAGGTTATGTAGTCCGATGTGTTGAGTGCAAGTCAAGGGAGGTTATGATTAAGCTATATAATGCATTTTTGAAGCCTCATCTGGAATGCTATTTGCTAGAGAAAGTCCACAGAGAAGAGCAACTGACTTGATTCCAGGTGTGAGGAAAGATGGAAGGAGTTGAACCTTTTCCATTTAAACAAATGTAGATTAAAAGATAACTTGCTTGAGGTGTTAGCTAGCATCCGTTGTACAAACTCTAAATTTCTGTTACTTTAAAATGACACCTGTAACAAAGAAAGTTGGTACTCCGGAACTTAAGGATAAGTTCCTGTTTTTTTCCCCCCCAGAGAACTTTAGACACATGGAGTAAATTACCAGGTGGTGTGGTAGACAGATTTTAGGGACCTTCAAAACTGTGCTTGATTTTTATTTTGAAAAAATTATGTGAGTAGTATTGACAAACATTGTTGGGTTGAATGGCTTATCCCAGGGGTCTGTTTCAGAAAGAGAGATTAGATAATCCTGGATCTCAGAATAAATTCTGGCTTGCTACATTGCAGTTTTGCAGTAGCAGATAGCTGGTTGCAGAGCACCAGATATCCGTTGGCTCATGTGGTCCCAGGTAGATTAATGTGCATTCACGGCCAAATTTACAAGCCCTTCAGAGTCAAGGACTGAACCACGAACTACAAGTTTAGTGTAAAGGAGCGACCTTTGTGCCAGTGGATCTAAAGGTGCTGATGGCAGTTCATGAAGATTATCAGCATATCCGACAAAAGAATATCACTAACTCAGTGAAATCCATGTGAACTTTGTGTGGTAAATTTTTGCATAGTGAAAAATGTACCCCTGACAACATTACTGAAACAATATACCCTTAACTATGCATTGTATTCTGTTTTTGCGATATCAATTATGCAAAAATGTTTAAGAATTATGACATTAAGTGTTCAGCATACAAGGAGTTATTCTAGTCATTTTTGTGAGAGATGTCAAACATTTTTCAGCCTGCACTGAACCCTGTATTGCCTGGTAATTGCATACCAAAAGAAAGCAAATGCTAAATACTTTAATGCACAGATCTGCAACAGAAGTCTCACAGTACCAACTCTTTAAAAGCTAACTTACCCTGTTCAAATCCGAGGTCCCATATATTTGGCCTTAACATGTCTATAGTAATTATTTGTATGGTATCTCATAATTATTTTAAGAATGGATAAGAGGACTTATTGATATTTGTTTTTAGTATTTGATCAATATATTTGCACTTCATTTGTAAAAGCCATTAGCCAAATGAACTACAATACAATAGAGAAGTATATTGTGCCTTGGTCAATTACGTAACCCCAAATTGAAACTCTGTTAATAAGCATATTAGGCCTAGGTCTCCACTGAAGAGGAGAGTCCTCAGAGGCATATCTTTAAAAGGCAAAGAGACTCCAAGTAAGTAGGCCGCATGTTCCACCAGCAAGTATATTATCAGTTATTATTGCTCAAAATTGTTGTTTAAATGTAATTACACTACTTGTGACTGTTTGTGATTCCTTTTTGATGACAGTTATTTATTCCTGTCACGGGACATTAGGTACAATTTTGCGACTGTTTTGGTGATATGTGTGTCATCTCAAATGCCTTTTACCAAAAGGAAACAAAATGATTTGCATCAGCGTCAGCTAAAATCCACAATGTGTGACACTAAACGTTGTGTTTTTAGAAGGTTGTTCAACTGTATTAAAGACTACGATGTAAAAAGCGAACATTCATGCAAACACTTCACTGGGCATGCCTGAATGTCTGATTGGGTGAATGTGGTGAAGGAGTTGTATTTCTATGTTGATTATTTGATCGAGAATGAACATTTTGTCAGCTTTTATTGTTTCTTAAATAGTACAGCTGGGATCAGCATTTCTGACAAGACATTTTACATCTTTTGATCTTATGACTGGATGTTCTGCTCCTTAATTATTACAACCTCAAAGCAATAATACATCACATTAAAGCTGCTATTTTCAAGTTAGTGTTAGAGCATTGTTTGCCCCAGGTCCTGACCCTGTTCAAAAAGCAGAATTAGTGTATTATCCTCATCTTTGGCCTAACGAATTACGTAATTCTGGCTTAATGAACAGTTTTAGAAATATCAGGTATGACAGAATGAGAGGAATGAAGAAGCACTAAAATTAAAAAAAAAAAAAACAAAACCTGTCTCATGCACAGTAAAAAGTGACGTCTAATAAAGAGATTAATCTCCCTGAGTTAGCTGGCGATCTTTTGGATTACTTTGCATCTCTATTCTTTGAATGCATTTTAAGAATAAAAGAACCAATTAGGGGGTTCTGAATCTTGTAAAAATAAGTCTTTTAAATCCAATGCAGATTAATTCTTTTCCATTAGTACCAGAAAATGGTGACTAATTCATAAGGTGTCTGAAACAAAAACCTACAGCCATATTGCTGTCTGAGGTAATTAGAAATTAAAGTAAGATGGACTACTATTTTTAATTTTTTTTTAAACATTCTTTGAATGTAAACTATCTATCATTTTGCAAATAAAAATTGAGAGTAATTTCAAACAAAATGGCCGGTTAATGCTGGAGGCAAAAATTAGCTGCCCTGTATGCTGTGGTACTTGTAAAATACATTTTGAATTTGTTTCAAAATTACCACTCTGGATGGGCACTGAAATGGTCCAGCTAATGAAGCAGTTTTGAAGGGGAAGCTCAAGACAGATTGCACCAGTAATACAATATCTAGTGCAGTATTAGCATCATCCCACTCTCGTAGAGATGTAGATGTAGTTAGCAGTGCTTCACTGCTAAAAATGGATTAGCAAACACTAAACAGATGACACTCTTTGGGCTTTTAATAACAACAAGTCGATGAATGCACTAAAAGCAGATCTGTATGGAAGACTCTGCAATGCACTCTTTAAATGTTTATTTTGATGAATAATGTAATTACAGTTGTTAAGGCCAATATTTATATATTATTAATTCTGGAAGCATACAAAATCATAAGCAATGATAAATGTCTGATTATTCATGTCCGCACAACCCAGAATCAAATGAACCGGGCTTGAGAATGAATGATTATTTATATTAGGTGCCTTATAAACAACACAAAGATCATTTTTACTGGAATTGATTGTGAAGAGTTGAAAGTCAGAGACCATGTTTCATTAAATGGTGTTAATTATCTTGTATTCCCTGAATATTCAAATGGAAACATGCATTTCATGACATAAAACCTTAAAGAGTGAATTACTGACTGACTTAATTTCAAAATTGTTGTGGCAAAAGCAGTTGTTAAAAAAGAGTATTGTAAGTGAAAGTGTAATGAATGATCACAATATACTTTGGATCTTGTAGTTTTAATGATGTTTGTTCTCTTATTTTGACAGTATTCATGAAACAGTTCAGCAAGTGAAAAAGAAAACATCAAAAAGTGTGTTTTTTATGTTAATATAAATTAAGAATTCCATTTTTATTGCATGCTGAAATTACACCCAGCATATAGTCTCTCCCCATTTATGGATACTGGGGTATCGTCCCTCATTTAAAACTAAATCTGGGCCCTTAGTCATTTACTTGAAGAAAAGAGTTCCATTGGCTTTTTACTGGCTATATGAATTGGATTCTCGGACATCCAAGTGAAAAAGCTCATTGGTCCCATTTCCTTTACAAAATGTATTTCATTTAGTTTAGTGTTGTAATTAGTATACTTGGTTCAGTTGTTGTTTTAGGTTTTCTTTTCAGTGAGACTTCTTAGCAAAAGCTAAACGAATTCCAGCTATAATACTCATAAATTGGGATTGTTTTTTTAATCAATTAATGAACTTTAGCTGGAAGTCTTTTGTAATTGAGGTCAAATTAATTCAATTTATTCTGCTCTAGCATGGTGCACTTCATTGGGGATAGGCTTTGAACGCTTACAAATGTTCAGATATAATACAGTAATAGTAAAGTGCTAAACCTTGCAGCATTCTAAACCTGCATAACAAGATAAACTAACAGTAGGACAGACATTTGTTTCAATGGTTAAAAATGAACTCACTCATAGTAATGTGAAGTCATGTTAACTTAATAATTGTCGTGTGACCAGCTGACAGTGGAGTACAGGAAATCAAAAACTCAAGTTAACAGCATTCCTGGAGAAAATAAACCAGAGGATCCATGGTTATTTATATCAGGGCAAACTTAGGTTTGCTCCTTCTTTGGCTGTAACATTTTATACATAGATACTGAAGTCTGCAACTGTATTCACTGAAGTAAAATAAGATGACTTGGGTCAGTAGCCACTGAATCCTTTGGTTCCCAGTAATGGAGATGATCTATGAAATAAGACATAATATTAACATGGCAGCAGTTGCCACACAGCTGGATGCACAGAAGTGAGACTGAATAACTGCGCTGTTTTTAGTCTCCCAATCCATCAAAGTCTTTGTAAAAGTTTAATTTGAGTTATTGAGTTTAAGTTAACCAACTCTCGTGACTGTTAAGGAATAGGCCTGCCATTTAGCAAAGAAATGATCTGTCTACAGCTAAACCGAATACATCCATTACATTTGTATAATAAATTGCACAGATCTGCACAGGGCTGTGGAGTCGGAGTCGAGGAGTCGGAGTTGGAGACAATTTTGGGTACCTGGAGTCGGTGTCGGCAAAAAGTTAACCGACTCCGACTCCTTCTAAATTTAAATGGGAATTAAAAAAGTAAGTTGAAATGTCCCAATTCACAAACAGTCATAATGAACTACTTCTCTGCTGTAAGAATAAAGCCCAATGCATGCAGTGCATAATGTTACCACAAAACGAACATGTCAAGTAACCATGAAGCATGCTTTTCATTGACTGTATGCGTCACTATATGGGATGTAATGCACAGATAAGGTGCGGCACCGCTTTCCATTGTGTCGTGTTCCACTGTTACAGGGAACTGTGAACCTAGCCTAAAGCCCCCCCATACATTTACAGATGCACTGCCGATTTTTCGGCCGTTCAACGAGTCATCACACGTCAAATGCCTGAAAAATCATCTGGTGTGTTCTTAGCTCGGTCGGCTCCCCTTCACTATGCGCTAGTGAAGGGGCGAGACCGAGAACACAGATCTCCCTACCTGTCTCCAGCAGAGGCTCGTTCTGCTGATCAGCCCTCCGGTGAGTGACACTGGCCAGTAGTTCTGTGGTGAAATGACATGTATGTTGCCTTCCTTTCCTTCAATGGATGTAGAAAATACATTAGCATAGTATATACATAGAGAGGAGTCGGGGAGTCGGAGGATTTAGAAACTGAGGAGTCGGAGCATTTATCTACCGACTCCACAGCCCTGGATCTGCACTGGGTGTGCTAAATTCACCATTTCAGGTCCTTTTAAATATAAACCAGGTAAACCAGGAGAACTGCATATTATGTTCAATTACAGACTCAAGGTTAAAACTGTCACATTGACGTCTACTAAAACCTTTGAGAAATACATCCTTGCAGGACAAAGATTGTCCATTTTTGATTTAGTGATTAAAGCTTCTTTTTCTCATTTGGTTCTCTCAGGCTTTATGTGCATAACTGAGTGAATGTACCAGCCTGCTTTTAGTCACTTTACTCGGATTTGTCCTTTAACATGTGCAGCAAAAATTAGGTTTTGACTTGGGAACCTGAACAGTTTAAAAAGATTTTTTTTTTTAACAGCAAACATTTATTTCTTGTAGCAAGACATATGGCAACGTCTTGGTGTTGGATGGAGTGATCCAGTGCACAGAACGGGATGAGTTCTCTTACCAGGAAATGATTGCAAACCTTCCTCTCTGCAGCCATCCTAACCCAAAGAAGGTACAGCTGGATATACTATTCAGTAGCAAATATGTGCTGATGTTCTGTTTAGATTACAAATAAAACGTGAGTAGGAAATTTTGATTATTTTAATTGAAATTGGTTTAGAGATCTGCTTCGATCCTAAGTAATAGAATCAGGCTAAAAAATGGCAGGTGTAGTGGTTTTTAGACCCCCCCAAAAAAAATAAATTCCCTTCTTATTTGTTTATGTGGGATATAAGAGAAAGCATACTTCCAGGTAAAGGTACACCACAAGAAATTTGAATTTTTGGCAGACACATTTTTCTGAATCCTGTCTGAATTGGCTGACCAGCTCAAGACATTTAACTACTGATGGGAGTTGTTGTCATTTACATGCTAAAACAGTTTACTGAGGAAATATTTTAATTCTCATAATTTGAACCCTTTTTCACATCAATAACAATTACAGCCTGGGATTCTGAACAGTTTGAATGGAAATGTTTATTTATAGATCAAACACTTTTCGTAGAGTTTCCTGAAAAAAAACTTTTAAACCATTAAAAGTTAAGTTAAAAAAAAATGAAACGTTAACAACTTGTAAGTATTCTTTACTCCATTTAGTACTTGCTTGAACTTCTCGTCACAGCCATTACAGCAAGTAGCCCTTTTGGGAAAGTTTCTTTTAATTTTACTCTTTGTAATGGAGCAAGTGTACAGCATTCATCTTCCTGCCATTCCCTCCTCCTAAAAAGCATCACCAAAGCATAATGCTACCACTATCACATTTTACAGTCAAGATAGCGTTACCTGGCTGATGTGCACTGTTAGATTTACACCACACATACCATCCTTCCATCCATTATCCAACCCGCTATATCCTAAGTGCAGGGTCACTGGGGTCTGCTGGAACCAATCCCAGCCAACACAAGGTGCAAGGCAGGAAACAAACCCCAGGTAGGGTGCCTGCCCACTACAGCCACACATATTGCTTAATGTTAAAGCCAAACAGTTACAATTTAGTCTTATTAGACCAGAAGGCTTTTTTGCCACAGAAATCTCTGAAGAATCTTTCTTGTGACATTTTGCATTTTTTTTTTCCCCATTGTGCAAGGGACTCTTTCTGCTCTTTCATAAAGGCCCATTTTGTGCAGCATCTTACATTTGCTGAGTTGTGAACATTTTCTCCAATCGCAATCACTGACTCCTGCAACTCAGTAACAGATGGTGTCATAGTACCCTCTCTGACAAGTACATTTCTTTTCGTGACTGACTAAATTTAGAAGAGTGGCCTGACCTATGCATATTGATTATAGTTTCACATTTAGTCCACTTCTGTGTGATGGACTGCACTGATCTCCAATGCGTGTTCAATGCCTTTTGTTCTCTAATTATATCCCTGAATTTTTGGAAATGCAATTTTGTCTTCATTTTGATTTGTTTTCTAGAAAGTCTCTACCATATTGTTTGACTTTGGTGAGTGAGGGACTATTTATACTGCTAAATTAATTGAGAACAGGTGATCCATCCAATTTTGCAAGTTGGTAAGGCAATACTCTGCACATCAGCAAAGTTAATCTAGTGTTTATTTAGTAAAGAATATGAATACATTTTAAATCTCAATTTTTTTTTTCTTTTTAAAAATTTGTTGAAATAATTTTAATTTGTTCCTTTTAATTTACCATAGTTAGAACTTTGTCCACAGGGGGATATTTGGCTTTTTACCAAAGCTCATAACATAAGTAAATAAATAGATATATACACAAATGCACCCACACACACACACACTATGGTTCAACACACATCAGAATCACTGAGATAGAAGAAATTTTAAAAAGAAAGGAAAAACCTGATATGGCAGTTATAGTCACCGTGAGTTGTTATATAGGCATATTGCCGTTTTTATAAAGGAGCCACAGTACCTCTCCTTGACACACTTCTGCTGAATAATTCGCTGCCTGAAACTACTCGTTGTTAGTGTGTTAGAGAGAGTATGTGCAACATTGTTCATGAAGGCACTCAGTTTTGTTTTAATTCTATCCTTTGCTACTACCTTCAGGGGCTCCAGAGTACATCCCCAAACTGAGCCTACACTTTTAATTAGTTTGTTGATTTGGTGGGCGTCTTTTGAAGTGATGTTAACTGCCCTGCTCACTGCAGTGTAGAACATCTCACTGGTCATCACTGAGTTGTAGAACATTTGAAGGATGTCATTACCTACATTAAAGGAATACAAACTCCAAATAAAAAAGAGCCTACTCTGCCCTTTCTTATATAGCTGTTCTGTGTTACAAGATCTCTCTGACCTTTCATTGATATGGACACCAAAGTACTTGTAGGAGGGCACCATCTCTATAGCCACTCCCTGAATAATAGCCAAACAAAGAGGATCTTAGGTGAGACTAAAGTCAATAACCAGTTTCTTGGGTTTTCTGATGTTAAGTTGAAGACCATTTCTTATGCACCAAGTTAAAAAAAAAAAGTGTTCCACCAGAATGATATATTCTGTCTCATTCCCCCTACTCAATGCACCCCATAAGTGCAGAATCATCTGAGAATTTCTGCAAATGACATGCTGTTGCATTTATTGTCTGAAGTATAAAGCGAAAAGGAAACGGGACTGTTCCTGGTGGTGCTTCAATGTTGCTCACATCCATATTAGAGACACAGCATGATGTACACTGTTTCATAGAACTACTGGAAAAGTGATCAGCAAGTTTAGAATCTGAGACAATAAAAAATGAAAAAAGTTTTGGGATACTGTTAGAACTAATGTGTAATATACTGTGTACATTTTTTATAATGTATGCACATAAATATATTATATGCATATTATATATTGGTGCCTTAGTGTGTAATATTCTGTGTGCACTTTTTTATAATGTATACACATAAATGCATTATATATGCATTTTATATATTGGTGCCTTAAATATTTATACTGTATATATTCAAGATTTAATCTAAATGCATGAGATGTGATAAAGGGGAACATAATCTTTCCTGCTTCCTAGGTGTTGATCATCGGAGGTGGAGATGGTGGAGTGCTGAGGGAAGTCATCAAGCACCGTTCAGTAGAGTCAGTTGTACAATGTGAGATCGATGAGGTGAGCTTGGTGGGCTACAAAGAAGAGTATGCTTGCAGACATTTATAAAAAAAAAAAAAATGCTCCCAGACGCTTTCTCTTCTGAGCCTTTTGTTTTTCAGCTGCTTGAGTATGATAATGCATCAGTTATTTAAGTCTTAGTCTCTGATATCTTGCCTCTTGAAGCCATAGTGTAAAATCATTTTCATTAACATTAACACGTTATTTTTTAGAGTTGAAACTACAGTTTACTGATGCTTCTGTCTAATGCTCAAACAATTAAATGGTAGTTCTTCTTGAACAATGCTTATTCACTTTAATGGATAATGTTACATATGTTTTGATAAGTTTGTGTTATTGAGTATTAAGTATTATTTACATCTTGCCTGAAGAAGGGGCCTGGGTTGCCTCAAAAGCTTGCATATTTTAATCTTTTTAGTTAGCCAATAAAAGGTGTCATTTTGATGGCTCTACATTCATAATGGCTAACACGGTACAACACCCTAGTACTACGGAGTATTAAGATAAAACAAACTTGGCGTACAAAGGCGAGTATGGAGAGTTGAAGTAAGTCCTACTGTTACCTCTTTAAAATATTTATATGACATTAGCCAAAACCTATGAACATCAGCTCCATTTAACCAGTGGTGGTGAGCAGTATATACCACTAGTCGGCTATGTCAAGTACAGGTTAGGTCAGGAAGCATGCACTAGCCACATGACGAAACAACTCGGGATCCCGGTTGGTAACCCCCCAGGCAGATGCATGGTCCAGTCCCACCCTCCGGAAATAATCATCTATCTGCCACAGCCAGGTGTTAAATGGGCGTCCCTAGAATGGCCCTAGCAAGGACCTTACCCAACACCGAGAGCAGTGTTATCCCCCTGTAGTTGCTGTAATCCAGGCGATCACCCTTCCCTTCCCAGATGGGGACAAGAAGCCCCGTTTTCCACTCAGCTAGGATGCTGCGAAGATTGCTTGCAATGCCAGGAGGACAGCCTTAAATGTTCACCACAGATACCACCGATCTCTCCAGCCTTCCCAACCCTCGGCTGGTTTACCACCTTTGCAATCTTGGTAAGATTGCCTCGTTCACAGCTAATTGAAGGATCAGCCTCAAGAACTGTGGACCCAGAGATGTCCAACATCCTAGCTGGAGGATCAGCTTTAAACAGCTGCTCAAAGTAGCCAGCCCAGCAGGTCACAACTGCAGCATCATCCATAAGCACCATTCCATCAGCTGCCCTGCTGATGTGTAATGCTTCGATTTCTCTGTAAGCAGAATGTGGGTTGCTAGACCATAGATGGTGTGTCAGTTGCTCACAGATTCCTCTAACCTACGCCTCCTTATCTGTCCTCAGAGCCCTCACAGCCGTTCTTCTCAGTTCCCAGTATAGACTGGAGTTGCCATCAAGCCACATGCTGCAACTCCTCCTGATAATATCCAGGGTGCCCTGCGAGATGAAATCCCTCCTTTTGGGGACATTGGCAGCACCAGCACAACCCTCAGCAACCTTCAGGGTTTTGTCACAGAAGGTCTTCCACATCATATTAGGATCGACAGTCGCACCCAAGTCTGCAAGTTCCTCACACAAACTGCATGCAGTCTCATTAGAAACAGCCTGATCCTGGAGTCTGGCCAGGTCCAGCCTCATTCTCTTAGTAGGTGGTATCCTACTGGACCTAAGCTTGATCTTCAGAGTAGCAACAAGTCTGTGGTCAGAGTTGACAAACTGGGGACTTCTGTAGACCCTGCAGTTCTGCAGGATCCTCCAGCATCTGCCCACTATCTCCTTCACCACACCACCAGTATTGGAGTACCAATTCAAATGATGTGGCTTAGGACACTGGACCCAGGATCCAGTGATCGACAGAGCCTGACCTTTTACAAAGGCAAGGAACATGGAAGCACGTTCGCCCTGATCACTAGACCAAACACAATCCTCATAGCCAGCCCCGACAGTGCCAGTGGTCGCATTGAAGTCACCCTTGACCAGTGGAGTGTCATCTCACAAGCACCCATCGACCATGGTATGTGATGTCTCAGTGAGGGAGACATTCTTCTCGCAACTTCACTCGGTGGTTGGAGTATACACTGAGACAACAGGCAAGGCACCCAGAGACTGCCTTAATCGGAGTCTCATAATACACTTGTTGAAAGGAGTGACATTGGACACCATCAGAAGGAGCTGATCCACCACAGCAGTAGCTACTACCTGAGTCTGACAGCCATCAGAGCGACCAGACCAATAAAAAGTGTACCTTCTTACAGAGATCTGGGTAGTCCAAGGTCTGTGTACCTCATACTGTGCTGCAACTGAAATGCAGAGTTTACAAGACTCTTCTGACAGCAGAGGAAGATTGACATCATGCTGGAGAGGCAAAACGTTTCACGTGCCTACCCGGATGGGCTGCCTCAAGTTAGGGCCCAAGTTTTTCCATGTAGTAGGTGATGCCTCAGCCCCAAACCAGTTCTGATCCCCAATAGCCCTGACCCGACTAGTTCTTTGCCGGATTTGACTTTTCTGGGGATGATGCTCCAAGGGCTTCCCCCTTCCCCTTCATAATGCAAACAGCCATCCTTTGGGCAGACGCAGCAGAGCTACTCCTGTGGAGAGCAGAAACAAGTCTTATATGGCATTTTGGAGCTGTATGAAGTTTTTACGGTGGCTGGAGTGCCAGTCCTGGCACCAACCCCCAAGCTTTCCTTGTAAGTTGGAGGACCCATTTACAGCCCTGAATGCAGTTTAACATCATACTCTGGACAAGCAGAAAATATATCTGACAAGTAAGTAGTAGAGTTTATTGTAAGTATAACTGCAAAGAAATCTAGATTAATGATGAGTAGAGGAAATTCCATTGACAGCACTTGTTTCTTGTTACTTTGTTTTTCAGGATGTGATCAATGTATCCAAGAAGTTTTTACCTGAAATGGCCAAGGGCTTTTTCAGTCCTAAACTGACCTTGAATGTTGGTGATGGCTTTGAATTTATGAAACAGAACCAGGATGCCTTTGATGTCATCATTACAGATTCATCTGACCCTGTTGGTAAGAAGAATTTGTGATTCTACCACAACAAAATGTAGTTGTGATTCTAGCACAACAAAATGTTAAAAAGAATAAGGCCTTCAGATGGACTCTGAAACCTAACTGGCCTGCTGAAAATAGATCTCACTCCAAGTCAAGCCTGACCATAGGCGAATGAGAGGCTTTAGGAGTGTCAAGGTTTCAAAATGAGGAACATGCTTTCAAAGTTCAAAATTCACAAAGTATACCAAATATGTCTCTAAGATGGAAAGAAAGGAAAATTCTGGCTTGTATAGAATCAAGTCCCAGAAGAATCTTTATGTCCCTTGGCAGTCCTACCCACAGACTACAAGAACATAGAAGAACAATGTCCCATACATAGAAAGTACATAATGAATAAACAGAAAAAATATAATTAAAATAAACATTTGACTATTCACAAATTACAAAAATTATATGGAGGTTAAAGGAGTAGTTAATGTTATGACAATAAGTCACATTCATTACCTGGTTTATAAAATAACAGTTTTGTTATGGTGCCAGGTGATAATCGACTCCTGCTGTTTAACCAAATATCTTTTTTTAGAACATTTTAACTACTGTTTTGAGTATTTAAACTGTCTTAAATGGCTAAATTTACCTTGTGAGGGTATTTTGAAAATGGTGTGTGTATCAAGGTTGCAATTACCCTTAAGTAGAAATATTGTACTGGCAAATGTCATCTTTTTGGAATTTGCTTGAATGAACATGGAGTTCCTTCTCATATTTAGGTGTTCTCCAACTATCAGAAAACATACTGTTAGGTGTGTGGCTTGATAACTCTCCCATTTACTAGCACCCCTAAGATATTTGATGATCCTACAAAGACCCTCAGTTTTTCGGTTTGTGTAGCTTTTCCTTTGTCTTTCCATTCAAATGAGGTGGCTCCCTCAATTTTGTTTCTCTAAAGAAAAAGCAATTATTTTTGCCTTACCACCTTGTAGGTTCTCTCTTACCTGCAAACCTTTTCTCTTATGTCTTTAGAGTTTTACTTCAAACTCACTTACCCTAGGCTTCTCTTTCTACTAGCAGGTATTTCTGTTATAAAAAGGCCACAATGTCACTTAACAGCTCCTGTAGTTATGATACCTTCCTCTATCAACCCCCCCCACCAAGGCTGGTGCCTATATTAGGTTTTGGGCAATATGGGGGGATAATGCTGGATGTCTATACTGATATGGACTGGGTAATGTGTTAGGAACGAACGGATGCCACATCGTTTCATGGAAATGAAAATTCTCAACCTAAAGAAGGCAAAGACTCCCCAAAATTCAAAGTGAAAAAACGTTGCAGCAGGCTAGTCCATTTTGCCGAAATTTCATTGCAGCAACTCAAAATCGTACTACTCAGTAGTTTGTATGGCCCCCATGTGCTTGTATGCATGCCTGACAACATTTGGGCATGCTCCTAATGAGACGACAGATGGTTTTCTTGGGGATCTCCCAGATCTGGACCAGGGCATAACTGAGCTCCTGGACAGTCTGAGGTGCAACCTGGTGGCGTCAGATGGACTGAAACCTAATGTCCCAGAGTTGTTCTATTGGATTTAGGTCAGGTGAGTGTGGTGACCAGTCAGTGGTATCAGTTCCTTCATCCTCCAGGAACTGCCTCCATACTCTTGCCACATGAGGTATTGTCGTGCACCAAGAGGAACCCAGGACCTATTGCACCAGAATAGGGGCTGACAATGGGTCCAAGGATTTCATCCCGATACCTAATGGCAGTCAAAGTGCCATTAACTAGGCTGTAGAGGTCTGTGCTTCCCTCCATGGTTATGCCTCCCCAGACCATCACTGACCCACCACCAAACCGATCATGCTGAACGATGTTACAGGTAGCATGATGTTCTCTGCTGCTTCTCTAGACCCTTTCATGTCTCTCTCATGTGCTCAGGGTGAACCTGCTCTCATCTGTGAAAAGCACAGGGCACCAGTGTTGGACCTGCCAATTTTGGTATTCTGTGGCAAATGCCAACCAAGCTCCACGGTACCAGGTAGTGAACACAGGGGCAACTGGAGGACATCATGCGAGCCTCAGGCCACCCTCATGAAGTCTGTTTCTGATTGTTTGGTCAGAGACATTCACACCAGTGGCATGCTGGAGGTCATTGTGTAGGGCTCTGGCAGTGCTTATTCTGTTCCTCCTTGCCCACAGGAGCAGATATCGGTTCTGCTGATGGGTTAAGGTCCTTCTAGAACCCTGTCCAGCTCTCTTACAGTAACTGCCTGTCTCCTGGAATCTCCTCCATTTGCATGAGACTGTGCTGGGAGATGCAGCAAACCTTCTGGCAATGGCATGTATTGATGTGCCATCCTGGAGAAGTTGGACCACTTTTGCAACCTCTGTAGAGTCCAGGTATCGCCTCATACCACCAGTAGTGACACTGACTGTAGCCGAATACAAAACTAGTAAAAATAAAAAAAAACAGTCAGGAAAGATGAGGAAGGAAAAAGGTCAGTGGCCTCCACCTGTTAAACCATTCCTGTTTTGGGAGTCATCTCAAAGTGCACCTCATTAACATCAAAGCAGCTGAAACTGATTAACAACCCCCTCTGTTACTTAACTGACCAGATCAATATTCCAGAAGTTTCATTGACTTGATGCTAAACATTGATTCAAAAGTGTTCCTTAATTTTTTTTTGAGCAGTGTGTGTGTTTATATATAATATATAGTGACGGGCGGCCACAGCCAGTACCTGGCCGAGACGCCAACTGTATGGAAGGACCGAGGGAGAGAGAGCATTGACAAGGTATTCCCTGGGACGCTGGAGGGCAGCTATCCTGGGTGACTGTAGCACCATGGATTTCCACAGCGTATGCTGGGAGTTGGAGTTTGGCACAGCCCTGTTGGGTACCATGGGGCTGCCAGTGGGAGCTGAAGCGCCCTACATTGGGCTCTCGCCACACCTGGGAGTGATTCTGGGTCTGATTAGTGAGCCACCTGGAACACTCCAAGGACTTGCTTAAAAGGAGCTGCCTCACTCCCTTTGGAGAGCCACAGTTGTAATGAAGAAGGACAAAGCTTGCAAGGGAGGAGTGGAGGCAGAATGACTGGGAATTGGCAGCTGAAGGAAAGACTGTGGTGTGGTACTGTATGGACTGTGCTGTACTTTGGGGGGTGCGAAGAAGAAACGCTTCCCCGGCTGTAAATAAAGGCTTGTTGTGTGGTGAACCTGTGTGCTGCCTGCCTGTGTCAGGTTAGTGGCGGCTGTACACGTCCTGGTAGTCCACAGTGTATGAATGTATCAGCAGGTTTTTCAAGTAGCAGAAACTTTATTACTGTTCTGCCAGTTACAAACGCAAGTCTTTTACAGAGGTGAACCAGCCTCACAAGGAGCAGCTGTCAGACAAACTTGATGCAACAAGTTGCAACAAACTTGATGCAACAAGTTGCAACAAACTTGATGCAACAAGTTGCAACAAACTTGATGCAACAAGTTGCAACAAACTTGATGCAACAAGTTTCTGAAGAGCTGCAGCAGCGGCCACATATATATATATATATATATATATATATATATATATATATACACACACACACACAGATGGAGCCACGTCAAATAGCGCGGCGTGTGAATGGCGTCGGCTGCCCTATGCACGCCGTGATCCCCCTCCCTCTACTGACAGAAGGCGTGTCAAGATTTCACAGTAAACACGCCCATTCATGCCCTATTTATACATTTACCTGGTTCCACCAGTAGATGGCGCTTTGTTCTCAAGAACACGTTAACACACGCCAGCAATTTAGCTGCGCTGAGTTGCAATCACGTGATTTTAACATTATATTTTATTATTATAATTATAACATTATATTATATTATATTATTATATAGGAGCTTCCTGTCTGCCTATCATATAGTGCCTTTCCTTCCTACCTACCTATCTATATATCTATCCCCTTAGCTGTTTTTATATATCTATTATACAGTGCCTTCCCTGTTTATTTATATATCTAGTGCCTTCTCTGCCTGTCTGTCTGTCTGATTGCATATAGCGCTGAACTTACTGCTCAGTACTATTCTGTCCTCTGCGTGTCCTGGAGTACAAAAGAAACAGCACCATGTGCGAACTGGCAAGATCGGGGAAAAAACACGCGGTCACTGATTACAAACCGCAAGATGAATGAAAGAGACAATATATGTAAAAACATCATCGCACTAATGCAATATTATTTGAAAGCGAATAGCGTCAGATCGGGTTTGAATATGCGCCCGATCGGACGCTGTTCGTTTTCAAATAATATTGCATGTACTTAACTATTTTAGAATAAAACATACATTTGATTTCAGTCAGTCTGTAAGAGCCAGTGTAAATGCATGATAATTGTAAAGGTTAGCTTTTTTTAAATTCAGTTCCATTCTCTCAGTCGCGTTCACGATCAAGCTCCCCACTACCCCTGACAATGCTGTTTTCACATAAAGAGGCGCTATAACTCGAATGTGATTTATTTGGAGACGCACTATACTCGAATGTGATTTATTTGGAGACGCACTATACTCGAATGTGATTTATTTGGAGACGCTATACTCGAATGTGATTTATTTGGAGAGCGCTATAACTCAAATGTGATTTATTTGGAGACGCGCTATACTCGAATGTGATTTATTTGGAGACGCGCTATAACTCGAATGTGATTTATTTGGAGACGCGCTATACTCGAATGTTATTTATATAGGGAAGAAAGTACAATGTCAGGTGCTCATTCAGTGTAATAGGAACCATAGCACAGAGAGATGTGTACACTGCAACAAGTACACATGTCGTGAATGTAGGAAGGGTGTGTGGGAATTGTTAATATTTGAATGTGATGATTTTATACAGCACGGATCGGAAATCAGCAGTTCTTAGCATTGCACCACGCAGCTGTCGTATCAACCGCCTACTGTAACTTGCTTTAATTTTTTCTTCACTTATAGTCTAGAATAAAAATATTTTACTAACTAGTTTTATTAATTCATTATTTAATAATAAATAGCATAATCATCATGGGTTGTGTAGTGAGTGATTTAACAAATCTGTTTTATTAATCGGTTTGTTGTTGTTTTTTTTACCACGTCATCTATTTATGAAACTATGTTGACAATACAAGAACTGCCTATACAGTATATTAAAGATACGGTATAGGGCTTCCTGGACACTGCAGTTAACTGAAGCAGTCAATGCTCCATCTGGCGGGATTATACAGCATTGCAACCATCTTTTAGAAAGCGCATGGGGCGTTTATGGGGCGGGGCATCGTTAACTGCGTCATCGCGGGGGATCACATTCCGTGCACGGATCGTGCATGGTCCTGTCATGGACCTGTCATGCTCCAGGCGGCTGTTTGACGTGGCTCCCACTGTATATACACACACTCACCTAAAGGATTATTAGGAACACCATACTAATACGGTGTTTGACCCCCTTTTGCCTTCAGAACTGCCTTAATTCTACGTGGCATTGATTCAACAAGGTGCTGAAAGCATTCTTTAGAAATGTTGGCCCATATTGATAGGATAGCATCTTGCAGTTGATGGAGATTTGTGGGATGCACATCCAGGGCACGAAGCTCCGTTCCACCACATCCCAAAGATGCTCTATTGGGTTGAGATCTGGTGACTGTGGGGGCCATTTTAGTACAGTGAACTCATTGTCATGTTCAAGAAACCAATTTGAAATGATTCGAGCTTTGTGACATGGTGCATTATCCTGCTGGATGTAGCCATCAAAGGATGGGTACATGGTGGTCATGAAGGGATGGACAAGGTCAGAAACAATGCTCAGGTAGCCCGTGGCATTTAAACGATGCCCAATTGGCACTAAGGGGCCTAAAGTGTGCCAAGAAAACATCCCCCACACCATTACACCACCACCACCAGCCTGCATAGTGGTAACAAGGCATGATGGATCCATGTTCTCATTCTGTTTACGCCAAATTCTGACTCTACCATTTGAATGTCTCAACAGAAATCGAGACTCATCAGACCAGGCAACATTTTTCCAGTCTTCAACTGTCCAATTTTGGTGAGCTTGTGCAAATTGTAGCCTCTTTTTCCTATTTGTAGTGGAGAGGAGTGGTACCCGGTGGGGTCTTCTGCTGTTGTAGCCCATCCGCCTCAAGGTTGTGTGTGTTGTGGCTTCACAAATGCTTTGCTGCATACCTCAGTTGTAACGAGTGGTTATTTCAGTCAAAGTTGCTCTTCTATCAGCTTGAATCAGTCGGCCCATTCTCCTCTGACCTCTAGCATCAACAAGGCATTTTCGCCCACAGGACTGCCGCATACTGGATTTTTTTCCATTTTCACACCATTCTTTGTAAACCCTAGAAATGGTTGTGCGTGAAAATCCCAGTAACTGAGCAGATTGTGAAATACTCAGACCGGCCCGTCTGGCACCAACAACCACGCCACGCTCAAAATTGCTTAAATCACCTTTCTTTCCCATTCTGACATTCAGTTTGGAGTTCAGGAGATTGTCTTGGCCAGGACCACACCCCTAATTGCATTGAAGCAACTGCCATGTGATTGGTTGATTAGATAATTGCATTAATGAGAAATTGAACAGGTGTTCCTAATAATCCTTTAGGTGAGTGTGTGTGTGTGTGTGTGTGTGTGTGTATATACACACACACTATATATAAATAAAATTGTGTGTATATATACACACACACTTTTTTTTTGGCCCCACAGCTTGCGTGTGGAAGCTGAAGATTACATGCCAATCAGTGGCAGTTTTCATGATGGAAACTACATATAAAATTAGTCTGTCTTTTGGCTTAAGACTGAATCACGACTTTTTTTCCTTTTGTTGTTCTAGATTGCAACTTATTTTTCTCTCTCAATTCCACATAACTTGCTGCTTTTCTTTTAATTAATGAGAGCAGTAGCTTGATTCATTGTGTACTGGACCTGGTTTTCCTGTTTTCAGTCTAAACACAGCCACTAAAGCTGCAGGGATAATATTCTTTGGACATGGAGCTGTGTGTTAAATTGAAACATTGGAAATAAAATGAAGGAGCAGCTGTGTCTTCATCTGGTTTCTTCCAATTTATATTTGGGCACATTTCTTAGGTTTTTGTGTCCTCTTCTCTAGCGGTCTGGCTAGTCATTTTTCAATTCCATCTTTTTAGGAGTAGAAGTTTGATGGGTGTGTCTTTTAGATGTATACTTTTCTTACACCTCTTTTGTGGTTTTGTTGCACTTTGTGCCTTGGCATAGAGAAAAACCATGAGTTACTCACATTTCTTCATCCATAAAACTGTGTGCTACAAAAGGTCTACAGACCTCCCGTTAAGCAAGATCATCTGACTCAAGCTAGGCCATTCACTGTTAAGGCCAAGTTTGAAGAACTGTACAAATGTGGGTAATCTATATGGTGAAGTAGATGTTTCTAGTTGACCTTGAATTTTGTAGTCTCAGTAACACTTATAATACCAAATGTACCCATGATGTCTGTAAATATGCCAAGGCTATTTTGTATTTCAGGTAAATATAATTGTGTTTTTTTTTTTTTTTAATTTATTTATAGAAAGTTTACAAAGAATGGTAATTTAAGCATATGCCTTGCAGCCCTTTGAATTTTAGATAATTGGCTTTTAATTTTTACAACCTTGTTGTCCTACTTGTTAAAAGCTGCAAATAATTCTTTACCTTTTTCACCATGGTGCATTACAGGTCCTGCTGAGAGTCTGTTTAAAGAGTCATATTATCAGCTTATGAAGACCGCACTTCGAGATGGAGGAATTCTTTGTTGTCAAGGTGTGCTTTCATTTTTTCCTAAAAGTACAGTGCAAATTTAAGGGAGCGGACTGAGGGCTATACTGTAGTAAAGCTGATTTTAATTGACCTCTTGTGTTTTGTCTGGTATGTTTGACATTCCCTTCAAGTGTTACATTAGAAGTGAAAGATAAGGGTAGATTTCTCTGCCCTTGATATTGATTTTATTAATTCAGAGTTTAAAATGAGAGTACAATATTACTAGAAGGCCAACAAAAATGTCACATGTAAGGCTTAATGCCATTTTCTGAGGGGCTAAGTAATCCTGCTGTCCCCTGTATGACCTGATTGCTCCTTATTCACTGTGTGATTTAATGTCAAATTGACTGCACCTAGCCAGAGCTGATTGGTCCATGTGATGTCTTTTCTGAGCCTTGTTGAATATAAAGATTCTCTAAATCATTGTAACGTCTAGTGAGCATATTTTTAACACTTAAGTAGAACCACTTTTTTGTGCATCTGCAAAAGGAAAGCGATAAAGTCTATAAAGAAAGAAAATAAGATTTGAAACAAAGTCTAAAGCATCTAGGTACATAATTGCATTGTTTATCTACCAGTTATTTTCTTCTATATAGTATTTCTTTTTTTTATTTTCAAATTTACTTCTAAAATACTGTTATTAAACAACGAACATTTGTAGTAGTAGAAATTTATTCTGACTTGTGTTTGTATTCTTTATTGTTTGCACTTGTACTGGCAGATGTATATTTTAAAGAATTACAAAGAAAAAAATGTAAAAAGCATAACACGAGTCCTGCACTCTAAAGAAAAGTGACAATGTGGCATTAATCATTCTAATTTTGTATGCATGTTTATCATAGCATTTTGGTACCCATGCCATAGTCTTCTATGCGATTGATTAAAAAATTGTATTAGATTAAAAAATGTTTACTTGGAATTTGTGTTTGCCTATTAAAAAGTGAATTGCTTTTTATTTAGAGTAAGAAAAATTGTGATAGTCGTTCTAAGAAAATAGGTTCTGGAATGTTAATTCATACTACTCAGGCTCACTGCACAAAACATTTAAAGACTGTCACTATCTTCGATAATGAGGTGGATTTCTGTAGCTCTGTCGTTGCTTGTTATGTGAATTTTGATGTCAAGTTATCTTACTTTCTTTTGGGAAATGCATTAGGTGAATGCCAGTGGCTCCACTTGGACCTCATCAAGGAAATGAGAACATTCTGCAAATCTCTTTTCCCTGTTGTTGACTATGCATACTGCACTATTCCAACATACCCCAGCGGTCAGATAGGTTTCATGCTTTGCAGTAAAAATCCGGTAAGTAACGTGTGTTTCGTAGGTACTACAACATGTAGACTCCTCATTTCAGGTACTACCTGGCATGCATCCTGATAGTGATTCCCTGGCATACTCCCTAGAGTATGTTCATATGGCCAGAATGCAGGATAGTTATTCCTGGCTTGAGGGGCTGGCCAATTTTTTAAAATTATTTTTGTAGCCAATTTTTATAGTACTTCTAACCTTAGTTACATACAACTGACCAAAAACTTTCTAGGATTTCTAAAAAGCAAAGCAGATAAAAATTGTTAATTGCCACACTTAGATAATGTTTTGTGGTGTAAAAATGTCCCCAAAAGTCACTTTAACCTCTAAGGTTATTTTTGTATTGGTGGACAAGTTAATACTGGTAATGCCTGAATGTATCCCCTCTGATTTAAATGCACAACCCAAATTACTCACCTGTGTGACATCCACTCATCACTTGTATCTCAGAAACATAAAATATAGCAGAGGCTGATGATCTCAAGCTTCAACACTTTACCAGAGTTTAGAGGAACACCTATATTCTTCAGCTCTCTCATCTGTACCCCTAACAGAGCTGCAAAATTCTAATAGAAAAAGCACAGCTCACACCTGAACAAACATATAGACATACTCCAACAAGGCTAGATCACTACCTTTGATATACGCAAACAAATAACAAATCACAACATTAGAATTACCAAAGCCTATGAAAAACTCGTAATCCCGGCCCACCTTAAATCCTTTCGCATCTCTCCATCAGCAGCTTTTGTTTTGTAAATGTGTTGATAAGCGCAAGCAGCCTACTACACCATCCTCCCTCTGCTACAGAAATGGCAAAAATAGTTCTCCCAGCTGAAGCCTTGTTTATCTGTTGCAGTGGAATATGCTTCAAAACCTTGTGCTGCTGCCAATCAGTTGCTGACGAATGTTACTGGCTGATTCAGTGATTCTGCTAGCAACAGTATTTGCAGACAAATCTATGCCTTCACACAGTTTTTTTGTCCAGACAAGTAATTTCACATGCCTTTATAAACCAGTCTTTTATGAATTGGCCTTTACTGAACAGCTGCGAAGATTTTGCTATTATGTTACAGAGGACACAACTCACTTTTACAGAATATTTGCTTGACTTACTAACATTCGAGAAAAAGGTTTGCTGTTTTGTAATTGATGCTTCCAGTCACTGAACCTTTTCCTCAGGCAGTTTGCCAGACAATGCACCACACTGTTCTTAATGCTATATTTTGTAATGTCGACACATATTGTATTCCTTAAACACAGAGAGAAACTGCAAAGAAACAAAACACTAGGCTCTGTCTCAAACCTCCGCAACAAAATATAAATCTTCCCATTTATCCTGGAATATTCGTTTTTTGTCAGCAATCTTGAGCTTTTTCGATGACGAAGGTGAAGTTAATGACTTTAATCAACAAGGAGGCATACAATTAACAGCAAGAACTATACAAAGTAATTTCCAAATGTTGTTTATGTTTAACTGACATCACTGGAAATAAAAGTAACAACACCAAATGTTGAGGTAAGTAAGAGGAATG
Organism: Polypterus senegalus; assembly: GCF_016835505.1. NCBI lineage: Eukaryota > Metazoa > Chordata > Cladistia > Polypteriformes > Polypteridae > Polypterus > Polypterus senegalus. Next base: position 37,923,030 of record NC_053159.1, read on the forward strand.
GTATTTTAATTCTGATCATCAGACTGGAAACAGTATTTTGAGGAAAATGCTGCAAAGTAAAATTGATTTTAGTGGTAGATTTTGGCAGATCCAAGTAAGTCGTCCCAGACTGCCGATAGTTGCCTCAGGGGCTGTATGCGGCCCTCAGGCTACGTGTTTAAGACCCCTGTTCTAAGCAAATACACACTGGTTAGTTTACCTGAGCTTAAGCATAACATTCTTTTTTTTTTTTTTAAATTATATGTTTTTCCCTGAGTTCTCTGTAATAACATATTTACTTGCATCACAGAATTTAATACTGTGTTAAAAATAAAATTGTTTTTATTTCCTTCAAATTATTTAGCTGATAGTTCAGAAGAATAACCAATCAAGCTGACCCCTTTTCTACAGTTACCTTGTAAAAATTGTACTTTGCTCACTCGCCCTTCAAGCATTTGACTTTATTCAGCTTCTACTATTACATCTTCTCCCTCCTACCCTTGGATTGTAAAGCAAAATGTGAATACACATCTACTGTAGCTCGTATTGTAGAGAGGATACCTGGATTCAACTAGAAAGCATTAGAGATATAGGCTTAATATTGGGTTTGTGTTATATACCCGCAATGCAGACCATAGTTTCAATGAGCAACTTTTTAAAAATGTTAACCTCTGTAAACTTGCTTTTTTAACCTTACAAACATTTCATCACAAAAGCAAGAGTTTGACACAATCAACAACTATTTTAACACAGGATTTTAAAACATCATCAAGAGGTGTCTAGATTTAATATTTTATAATAAACTCAGGGGATAGATTGAACCATTAGGCTCTTATGACCACAATGTAATACATTTTGCAGTGTTTTGGCAGAGTGAATATGCAAAAACATATCCTGTCAAGTTTAACTTTAGCAGCCATATTTCGGGCAGATGTGGTAAAATCTAAAAGGTGACTAATTAGGACAGTTGGTTGTGGAGACAGCAGTGGAGCAGGTTTAAAAATGTTTTACATATAAAATGGGAAAATTTATTCCAAAATGTATTACATTACTGTGTTTGTTGTGATACTTTATATAAACATGCAGTAGAACCTCTGGTCACGAACATTTCTGAACACATACAAATCGGGTTTTTTTGCATCTGTTCACGACCACACGCTCTGGTGGCAAAAACACTGGCAGCCAGTTTCCCTTCCAGTTCAAGTGCGCCAATGATTTACATTCTCTGTTTCCCATTTTCTTTTGTTTGCGTAACAAAGCAGCTGATGTTGCAAAAGGAGTTACAATGTTAACCAAGCAGAGGCCTCAAGTGCTGGAAGAGGTGGAGAAACTGTTTCTAGTGTGGTTAAACGAGAAGCAACTTGCAAGGGATAGCATAAGCGAAGCTATCATATGTGAGAAAGCCAGGAAGATTCATGGTGATTTGCTGAAAAAAAATCCTTCAAGTGGCGAAGGTGAGGAATTTACAGCCAGTAGAGGATGGTTTGAAAAGTTTCGCAAGAGAAGTGGCATTTAATTTTTTTCCCTGTGCTTAAAACTTTTTTTAAAAAAAAAAGTGTTTACAGCGAGCGGTTCGTAAGGGTCTAGCACAAACTCTTACAATTTTAGTTTTCTCTGTTCTTCAAGGTTTTCTCAGTGTTATTTAATGTTTTTACATTTAGTTTGCACTGAGCATTCTATGGTATAATTAACTATTTTTGTGCTTAAAAAACTTACAAATATATATATTTACATACAGTTTTTATGGTCTGGAACGGATTAATTGTATTTACATACAATCTTATGAGGAAATTATCTTTATTTTTGTTTAAATCTTTGTTATACAAGCTGTCACTCTCTAACCCTATTCGGAAGTGATTAGTTTTATACCAGGAAATACATAAAGTAGTAATTACGGGGGCCCTCGATAATTTTTAAAGTTTATTCGGACAAGATTATTTTTTACATCAGACGGTTACAGACAATGCTTTACTCTGAACCCTCATTTCCCAATTCCCTTTAGTTAATGCGTGCATATTGTCAGTTCAGACCACATTTTCTGTGTGTAAATTGTGTGTGGGTGTGTGCCAATGAACCTCTGAGGTAATATAGCACCCCCAGTTATTCATTGTGCACAGTTAAGAATTACACAGACCATTCTTTTTTTTTATTTCAGGCACTGGGTAAAGTAATTATTACTGGAGGACTTCTAATTTTAGTCCCATTCGAATTGGTCAGTTGACAGAATTTTCGTGATCTGTCGATTTCACATGGGACTAGTTTAACCAGGAGTTATTTTTATGGACTTTTTAAAGAAGGCAAAAGATTCTAGATTTTACTAAGATGTGAACGGACAGTCTGAAAAGTTACTGACATGAGCAAATTGGACGGGACTAAAGTTAATGAAGCCCTCTAGTAAAAATTACTTCATCTTCTCTTGGTGTAAAACTAGTTCTGTTGGAATAGGGATTATGATGTGCTGCACTCTTATGGCCTTTCCTTTTGGCAAGTAATTTATATTAAACAAATAAAAGGCGAGATGTAAATTTAAAGAATGTTTTCCTTGTTGCTGTTGGCTTATACTTATGTCAAAGCAACCTTCCTAAGGGACTGAAGTTGACATGCTTTCTCAGAAAGCTTTCCACAAGGAAAACTCTAAATGCCACACTCCTTATTGTCCATATTTTATAATATATGGACATATTCTTTATAAATGAATAGTAGATAATGTGTTCTTAATGTCATAACCATGTGTGATGACAAGGTCCTTGTAATTAGATATCAATATTGAAGATATTTTCTTTTATAGCTGTTGACATTTAACAATGTCATTTTTGGCCCAACACTAGTGAATTGCATCAGAAAAACCATGTACAAAATAAAAAAATATACAAACAGTGAAATAGCAAATGCTGTGAACTTGTGGGGTTTTTTTTTTGAGTTTTTACGTGTGAAGAAATTGATAAATTCTGGGACTGCAAAGCAGTAACTTAGTAATGCTGCTTGGAGTAGAAAGGCTGAAGTAAAAAAAAAAAATACTGGGACTGAATAATCTATAGTATTGCCAGCACATATATAAATCCTTGACGTGTATTTTTCAAAAATCATTGAACGCTGAGGAAATTGCTAATGATTGGAATCTAGCAAATGTCCTGTTATATTACAAGGGTGATCAGGCAGATCTTTATAACTGCAGGGCATTAAGCTTAACATGCATCATGGTTAAACTAATGGATGGTGATGATAAAGAAAAGATTGAACATCACATGGCAAGAGCAGGTGTATTAATGAACAGTCAATATGTGATTTAGATGGGTTAGTTTTGTTTTACTAATTTTCTGGAATTCTTTGAGGAAAAGACAAAAATATATTCTTGGGTTAGGAGTTTGATATTGTTTATCTTAATTTAAAAAAGGATTTGATAAAGTACTTCATGAAAGGCTGGGCATCACACCAAAAGAAGTGGGCATTTAGAACATAGTGTGTAGATGGGTGCACAATTGGCTGAAACACATGAAGCAAGGGGTGATGGTGCAAGAAACCTTATGAAAATTAAGTGATGTTAAAAGCGGTTTCTCTCGGGGATCAGTGCTGGGTGTACTGTCCTGTTAAATATATTTTAATGATACAGTTAAGAATATAAATAACAAACTGATTGTTTGTAGGTGATACTACCTAGGTGAACTAGGTGGAGTGGCAGATAACAAGAACAACATTTATTGATATAGGACATTTTTTTGTGAATGGTATAGCTCAAAGTGCTTTACAAGATGAGGATGGAAAGTTTATATGAAACAAAATAAAGATTAGGCAATAATAAGTAACAAAGAATAAGGTAAGGTCAGATGGCCAGGAGGACAGAAAAAGCAGAACAAAAACTCCAGATGGGCCAGAGGAAGCAAAATAAACAATCTGCAGGGGTTCCAAGGCCAACAGACTGCCCCCCTGCCCACCCATTGGGCATTGTACCTAATGTAAATTATCTAAATCAGTCCTTATGGCTTTTAGGCTTCACATAAAAGAATTTGATGATGGTGTTATAGGAGATGCATGGTGCTTTGAACAGAAAATCAGAAAAAGAACAGCAGAGAATAGTAGGAATTAGTATGGAATGCGGAGCCTAGATGAAAATAATAATTCAGTGCACATGTAGCTTAACAGAGATACGCTATAAGAAAGCCATGTTAAAATAATAAGATAAGCTGACCTAATTGAAGTATGTAAATCGAAAAGAGCAGTGGACTCAGGATAGATCCTTATGGAACAGCATATGGAATATCACGTTTAATTAAACTACTTACAGTGCATCAATTCTCAATTTTTTTATTTTTTAATAAATTTGCAAAAACCTCAAGTAAACTTTTTTCATGTTGTCATTATGGGGTGTTGTGTGTAGAATTCTGAGGAAAAAAATGAATTTAATCCATTTTGGAGTAAGGCTGTAACATAAAATGTGGAAAAAGTGATGCGCTGTGAATACTTTCTGGATGCACTGTATAATTACCACAAGTAACAAAGAATTTTTTACCTGTTAAGTAAGACTCAAACCAATTTAAGACGTTGCCAGAGAGGCCCACCCGCTGACTAAGGTGATTTATAAGAATATTGTGATCAGTGGTATCAAATGCTGCACTTGGATTTAGAAGGATGAGAACAGATAAATGGCCTCTGTCCTCATTTTGTCCACAAGTCATCTAATCTAGAGTTAATCAAATCATTTAGAAGAGACTTGGATAGAATAGAAGCTTGGACAGATATTTTGCAAATGAAGTTTAATGTACTGCAAGTAAATTTTAAGAAATTTGAATACACAAGTGGAAGGTCTACAACTTGAAAGTGCATCTTATGAGAGGGAACTAAGAGTTGCTGTGGACTTGTCACTGTGTATATCTAGACAGTATATAGAAGAGGGCTAATGAGATGTTGGGTTATATAGCATGAAGCGTAGAGTACGTAGAGCAAGTCTTTGTTTTTCTACTGTAAAATTAAACATTCTAAGTAGTTATGAAGTGTTTTAAATTTTAAGTAGACCTACATTTAAAAAGAAATATCTATTTAACAGACTCTGAGATGTTCATCCTTGATGGATGTATTATTTTGCAAGAATTTTGGTCATGGCTATGCATGTAGGACTACACTTACAGTATGACTTAGAAGCAAAACCTTTTCATTTAGTAACACCCATAAGTGACATCTGTGAATTATATTTAATGCATAAGCATGAAAGAACATGGCATAGCCATATCCCACTATCCACATAACCACTCCAACATTTTAATGGCAGGTTTTGTCTTAAACAGGAAAATCCAGCTTGTCCGCTTCACTAGGTATTTGTTCTAATGTGATAGAGGCATTTTTCCTTGGAAAACTGCTGCAGGTGTTTAGTGTTAACTGTTGGTTGAGTTATGCATGTGCACAAGATGCTTGAATTGTGATCTTTTTATCACCTTGAACATATTTATTCCAAATACAAGGGCAATTGTGAAATAATCACCAGGAAAAATTGCAGTGATATACATTGTCTTGTACAGTGATATACAATGTAAAAATATTCAGCCACCCAAAACTCTTCTTTGTGCTAGCACTTATCCTGCAGTTGCTTGGGGTCTTTTTTGGCATGCCAGCCTCCACTTGTTTATATTGAGGTTATCTTCAGGGGCAACATCCACTTGCCATGTGTCCTTTTTCAGGTGGTCCACCCTTCGTTTAGCCTTGTGGCTGTTCTCCTCTTGGACTATGACAAAGTGCCATCTCTGTCACTTTTTGGTAGTTGCTGCTCACCACATGTACATACAATTAAAGGATGGCTTCACGGATTTTCTCAATGATAGGCACCACTCCCGTGATTATTCCCACATTGTTGTTCATGAAGTGATCTGGCCTTGTTTGGCCAAGAGTCCAGCGGATCATTTTCATCTCCATGACATGGAGAGCTTGTTCATGGTTGCAGGACATTTCTTTCCATACAAGGCCACTAGGCACATGACAGCCTTTTAGATATTTCAACTTCATATAGATCGTCATCTTTCGTTCACAGAGCACTCCAGTGACTTGGTGTCAAATCAGACATGCAATGTTGACTTGTGGTCTGCCATTATGGATAGAGTCGCCATCGGAGCAGACAAGTGCCCAGGTACTTAAAATGAGTGGCCTTGTTAAGTGGTTAGCCATCAATGCTGGTAGTTCCATCTGTTTGTGGCCCATATTCTGTTTTCTTGATGTTCAGCTGCAGGCCATTTTCATGTAGCTGCATCTTCCACTGCTGTGCTTAGGACCGCAGTTCACATTATATTTCTTTTATAAGTAGGACATTGTCAGGATAGTGTCTGGATGTCTGCAAAGTCTGTATCCATGCATAGAATGAAAAGCGAAGCCAAGAAAGATGATCCTTGATTATAGTCAACTTGAATAGCGAATGGAGGCAGCTATTTTAAAAAAAAAACCAAAAAAAAAAAAAACCAGGAATTCGGAGAAGGCAGGTCTCTACACACTGCCATTAAAAAAAAGATCAAGAGCTACTTGATGATACCTGAGACGGACAGTAATGTAAATTTACTTGAGTGGTGGAAAACACAAGAAGTACATTTCTTCAAATTGGGGAAACTTGCAAAAAAGTACCTGTGCATCCCTGCATCAAGCAGCCCTTCCGAGACGGCTTTCAGCACCAGAAGAAATGTTGTAACATGTGACTATGCTGCTCTGAAGCCAGATGCTGTGGATTGACTGATTTTTCTGTCACACACTTGAAGTTTCCTTAGTAGAATTTTATAATTGTTTTATTTTTTTCTGATATCTTTGTGCAATATTAGACAGAACTTGAAGTTAGTAATTTTTTTAAAAATGTTACAAGTTTGGTTTTTTGTATCTTTGTGCAATATATGACAGAACCTGTTTACAAATTTCTTTAACACTAGAATTACCAGAGCCTACGAAAAAACTCGTAATTCTGTCCCACCTTAAATTGCTTCTTAAATCCCTTCACACCTCTCCGCTAGTGTCCTTTGTCCTCTAAATGTGCTGTGATAAAGAGAAGCTAGAAGCAGCTGGCTATTCCATCCCCCCACCAATTTAGAACGTGCACGAACTTCTCCCAGCTCATGCCTTGATCGAGTATCTGGGAGTGAAGTGGAGTTTTAGAGTGGAAATAATAGATTGTTATTTGGAACACACGCATTTCATGTCTGTTCCGTTTCTACAGTAATCTGTGTACACACATTGTTAAAACAGAAACGTTTTTTATATTCTAGTAGCTGATGACAAAATGTAGACATAAACTATATAATGTATGAAGCCCGAAGTCCAAATATCAAAGAAACTTTTTCACAAGAGGTACAAATATAACATAATAATTGCGCTTTTATTCAAAAATATAACTGCAGAAACAAAAAGCTGCCTTAACATGCGACATTGACACCTGACACCCATTTATTGTAACTACCTCTGTGGTGCAATAGAATCAGTTCCCGCCTGGGAATCAAAAGGTCACGAGTTCGATCTTGCACCACTCCGTTTTGAGAAGTAAACTGCTCCTAGTCTTACTATTTTAGATTAAAAGCATTTCTTTACAAATTTCCAGTAACTAAACAAATATGAATTATTAAAATTTTACTAAAGTTTGTTGTATTGCCAATGGCTGTAGCATCTGCAGAATTTCACAAAATGATAATTTTCTTTGGTTGCATTAGGAAACCAACTTTCGCCAACCTGAGAGACAGCTAACATCCGAGGAGGTCGAGAGCATGAACCTTAAATACTACAATTCAGAGATTCACAAAGCTGCATTTGTTCTACCAGAGTTTGCTAGAAAGGTAATTCACATGTTGCCAAGGTCCTTTCATATAATGTTTTTTTTTTTTATTTGAATAGGCAATTTATGCTACCAGCGTAAAGCCATGGAAGTTGTGTGTTGTGGTGGCTTTGGATGTACACAAAGTTGCAGTTGCTTTATTTTATTTTGCATCTATCATAATGAACACCATACATTTTATAACACTTCCAAACAAGTGGAGCAGTGGTTACTTCTGCTGCATGGATCTGAAATTCTGGGTTTGAATCTCACTAATGGTTGTTGTTCATAAGCAATTTGCATGTTCCCCTCATTTCTTCATGGGTTTTTCTTTGAATACCCCAGTTTTCCTTCCACATCCCCAGAGTACATGTACAGTAGGTTAGGTTAATTGGTGTATCTAAATTGGCCCCAGTGTAAATGTATATGTGAGTATAAGTGATCCCTGCACTGGACTTGGCAACCTGTTCATTGCTGGTTCCTGCTTTGTGCCCATTACTATCAGGAATTTCTTTGTTCACCACTACCTTACCTTTAATTGAATCAATAGGTTTAAGAATGCAACTGTACTGTATGTTACCACAGAAGTCTTGCTGGAAATCGCCAGAAGGAAATTTGTCCTTCCTTGTCCAGCTCCTTAGCCACTTGGCCACTCTACAAATATGTTTTTTTTGGGGTTTGAAGGTTAACACTGCATTGATTTTATGATTATACTTTTGTTCATATGTGTCTTGGTTTTATGATGTCAAATTTTAGTAGATTAACTTTATGTTCCATGTGTTAAGTTACTTCTCTTTTGTAACACACAAAGTGTAGGGAAAATATTGATAGCCTTTGTTTGTTTATTTGAAGGTGCTGAGTGAAGCCTAGACCTGTGTGAAGGCAGCCTTTTGGAAGATAACAGAAGAAATGCGGTTATTGAGCCCGCTTTTCCATCTCTGCTGACGGAACTGTGGTCAGAGAGGGGCAAGAAGGGGACAGATATGGTCATTTTTCCCTTCATGGATTAGACTGCTTATGTTCTGTTTGGAAAGTTTCCAGTTCCTTGTGAAACCTTGTTTTTCCTTTCCTCCCTTTTTTTTTTAAATTTTTAATTTTGGCATTTTATATTCACAAGTCATTTTTTTACCCAATGTTTCCAGATGACTTTTATGTTGATTTCTGAATATAGCAAGCATTGTTCCTCAGTTTGCATATAGTCAGACACCTATCTGTCCAGGCAGGCCAGTTCTTTGACCTTTTTTTTTTTTTTTTAAATCAAAATTGGAATGTTGTTACAAAATGTTGTTTCCTCAAAAAGATTTGTGTTTGGACTAAGAGACGTCCATGGCACAGATGAGAGCACACTGATTTTTGAGGAGTTTGTGCATATGTTATGATCTATTCCAGAGGACTGACTTGAAATTATTCTCACATGTGTAGCGGAAGATGCTCAGGTTCCAGAAATGAACAAACCAGTTTTTAAAGGGAAGTGTTTTAATGTTGCCTTTTAAATTTGTTCTGTTTTTCTGAAACACTACCTTTCATTCTATTTGAGCATACAGTATATATGGAGAAACTACTTTCTCGAACATCTCAGAATGGCCCTATTTCCATCTGCGTGGCCTACTTGTGAATTTCTGCATTTAATAAAGCTGAATTTAAGACTATTATGAAGGAGCCCAGGGTCCTGTTTTTCTTGCTTCACAGTCAAAGCACATTATTTTGTATATAACTTAGGAGGTGGGTTAGGGACTCACTTCTTGGTGGTACAAAATTCATCACTAGGGTGGAGTAACTGCTCTGTAGAGTCTAAGATGTTGGTATTTAAGTTGGTAGCATGACATACATTCTAGAAATTACTGGCAATTTGCAGAAAATCTAAGTTTAACTAATAAACCTCTCCTCTCTGAGGCCCACACATACCCTGCCTCACAGAAAAGTTAACCTAATCATAAAAAATTGGAGAAATCTATGGTAATGTTTCAAGTTTAATACTTATAAAGGAACAGAAGCATTGTAGTTTGCGTTCCACCTACACTACATTCTTTTAAAAAATCTTTATCTTCTTTATATTTTGTATAAAATAAAAAAAAAAATATGAAGAATAATGAAATACTATGTGATATCAAAAATGGTGTATTACTATAAAATGATCTCATCATAAATTGTTCTAAAAAGGTTAAGGTATTGTTCAGTCTTTACTTATTGTGCAGTATGATGCCCATATATTTTATATTGTTATTAAGCTTTCGGACAATTAAATATTTTATTAAATTGTATTCTGTAATTTAAATGATTACTAACGTCCCTTAAAATGATCACTTCAATTCATTAAGGCATAATTAGTATTGTTTACATTTTCTTGTTCCCGTATATAGTATTAAGTTAGCTGTGTTATCCATGTCAAAATGAAATGGCTTCTGGAATGCAAGCCTTAATTACTCCAAGTAAATATCATTAAGTTAAAATAAAAAACACTGAAAAAAGTCTGAATTTAGCATAAGCCGTCCTAATTAGGGGTGTTCATAAGAAATGCAATTATTTACTTCATAAAGTAAAAGTACATAATAGATATTCTGTCAAATATTTGAAATATTAAAATATGTGCTTCAGTTTAAATATTTGAAGTTTAAATATTCTTGATTGTAATAGAAATTTGGCATTTTTCATCGTCTAAAAGAAGTCCATAGAAGGCTGGCTCCCTAGTAAAGAATCAAAAAAACAAAATTAGTGTAATATTACTAATCACTTACCTTAAGGTGTCCAAAATGATACCTGACTTGCTTAAGTTTGAATTAATATTGTCATTCAACTTTCTGGGAATGTCTTTATCTTAGCGAGAAAACCATTGGTAAAGAATCCATCCATCTATTTATCCCACCTGTAAATATCCTAATTACAGGGTTACAGGGGTCTGGTGGAGCCAATCCCAGCCAACATAGGGCGCAAGGCAGGAAACAAACCCCGGGCAGGGCGCCAGCCCACCGCAGTGGTAAAGAATCAAATATTAAAAATATTACATTTGTGATCAGAAGCGTATAAATAGCATAAAAGACACTCCACCTGCCTATATTACCGATCTCCTTTTTTTCAATGATTTGTAGAAAGGAGTAACTTTGACCCTTCATATCTCATTAGGGGGTGACCCCCTTGGGTTGGTTGATGTGGCATGCACAACTTTAAGTCCTTCTGATCAATCTTGCTGGAAATGTCTTTATCAGTTTAATTTTTATCATGAGGGAGTGATTCCTATTGTAACTGCTGTATTCTCAATTATGGATGTGATTTACTCAAGTAAGATAAAATTCTCAAACTCGATTGAATGCAGAGTTCAACCATTACATTCATGGTAAACTCTGGTCCTCTACACCATCTGCACTGGATTGATTAAGCAGGTCCAGAAAATGAAATGTCTGTGAAATTGATGGCAAATGATTTCATTACTTTCTATACTGCTTGTTCCTAAACGGTGATTACTGAACATAGATGTAGTGGATAGATGGATGCTATATTCTGTATGTATCTGTTGATAGTTGGCAAGGGAAGTGTTGGAAGTGTTATTACAGAGCCTGATGGCTGCAACAAAAAGGCTAATTTCTGCCCCTTACTACACTGCAGTAGAATGAGCCAGTGACTTAACAGTGTTCTGGGGACAGCACACTCCTTTTTTTCATTAAAAAAAAAAAAAGAGACCAAGATGGTAACTCCTGACTAATAAATGAAGAGGGGTGGATATTCAGTTCAAAAAGGCAATCCCAGGAGGCTTTAGTTTCCTGTTTGTGATGTGTGCCGGAAGTATTCAAATGGATGAATTTGCTTAAACTCTATAATCTATCATATTGAGAACAAGCCAGTCTGGTGTATGTCACAATGATATGTTGCAAACCCCCTTGGAATTTTATAATAAATATGCCTCGACAGAGAGAGCGATATCAGAAGAGGACAGAACGTCAGGAGCGGGCACCAGCAACGTGTGACAATTTTCATCTGATTGTCAGCTAAAGAATTCCATAAATATCAATTGCTAAATCAATGCCACCCTGGGACATTAACCTTTCACATCTTTAACGTTTCATAAGCCTTTTCTAAAGACTATATACTGTATGTCCAGACTTTGCTATCCACATTTTCTTTTATGCTTTTCTCTACTGGTATTATTGCTCTTTAATAAATACCACATTGCTTTTAATTTTCTGTACTTTGTCTTCATATCTAGAGTGATTGAAGTAATAAGGTAAATTTCTTAGACCACCTGGAACAGTCGGAAGTTTGCCATATGCTCTGATCTGCAAGGTTTATTAAAGCTGAGGGTGAGCGCTCCACCCAATAGTAGGGAACAGTACTTAAAGTAAGGCATTCTTAGTTAATAAATGGCCTATAGCCAAGTATGTTGAGCCTTTATGTTTAAGTATATTCCTAGAGACAAAAGTGATATTTAGATCTGAGATATTTTTAAAACATTGTATGTTGTTCGTGTGGAAAAGTCGTCTCTTGAAGTGCTAAGAGAGTAACGAGCTGTGTATGTGTTATTTATAAGGCACTTGTGTGGTTAAAAGTGCTTGAGATTAGCCAGCTCTGTATACATCAGTCATAGGGCACTGTTGTGGTTAAGGTCTGTGTGTATGTATATACAGTGGGTACGGAAAGTATTCAGACCCCCTTCAATTTTTCACTCTTTGTTATATTGCAGCCATTTGCTAAAATCATTTAAATACATTTTTTCCTCATTAATGTACACACAGCACCCAATATTGACAGACAAAAAAAAATATTTTTGAAATTGTTGCAGATTTATTAAAAAAGAAAAACTGAAATATCACATGGTCCTAAGTATTCAGACCCTTTGCTCAGTATTTAGTAGAAGCACCCTTTTGAGCTAATACAGCCATGAGTCTTCTTGGGAAAGATGCAACAAGTTTTTCACACCTGGATTTGGGGATCCTCTGCCATTCCTCCTTGCACATCCTGTCCAGTTCTGTCAGGCTGGATGGTAAACGTTGGTGGACAGCCATTTTTAGGTCTCTCCAGAGATGCTCAATTGGGTTTAAGTCAGGGCTCTGGCTGAGCCATTCAAGAACAGTCAGAGTTGTTGTGAAGCCACTCCTTCGTTATTTTAGCTGTGTGCTTAGGGTCATTGTCTTGTTGGAAGGTTAACCTTTGGCCCAGTCGGAGGTCCTTAGCACTCTGGAGAAGGTTTTTGTCCAGGATATCCCTGTACTTGGTCGCATTCATCTTTCCTTCGATTGCAACCAGTCGTCCTGTCCCTGCAGCTGAAAAACACCCCCACAGCATGATGCTGCCACCGCCATGCTTCACTGTGGGGACCGTATTGGACAAGTGATGAGCAGTGCCTGGTTGTCTCCACACATACCGCTTAGAATTAAGGCCAAAAAGTTCAATCTTGGTCTCATCAGACCAGAGAATCTTATTTCTCACCATCTCACCAACTCCATGCGGGCTGTCATGTGTCTTGCACTGAGGAGAGGCTTCCGACAGGCCACTCTGCCATAAAGCGGTGGAGGGCTGCAGTGATGGTTGACTTTCTACAACTTTCTCCCATCTCCTAACTGCATCTCTGGAGCTCAGCCAAAGTGATCGTTGGGTTCTTCTTTACCTCTCTCGCCAAGGCTCTTCTCCCCCGGTAGCTCAGCTTGGCCGGACGGCCAGCTCTAGGAAGGGTTCTGGTTGTCCCAAACGTCTTCCATTTAAGGACTATGGAGGCCACTTTGCTCTTGGGAACCTTAAGTGCAGCAGAAATTTTGTTGTAACCTTGGCCAGATCTGTGCCTTGCCACAATTCTGTCTCTGAGCTCTTCGGGCAGTTCCTTTGACCTCATGATTCTCATTTGCTCTGACATGCATTGTGAGCTGTAAGGTCATATATATATATATATAGGTGTGTGGCTTTCCTAATCAAGTCCAATCAGTATAATCAAACACAGCTGGACTCAAATGAAGGTGATCTCAAGGATGATCAGAAGAAATGGAAAGCACCTGAGTTAAATACATGAGTGTCACAGCAAAGGGTCTGAATACTTAGGACCATGTGATATTTCAGTTTTTCTTTTTTAATAAATCCTGGACAAAAACCGTCTCTAGAGTGCTAAGGACCTCCGACTGGGCCAAAGGTTAACCTTTCAACAAGACAATGACCCTAAGCACACAGCTAAAATAACGAAGGAGTGGCTTCACAACAACTCTGACTGTTCTTGAATGGCTCAGCCAGAGCCCTGACTTAAACCCAATTGAGCATCTCTGGAGAGACCTAAAAATGGCTGTCCACCAACGTTTACCATCCAGCCTGACAGAACTGGACAGGATGTGCAAGGAGGAATGGCAGAGGATCCCCAAATCCAGGTGTGAAAAACTTGTTGCATCTTTCCCAAGAAGACTCATGGCTGTATTAGCTCAAAAGGGTGCTTCTACTAAATACTGAGCAAAGGGTCTGAATACTTAGGACCATGTGATATTTCAGTTTTTCTTTTTTAATAAATCTGCAACAATTTCAAAAATTCTTTTTTTTGCCTGTCAATATGGGGTGCTGTGTGTACATTAATAAGGAAAAAAATTAATTTAAATGATTTTAGCAAATAGCTGCAATATAAGAAAGAGTGAAAAATTGAAGGGGGTCTGAATACTTTCCGTACCCACTGTATCTATGTGTGTGTGTGTTATTCTTGAGGTGTGAAAGTAGACCAACCCAGTAATGAACCTGATGAGTACATTTATCCCTGAAGAAAATAAGTAAAGGGTAAGTAGAGGAAAATTTCATAATAAATTGATTTTCCTGGAAATATCTGTTTAACAGTTTCTTTTTTCTGTGTACATTTTTAACATCTTTTGCCATTGTACTGAATTGATCTCTATTTCCTTCTATTATATCAAATATTTATCTCTCCATTCTGGAAAAAAACATGAGATTATATTTTTTCTTAGCCACCACTACAAACAATATGGGGTTAACATATTAAAAAATATATATTAGGGTGGAGTAGTCTTTTTTAACTTCAACTTTATTGCTATATGCTCTCAGTACAGATTGAAATCTTACTCTGAAAGTCCTCCAGCAATAGACAGGGAATGCACAACAATAAATTAAACTAACTTTTCAGTTGACAGGAACATGCAAAAACAACCAGAAGTAAGAGTGCACATCCAAATAAATAAATGATTAGAAATACGTTCTGCAGTTACATGGTCTCAAGATGGCCTTCCATCCTCCAGACATGCACTAGCCTGCAGTGCTGAGGGGAGGGGCAGTGGATGAGTTTATTTACAAGCCTGATGGCATAAGGAAGAAAACTGTCCTTCACCTTTGTTCTCGCTGCTATGCTCTTGTAGCACTTGGCATGCCAAACTTCCTCAGCGGGCTTTCCCAGCCAGGTCTGTGACATGGTAGGTCCAAATGAGATCCTCAGATATGTTAGTGCCAAGAAATTTAAATGTGGCCATTGTCTACTCCTCAGGCTCTCCAATGTAGAGTGGTAGGTGCTGACCTCTCTTCCTCCTCATGTCAATAATCTTCTCTTTTGTTTTGCTGCTCATGTACACTGACTCATTCAGAAGTTAGTCCAATGACTATGGTATCATCTGCAAATTTAATAATACTGGTGTTATGCTTGAAAGCAACATAGTCACCGGTAAAAAGCATGTACATCATGGGACTCAAAACACATTTTTATGTATTTATGATTGTTGTTTTAGAAATGTTGTTCCCCACCCTGACTGACTGACTGACTGTGGTCTGCCTTTTAAAAAGTCCAGGACCCAGTTGCAGAGTAGGTGGCACACCTATAGTTGTGAGCTTAGCTGGCATCACAGTTTTAAAATCTGAGCTATAATCAATAAAGAGCAATCGGGTGTAGCAAGAAATTTAAACAATAAATACAAAACCAAAAGCATTTAACACACAGTATACAAAAAGAAGATAGAATGTGAAAAAAAAACAAAGTTTGAGGAACAGGAAAATATGAAATATTTGGAAAGCAATAAGCTGAGCAATAAAAGAAAAGCAAGTGCTTGTATGGATAAAGGAAACCTCCAGAGCAGAATCAGGGAAGATTTGGGAAATGTTGGCAAACAAACACCAAATTTTTTAATGGATTTACAATGGCAGGTGGTACATGACATCAGTTGAGAGCAAAGTGTCCATGTAGGATGTAACAGGGCAGAAACTGCCAAACACACTTTATACAAATGTAGGAAAGCAAGGGCAAGGTGGATGGCAGGAAATGAAAAATGAGTCTTTGTAATAGCATTAAACAAATAGCTCACTATGTTCGGAAGGGAAAAACAGGAAAATATAAGTATAAAATGATGGGTTAGAAAAAAATATTTTTAACAAGCAATGTGGTTATATATAATAAAGAGAGAAAGTGATTGTCTTGCCAAACTGTGTTCCAGATGCCCATGGATAACATCAATTAATTTTTTTGAAGCAAGAAAGATTATTATTTTATTAAGGTAAACTGCCAAAGCAAGAGAAGACCCCATAATTCAAATAGGTTTTAGATTTAAGTTTACAGTATGTATTTTATGACTGTTCTAAGTTTTAGGAAAAGAGTAGTGAACAGGCATGTCCGCATAAGTAACCATATAAATACATGGTATCACACACGCCCGCGTAGCGGGCAGCCAAAGGGTTCAAATGAGTGTGAAATAACCAGAGGTGACAGGTTGGAATGGAGTACTAAGACTTTTATTCCTCTCGCAACCGACCAACTGAAGAAAAACAAATATTTCTCACCGCAGTCCCAGGCAACGACACTTCCGGCTTCCCATGGTGATGGCACTTCCATTTCCCTTCTGAAGACCTCACTTCTGACTTTCCATGATGACATCACTTCCGGTTCCTGGCTGGCAACTTCACATCTGGCTCACAATGATGATGTCATTTCTGTCCCACAGCAAAGACATCACTTCCTTCAAAAACCACTTCTGCTTACTCTCTAGTTCTAATTCCTTCCAGCCATTTTTCCCCTAAAAGACCTGTGCATGTATTCTCTCATTGTCAAATGTCTATTTTCAATTTTGACCATAACAACAGTCCTTTTGTTGAATTGGACCATCTACATTATACAGGGAATTCCCCCAATTCTTCTTTTTGTGTTTATCTCTCTTTTTTTCTTCACAATGGAAACTATATGAAAACCAGGAGGGAAAAAATATTTCTTTTTAAAGAAATAAAAGAGTTCAGAACAAAAACAAATTGGACTAAACAGTGAAACCAAGAAACAAAACTATTGATTCGATTCCATTAGCACATATCTGAATCTGTGTTGTTTAATATCTTCCTGGAGTTTTACTGCTGATTTTTAAAAATTAAATTCTTTAACTATTTTGCCTTTTCTAACCCAGCCACAGGGGATGCACAAACCAATGTGTTTCTTCGCGCCGGTCCCAAGCCCAGATAAATCAGGACGGTTACATCAGGAAGGGCATCTGTTGTAAAATTTTGCCATATCAATATACAGTGGAACCTCGGGTCATGACTGTAATTCGTTCCAAAACTCTGGTCGCTACCCGATTTGGTCGTGACCCGAAGTAATTTGCCTCATAGGATTGTATGTAAATACAATTAATCCATTCAGGACGGTACAAACTGTATGTAAATATATTTTTTTAAAGATTTTTAAGCACAAAAATAGTTAATTATACCATAGAATGCACAGTGTAATAGTAAACTAAATGTAAAAACATTGAATAACACTGAGAAAACCTTGAACAGAGAAAACTAACATTGCAAGAGTTCACGCTATAACCTTATGAACTGCTCTCGGTAAATACTTTTTTTAATGAGTTTTGAGCACAGGGGAAAAAATGAACATTTGAAAATCCTTAATTTGTACAAAAACTAACCATAAACAACCAAGAAAACTAACCTTGCATGAGTCGAGTTCTGGCATGAAGGAAGTGAGCAGGAAGCTGGGTGGAGAGGAGATTACAGTTTTGAGGTAAAGTCTGTGACGATGCGGGTTCGCTGCATGCTCCCATCTCGCTTCCAGGAGTCCTTAAACCCATCACCATCGGTAATGTTACCAATGAGCACGACACTGAGGCACTAAAATGGAGCAATTGGATGGTGCAAAAAGTGCCAAGTACTTTTATTAAAATCAACAAAACAATAATAAAAAAAAAAGTCCAAATTAAATAAAGCGCAGTGCTTTCAGAATCCTTCAATAAATAAATGATCCCATAAAAACAGAAGTGAAGGGGAGATTAAAATCCAATAGAAAAAAGTCTTCATTAAATACAACAAGATTAAAACAATGCTTGAAGCAGTCTCTTTAAAAACAAGCCCGGTGCATTCTTTAACTGCCTTTTCACGCTCTCTCTCTCTTTCTCTCTCTTTCTCTCATGCTCTCTCGCTCGCGCGCTCCCTCTCACGCTCTCTCTCTCTCTCTCTCTTTCTTTCATGCTCTCTCGCTCTCTCTCTCGCTTTCGCTCGCTCGCTGCACAGGGAATGCCCAGGGAGAGACTGAACACATGCGGAAATCATCGGCGCGTACAAACTGGAAGGGAAACTGGCTTGTTCGTCACCCAAGTGTGTGGTCATGAAAAGATGCAAATGTTTGATGTTCATGACCCGAGGTTCCACTGTATGGACAAAAAAAAGATTTCCATACTGGATCAGTCAAGGCACGGGTTAATAATGGCCGCCACCAGTAGAGTTAGCTGTGAGGGTGCTGGCAGAAATTGGGCTACTGTTGGCCGAATAAGGAGAAGAAGAGGGGGGACACGTGTCCAGAGGCAGGAGGAGAGGAGGAAGGTAAAGAGAGTGGAAGTGAGGGTAGGAACTTTGAATGTTGGCAGTATGACTGGTAAGGGGAGAGAGTTAGCTGATGTGATGGAGAGAGGGAAGGTTGATATATTGTGCGTGCAAGAGATTAAATGGAATGGGAGTGAGGTCAGGTGGATCGGAGGTGAATTCAAATTGTTCTACCATGGTGCAGATGGGAGGAGAAATGGGGTAGGAGTTATTCTGAAGGAACAGTATGTGAAGTATTTTGGAGGTGAAAAGAGTGCCAGACAGTGATGACTATGAAGCTGGAAATTGGAGGTGTGATGATGAATGTTGTTAGTGCATATGCCTCACAAGTTGGGTGTGCGATGGATAAGAAAGAAGATTTCTGGAGTGAGCTGGATGAAGTGATGAACAGTGTACACAAGGGACAGAGAATGATGGAGCAGATAACATTAGACATGTTGGTGAAGGGAACAGAGGGGATGAGGAGGTGATGGGAAGGTATGGTGTCAATGGTTGGAATGAAGAAGGTCAGATGATAGTGGATTTTATGAAATAAGGATGGGCACGGCTATGGTGAATACGTATTTTAAGAGGGGGAGGAACATAAGATGACATACAAGAGTGGAGGAGGATGCACACAGGTAGATTATATCCTATGCAGGAGGATCAATCTGAAGGAGATTGAAGACTGCAAAGTTTTGGCAGGGGAAAGTGTAGTTAGGCAGCATAGGATGGTGGTTTGTAGGATGACTTTGGAGATCAAGAAGAGGATGAGAGTGAGGGCAGAGCCAGGGATCAAATGGTGGAAGTTGAAAAAGGAAGACTGCAAGTTTGAGTTCTTGGAAGGAGGTAAGACGGGCACTGGGTGGCAATGAAGAGTTACCAGACCACTGGGCAACTACAGCAGAAGTAGTAAGGGTGACAGAAAGAAGATGCCTGGCGTGACATGTGGAAAGAGGAAGGAGGAAAAGGAAACCTGGTAGTTTAAGGGGGGAGTACAGAAGAGTATACAGATGAAGAAGTTGGCAAAGAAAAAGTAGAAGAAATAGTCAGAGACTGAGCAGGAAAGATGTGCAGCAGGTTAAGGTGGTAAAGGATTAAGATGGAAACGTACTCACAAGTGAGAAGAGTGTGTTGAGCTGATGAAATAGAGGCTGATGAATGAAGAGAATAAGAGAGAGAAGGTTGGATGAGGTGGAGATAGTGAATCAGGATGTGCAATGGATCAGCAAGGAGGAAATAAGAACAGCAATGAAGAGGATGAAGAATGGAAAGGCCGTTGGTCCAGATGACATACCTGTGAAAGCATGGAGGTGTTTAGGAGGGATGGCAGTGGAGTTTTTAACCAGATTGTTTAATGAAATCTTGTAAAGTGAGAGCATGCATGAGGAGTGGAGAAGAAGTGTACTGGTACAGATAAGAATAAGGGGAATGTGCAAAGCTGTACCAACTACAAGGGGATAAAATGATGAGCCACAGCATGAAGTTATGGTTAAGAGTAGTGGAAGCTCAGTTAAGAAGGGAGGTGATGATTAGTGAGCAGTAGTATGGTTTCATGCCAGGAAAGAGCACCACAGATGTGATTTTTGCTCTGATGGTGTTGATGGAGAAATATAGAGAAGGCCAGAAGGAGTTGCATTGCCACTTTCTGGACCTGGAGAAAGCATATGACAGGGTGCCTCAAGAGGAGTTGTGGTATTGTATAAGGAAGTTGGGAGTGGCAGAGAAATACATAAGAATTGTACAGGATATGTACGAGGGAAGTGTGACATTGGGGAGGTCTGCAGTAGGAGTGATGGATGCATTCAACATGGAGATGGGATTACGTCAGGGATCAGCTCTGAGCCCTTTCTTATTTGCAATGATGATGGACAGATGAGATTAGACAGGAGTCCCCGTGGACTATGATGTTTTTTGATGTCATTGTGATCTGTAATGAGAGTAGGGAGATAGGCTGAGGTGGAGCTATGCTCTAGAGAGGAGAGGAATGAAGGCCAGTAGGAACAAGACAGAATACATGTGTGTGAATGAGAGGGAGGTCAGTGGAATGGTGAGGATGCAGGGAGTAGAGAGCTGGTGGATGTGGATGAGTTTAACTACTTTTGATCAACAGTAATGAGTAAATGGGATTGTGGAAGAGAGGTGAAAATGAAAGTGAAGGCAGGGTGGAGAAGAGTGTCAAGAGTAATTTGTGACAGACGGGTATCAGCAAGAATGAAAGGGAAGGTCTACAGGACGGTAGTGAGACCAGCTAAGAGCTGGAGGTGTCAGAGTTAAAGATGTTAAGGATTGATTGGATTAAGAATGAATACATTAGAGGGTCAGCTCAGGTTGGACGGTTTAGAGTCAAAGTCAGAGAGGTGAGATTGTGTTGGTTTGGACATGTGCAGAGGAGAGATGCTGGGTATATTGGGAAAAGGATGCTAAGGACAGAGCTTCCAAGCAAGAGGAAAAGAGGAAGGCCTTAGAGAAGGTTTATACAGTAGATGTGGTGAGAGAGGACATGCAGGTGATGGGTGTAACAGAAAAAGATGCAGAGAACAGGAAGACATGGAAAGAGATGATCCACTGCAGACTTCTACTGTCTTTTTTATTATTATTGTCGTCAAAACCCGAGTTTAGGATTACTATTTTGGGTATTTATTTCAAAATGTTTTTGAAATATTATTGTATATATTTAATTTAGTTTTCATTCCTAGGTACTGCCATATTATTTACAGATAAGACACCTGCTGCTAGACAATGTGTAGGACATCATACATATGAGTTGGTAAATAATGCCGTCACAATTTAAGATGGTGGCATACAACATTCAAGTTCTTGGATTCAGATCCTTAAAAAGATAGCATCTCTTAGTGATAGCTGAGGTAATTCAGCTAGTTAGTGTGGCAGACCTATTGTTATTTTTGGACTTGATTCTTGTTCTTATGTTTTGGTTTTTTATTATTGTTTTTTCTTGTCTCCACCAGGTTTTCAAATCTTTCTGCCTGTCCTTCACTACAAGTCTATCTGCTTCATTTAATTGTTCTGCATCTCCTGTTCTTGTTTCTTCTCTGCCATGTGGTGCTTGTGTGCCCTAAACAAATACAATTATTATAAATTATTATCAGTACTTACACAGGGCCCTGCCATGCTGTTGATAGTAACAACAAAAGAACAGACAGCTGCATTGAGTGTGATGCCAATTCACAGTGGTACTCACAACTTCACATTTTGTGAAAATGAAGGAAACTCTCAGTCTTGATCTTAGTAAGAGCATCCTAGCACACTTTAGTGACTTTTAGAATACTTCTGATAGTTACCAGACAATTCGCTTGCAGACCATCTGGCATTTCTTCTTGGCAACAGAAACTGTGGCTTCACTTGATTCAAAACAACTATAGCAATGGGCATAAAAATTACTTGTAAATACCATATGGATTGGGCAATCCATATGAAGTTTCCAATGTTGAGGTTGAATTTTCCAATATTTCTGATTGCCTATTGTCACAGGCGGCTGGGGGTGGAGTCCAGCCGGGATGCCCGAGGGGTCTGGAGGAGGGCTCATGCCTCCTCCCGACAACGAGGGGGCGACCACCCTGGTTTTGTTGGTGGCCTCGGTTAGGGGGCTTGGAAGCCCAACCCTGTAGGGGCCCGTGGCCATCCGCCAGGCGGAGCCCCCGTGCCTGAAGAACCCAGCACTTCCGCCACACCAGGAAGTGCTGGGGGGAAGAAGACAGGGGACACCCTAAGGGCTTCTGGGTGCGCAGCCGGCACTTCCGCCATACTGGGGCGTGTCCGCAGAGGAATGCCGGGAAGCAGCTGGAGCCCATCCGGGGTGTGATAAAAGGGACCGCCTCCCAACAGTCGAGAGCGGAAGTCGGGTGGAAGAAGGATGGAGCTGGAGAGAGGACTGGAGGTGGCCAGAAAGGCATTGTGAAAGGCCCGGACTTTGGGGGGGATCAGTGCTGGAGGCACTGGGACGTGCACAACAAACTGTAAATATTGTATATAGTGTGGTGTAAATAAACGTGTGTGCTGGGTGAACAAATGATGTCCGCCTGTCTGTGTCCGGGTCCCGTTCCACACTATGGATATAACAAAGTCCTCAGCCTGAGCTGTAAGGTTGTTTCTCCAATTGTTCTGACCTAATATATCCAGAGCTGGGACAAGAGCTTGGAATGAAGTGACAATGCTGGGGTACAATTGGGGCCAGATCAGTAGAAGAAAAGATGAGAGATAAGTGGGAGAGAAGTTTGGGGTCCATGCACTGCATTTCAAAGATGACAAAGTGTGTGAAACACCCCATAAGACAGACAGAGTGGTCCACTCAGGCAAAAGGTCTCTTGGTGTTTTTCTACAAATCTTTAATTATTTTTGTGTCTTTCACTTGTGTGTCAAACAGTTTTTAATCTAAAGATTATTTAAGAAGGAGAAGGAAGAAATTGAAATTTAACTGGAACTCTGAATCCCAGCCTGCTCATGCCCTCCTCTTCTACCCTCAGCAACATCCAACTGCAAAGCCAGAACACCATATGTCACCCTAGGTCTACACCAGCAGTTCCAGGCTGGGAGCATGCGCTGGTACAGGATGTTGCCACACCCACTACACAATGGATCACGCGGATTGGGACCCTCGTGCAACGGGTGACGCCTCAGCACCACACTGGAACGGTGTGAGGTTTTCTACAGTGGCAATCCTGCCACTAACCTCAAGTTTTCCCTACAGCAACAACATTTATTTCTAAAGCACATTTTCATACAAATGATGTAGCTCAAAGTGATTTACACGATAAAGAAAAAAAAACCAAAACATAAAAAATAAAATTAGACAATACTAATAAATATAGAATAAAGTAAGGTCAGATGGCCAGGGAGGACAGAAAAAACAAAAAAAAACTGCAGGGGTTCCAGGCCATGAGACCACCCAGCCCCCTCTAGACATTCTACCTAACATAAATGACCTCACAATCAGTCCTCATTGTATTCAGGGTTCACATGGAAGAACTTGATGATGACGGTCATGTGGACTTCTGGCCTTTAATCCATCAATGTAGGGACATCACGGCGCTTTGATCAGGTGGTGGTGCCGCAGATCGCCACCACAGAAAACCAGAAAAAGAACAGAAGAGAAAGTAGGGGTTAGTACGGATTTCGGAGCCACCATGAATGATAATGATAATTAAATGCATATACAGAATATCAGGGTTAAACTAAAATGAAGCTATGAGAAATCCTTATTAAAATGATGAGTTTTTAGCAGTTTTTTAAAGTGCTCCACTGTATTAGCCTGGCGAATTTCTATCGGTCAGTTATTCCAGATTGTAGGTGCCTAACAGCAGAAGGCTGCTTCACCACTTTAGCTTTTTGGATTATAAGCAGACACTCATTTGAAGATCTAAGGTTACAAGTTGGAGGACCTGCTTGCAGGGCAGTTCTAGGACGGAAGTTAAGGTTAGGGGTTAGTACTGTTAGTGTGTAGGTTAAATGGTTAATGTTAGAGGTTAGTTTTGTTAAGATTACAGTTTGGTGTGGTTAGCATGTCGATCAATTGGATTTGTGATGACCTATAAACGTTTATTATCAAATAGCTGGTCTAGCTATGCGGTGATGTCTCTTCCACCCTAAAAGTGCTGGCATAGATCTGTGGTGATGCATGGTGCAGTGCCCTGTAGGTCAATACATTTCACCCTCAGCGTGTGTTGGTGTGAGTAGCTATGCAGCAACGTAAGCACAAGCTTTCAAGACAGCAGTTGAATTCAGCAATTTTAATGAAAGGGCTGTGAAACCATAAATTAGCAAACACTGTGTATCAGAAATTCACAATCTGGTTGAACATACTTTACATTACATTTCAAATCTGTTGCCATTATTGCTTTTTCATTTAACAGTTTGGTTTAAAGTAGGTGAAGTATTAACTTGTAAACCATTGCAAAGTCTTCCTTAGTGCAAAGACATTGTGCCGCTTCACTTGCACATGTTCATAAAGCCAAGCTCTTGTCAGAATTAATGACTGCATTGCTAATCTCATCACCGGAGTATGTCAGGTTATAAGACTAGAAATCATTGGGGAAGTTAAAATGCCAGATCCCATGATAACTTTACAGTACAGTTTCATTGCCACCCTTCTCCTGAAAGCAATCTGGAGCATCTGAATCTCCATCACTTTTAAAAACATCCCCGTCAAACTAAATCCAAAACTGCATACTCATTACATTTTTCAATGGAAAAGAATTCTGATTGAAAAAATCTTTCTCAAATCCTAAGTTTTACTGAAGTCCTTCCATCCATCCATTTTCCAACCCGCTGAATCCTAACTGCAGGGTCATGGGGGTCTGCTGGAGCCAATCCCAGCCAACACAGGTCGCAGAAGTAAATATGTATTTAGAATTAATTCAACCCCAAATAATCTGAAAAAGTACACTTTGAAATTGGCCATGTTAGTTACTTCAGTTTCACACTTTCATAAAAATAATTGTTCTAAAATGGCAGTTTAATGGGTTATGACCTAGAAGTACTACTTGAGAAAGAATCATTTTGGTAAGGATTCCTTTTATAACGAATCTTTGGGCTTTGAAAATGTTGTTTATGTGCGGACAAAACAAAAATCTTTAGCTGTTAGCGCTCGCCATTTCTTTCACCTTAATACCGCACAGCCCGACTGCGAGTACAGCCCTGTAGTTGCTTTTCTTCACCGGTCGTAATGCGTCTTGTCGCCAGGGGGCGCTAATGCTCCTTATTTTACAGGCACTCAAAAATGACGCGGAGAATAAACGAAACGAAAAGAAAAGAAAAGAGGCCGGCACTCAAAGATGACGCGCAGAATAAACGAAAAGAAAAGAAAAAAAAACAGGCCGGCACTCAAAGATGACGCGCAGAATAAACGAAAAGAAAAGAAAAGAAAAGAAAAGAAGAGAGCTCTGAGCTACGATTTCACGTCTTGCAGTTTCTGTCACGTACAGCAAACGCCAGTGTTCTTCTGAAGGGCACCTTCTGATTACTGCATGTAAAAACATGAAAGTCCTGCCTTATCCTAAGGGTCCGTTGTTGGTTTCTGCTAGGCACCCGACCTTTAAGTGGGTTACAGGGGATGGAGGAGTTAAATGTACCTTCACGTGAAAGTTTAAAGAATTAAATGATTAATCCTGAATTAAACAGCTTCAAGTTTATTATCATGTGTACATACACTTAAAAATAACGGTTCTGTAATAGCGCTTTCATGGATTGTAAAGTTCCTCCTGCAACCACTGCTTGACGCGGGGCTGAATTAACCGTCAAGCAAAATAAGCCCGTATTTAGGGCATCTGGGGAAAGGGGGCACCACAGAAATTTTCTATTGTCGGGCTTACCATGGCAAAACTGTAAATGCTGCAGCTGAGCTAGGTTCAGGGCCGGATTAAGACGAAATTGGGCCTGATGCTGCATTGCAAAAAAGGCCTATTTTTTCTCGGCATTGGTGCAAGTGCATTCGACACTCATCGTACATGCGCACTCAGACCGACCAAGGAGCCAGCCAGCCTTTATTGAACATGAATAATAATAACGACGTAGTATCGCAACAACTCGAGATTAACATCAAACTATGTAACATCAACATTCAATAGCAATTGTCTGAAAAGTGCACTTAATGCAGAAAACCTAACAATGAAATACACAAAATTTCGCAATTCTCTTACGAAACAGAGTGAGAAAAAATGAATTTGCAGAGACATTGGGTCAAAGTGACTCAGTTCAGGCTCTTGAGGGTAAAAATTTGTCCACGATTTAAATTTCATAATAGGCCAGAATCCTGTCGAGGATTTAAAAAATTCTAAACATCCATGCTGGGCCCATGGGCCAGCTTTTAGTTTTACCTTTACAGATAACCATTTAAATAGCCATCAATTTTTACTGTACAACTAACTTTCAAGGTGAAAAATTTACTATGTGGCACTTACCGAACAATAATAAAGTGGCAAGAATCCCCAAGATATTGCAAAAAACGCAGCTAAATTACTAAGTAAACTGTTTAAAGTAAAATTGATAGCATTAACTTGAAATCTTTGGTTAACAATAAACACAACAACGTTATAGTTATGTCACAGCGCAAAGAACAATAGTAACTGTATAATAAGTAACGCTGTGTCTAGGCGTCCGAAAGTTGGACTCCAAATTTCATTCTAAGAATTATTTTGAGGTTAATATAGCAAAGGCAAACTGTTCAGCTTCCGGAAAATTCTCGTCTGTTTTCATCTGGGCCTATTTCAGGAATGGGCCTAATGCTGCAGCATCAATAGCAGCCACCTTAATCCGGCCCTGACTAGGTTCCATATTAAATGAAAAAATTACATACGCATATATACAATAATAAAAATAACAATAGTAAAATAGTAATAAAAGAAGTTAATGACGTATATTCATCTTGGGAATACATGAAAATTAGAATCTGGTAACTGCCACCCAGTCCACCGAGGCTCATGCGATCGTTCTTGTCTCGGTCATGTCGGTTGTCCCGTTCAGTGATCTACTGAGAGTGAGTGCAGCATATACTGTGTGTGTGTATATATATATATATATATATATGGGAGCACCCACATCTTGTAAGTGCTTAGGGCCTCTAAAGGTCCTAATCCAGCCCTATCTGGGTTCCTTGGCATATGAAGTTGTTTCTTTAGGCTTTGAAAGAGTTCCTAATATGCTGCCAAAATAGAAATCTTTAATGTGCAGTAGTTGACGTAGCAAGAGATCATAAAAACCTGAACTTAGCCTGTGTGATTGTATGCAGTAAAGTCCATCAGTATTTCACAAATCTATTCATTGTGATTTGTGGAACCTTTAACAGATCTAATCTAGTGGTTTGTTTCAGCATCAAACAAGGGTCCCCCATAGAAGGACCAACCACTTTGGCATTTCTATTTTTAAAATTGTAAGACAATGACATTCTTACTTGAATGTCTCCTTAGGGGCAACATGGTGGCACAGAGACCTTAGTTATCATCTTGGTTTTTCCTATGTGGATTTTGCATGTTCTTCCCATGTCTGCATGGGTTTCCTCCAAAGACATGCTGTTTAGGTGAATTGGTGATGCTAAATTGGCCCTATTGTGTGCTTGTTGTGTGTGTTCGCCTTGTGATGGATTGGCACCCTGTCCAAGGGTTGTTCTTGCCTTGTACCCTATGCCAGCTGGGATAGGCTCCAGCACCTGCAACCCTGATCTGGATTAAGTGGTTTAGAAGATGATATGACATATCTCCTTCGAACAGTAATAATATCATGCCAACAAAAAACTATAAAGTGTGCATGATATATGGTAAATACAGAACAATATACAAGTATGCTCTATATTTCTTAGTATCTGTTTATATTGTAACAAGCTCAGGGTCCATACCTCAAAGGGACATGCTCCTCATGTGGCAGCAGACTGCCTGGAGGAGTTTGAATAACTGGTGAAGCTGGCTATAAAGCAAACCATTAGCAGCAGGTAAGGGGATTACTCATTGTTGATTGGTAAGTGGCATTAGCCAAGGCTTATCAACCTCCATGTGTCTAGGTTATTGTCCTAATACTAGGTTAGTATTATATCTGGGGACACTGTGAAGATCTATGAACCTCCATATGAGTATTTTATTCTCTGGGACCAAGATACAGTATGCCAGCCTTTAGGTTATATTATATTAGATTATATAGACCATGAAGATCTGTCAACTTTCAGATGTCTAGGTTATTTTTGGGAACCAAGTTGTTGCCAGGTTTAGGTCTGGATTATATCTGGGGACAATATACAATCTGTCAACTTTCCTGTGTATTATTTTGTTCTCAGCAACCAAGATATGCCAGTCTTCAGGTCTAGATTATATCAGTGGACACCATGAAGGTCTGTCAATCTCCATGTGTGTAGGTTATTCTCAAGGATTAAGCTGTGTCCATCTTTAGGTCTAGGTTATACCCAGGGACACAGTGAAGGGCTGTCAAACATCCATGTGTGTAGGTTTTTCTTGAGGACCAAGGTGCTGGTCCTCAGATTTAGGTGGGGACACCTGTGTGTTGTTAACCCCAGAGCTAGTGAGTTCTTATGAGGAATACTGAGGAGCGATGAGCTGTGCAGACTTAAGTGGTTCAGGTCTGTGTGTTAAGCTTAGGGTGCAAGAGTAGGCCAATCCACAATGAACTTGTTAACTTTCACTAACCCCACAATAATAAGATAGTGCTGCTATGACCCTTATGTGCCATTTAATATTTTAAGTTGAATCTCTGCATCACCAATTATTTGTCGGCATTTGTGCCATCACACTTCCATGGGAATAGCTATTAATTTCCAGAGTTGATAGCATTCACTTATGTGAGTCCCCAGTTGTGTCAAATGTTCCCACTATCGATGTCACACTGTTTTTTTTTGTAACTGAAAATGAACAAATGGTTGCTGAGCAGCAGTGCTGCTATGTTGCAGTGGCACAATACATCATCCTAAGTCAGCGCATGCTAGTAGTTCGCAGCTGGATGTCGCTCAAGGTGCTCCAAAACACAAATAAAGTATTTTAAAATCAGTCACCCATGTTTACTGCAGGATAAACCCTATTTCAGTATTTGTTGGTGAGATAAAGAACAAAAATCTGCAAGAAAAAAAGGTGTCATGAAGAGGTAAACAATCCATAAAAATAATATTCAACAATCATGCAAAACAAAACAGTCATATCCAATAAACAAGACAAATGTGATAAATTATTGAAAACATTCCTGCAGAGTAGTTACAGGCAAGGGCTCCTAAAATGTACATAGTCCAAAAAACTGGTAGAAAGGAAAAGGTCCAAGGGCTCTGTAGCAGCCAAAACCCATCTCTCACCCCTGTGCTGAAACTCTCAGAAAATCGAGGAGACAACCCTGGCTTAAAAAGAATGAAAAAATATCTTTAAGACAGCCATACGCACAATAGTGACACCTATCCTCACCACTGACTTTTTGAACTAATGGCACGGAGGCCTTTCTAAACTCTTACACAACAACAAAACACAAAATTCACAAACAAGGAAGGTAAAACTACTACCATCCCCACACTGCGACTATGGCAAGCCAAATTATCATTTAGAGATATCTTTAACAACATTTAAAGATATCTCTCTATTATGAAAAATAATCTTGGAAGTAGATGAGATGTGATTTTCTCGGAGAGACACTTATACGTCCCACGAGACAAGTCCACGCCCAGGGCTGGAAATAAAGGACAAACAGTGGATGACAAAGTAGAACGTCATAAAGAATTGAAAAACGCTGGCGCGATACACATGCACAGCAGGTTAGAGATAATGGAAGTACGAAAATTCGAAAGTCTCAAAAAAAGGATAGTAAAGATCGCATTAGCGCAAACAAACGGAAATTATTACTTGGTGAATTAACGTAACAGTGAAAAGAGATCGAATATATTGTTCAGATTTAAACTTTGAGTCGGAGAATTAAAATATCCCAAAAACATTGTTGGGATGTGAAGTCCCTTGAGACGGAAACTTTTAACATGAGATTCTTTCAAGTCACGCTCTACTTACAACTATTTTCAAACAAGACCACGGTCATCTAACCTCAGTAGTGAGAATGCTTTTGACAGACACACTTCCTGCGCTCTCAGCTCTTATAAATTTTATCAGGACAATACTTTTATATGTTCTAGATGACACGTCAACAACAAAGGAAAGAAAGGGCATGGACAAACATTCAAAAAAGTCATTTGATTTATTAGAGAGAAAGAAACGATATCCACTCATAGGCAGTTATACGTTGCGTTGTCACAATGTAAGTCCAAACATGGAATCAACATTCAATGCAATGTTGAAGAAAAGTTAATTCCAAATATTGTTTCTACTCAAGTTTTAAAGTAAAAGTGAAAATAATGCATATGTAACAATTCCCATGAAAATAACAATCTCTTAAAATTGTATATTCGGTTAACCAAACCCGGGGGTGGGCAAGCGAAGCGAGCAGGGGGCAGAGCCCCCTAGCAAAGGGGTCCTCAATCACTGTCCTGGAGAGCCGCAGTGGCTGCAGGTTTTTGCTCCAACCCAGTTGCTTAATAAAAAGCACTTATTGCTAAAGTAACACTTCTGCTTCACTTTAGTGATTTTGAGCCCTTATTGCTTAATTTTGTCTGAAACAGCTATTTTAATTGCTCCTTTTTATCAATAACATGCAAATGACAAGAGAGAGCAGCATTTCTCCATTTAGCTTATTCACATTTACACCTGTGTGTATTTATCTGCACTATTGGGTTTAATTAAATACTTGGAAGAAAAATGAAGAGAAAAAAGTGAAGGACTGAGAATTACTCGTCCATTTTAGCCTTCAAATCATTTGCATGATAGAAAGGGAAAGAAAATCTAGGCTATGAGAATGACCTGACATAGCAGAGTTAATTTCATTTCATAGCTTGTTAGTGCTTTATTGGCAAGAATTGCTTTCTAATTAAGCAACCAGGTCAGAACAAAAACCCTGCAGCCACTGCGGCTCTCCAGGACTGGGATTGAGGACCCCTGAACTAGTCTGTTTAAATCATTTAAAGATATCTGTAAATACACTGGAAGTTACTTAAAGATATCTATAAATTACCTAAAAAAGTCAGTCATTTTTAAGTAACAACTTGGACTAAAATATTCTAAGCCAAAGTGACATTTGGAGATGTCTGTAATTGATTAGAAGATATCTGTAATGAATTTAAGATATCTTTAATACCATTTCATAAAGATATATCTAAATGATTTACAGATATCGTAATTTCATATAAAGATATCTTTAAAAGATTTAGAGATACTGTCTCTGTAAATGTTTTCAAGTTATCTTTAAATGTTTTCGATACCATATCTCTAAATGATAATTTGGGACTGTTTCCCCCCTGTCCCGCTTTGTTACTCTCCACTGCTGTAAATCAGCTGCTTGCCGGCTTTTAGCAGCATAAAGGGAATGTGCAGCCACTTGTGTGCGGATTGAAATCTGCCCGTCAACTGACCACTAACACGGCTCGTCCGCTAGAGAAGAGGACTCTGCCACGCCGGTAAGTGAAGGAAGGCATTGTATAAAATGTACAAATCTGATTGTTACTGGAATGATGCCCTAACGTTAAGCTTCTTGTGGGTATTCGTTTAACTTTCAGCACTGCACCAGTCGACTCTAGACTGTGTTATATGTGGTTATACACCGATGGCTGCTGGTTCTTCCAGCTCACCGTAGCCGCCAAAGGACCCAGTGATGGTTCTACTACCGTCACATTCAGACTATTGCATACATTTTTCATGATGTGTTTGAATTATTGTTGATTTGTTACTTGAACACTGCTGTTACATTTTACCACGTGTTTTTGAATAATTTGAAATCAGGTCATTTTGTACCACATTCTAGAAAGTTGTCTAATGCACTTGTTATGATTTGTTTTTGTTTTATTTTTTTTTTTTACAGTCTTCTGAAGTTTTTTCAAGACTTTTACTTTTTCCATTGTATGTGTTTTGGTTCACTGATTTCATTTGATATTATTTTTGTTCTGACGTTGTTTTGATGTAGTTGTAAAGTATTCACGTCTTTTCCAATGCCATTTTGTTTTTCATGTTCGCTGCCATTTTCTATGATTTTTGATATACAGCTGCTCAGGTGGCTGCTACTGTGGAATGATCAGAGGTTACAGCCTGTGATGTAATAAGGTCACCAGTTGTCACACGCATGCGAGTAGGGAGCAGCCGGCCTGCTCAACGGACCGCAATAATTCACAGAAAACGGGTTTGGAACAGAGTACTAACACAACTCTCTTTTATTCAGCAGGAAAACAGATGAGTAAACTACCTTTACGAAGACGCACACTCGATGTCCCTTCCATGTTTACAACAACTGCTACCTCCCTTCTGTCCCGTTCTGATGACATCACTTCCAGTTTCCTGGATTTTCCCATCATACCCGTTATAAATAATGTCCCTTATATAAATCTGACTTTTTCGCTAATACGTTGACCTGGTTGTAATTTAATGTTTGAATGTGCTAGTCTGAACAAGACTATTGGACCTTTTCACTTTTCAGGAATGGGCCTAATGCTGCAGCATCAGTAGCACCCACCTTTGCCCTGGTCAGTGGACAAAGCCATGGCAAAACTCTTTGAGGAGCAGAATAAGTGTGGCGAACAATCCTGAATTGAATGTTTGGATGACATCTTGTAAGATAATTGAAACTAAAAATATTTATTGCATTAATAATGTTTAGAATTGCTTGTATTTCATTAACATTGTAGAGCACTGCTTAATAGCATAGTATGCAACAGTAGTGTCATCTAGTGACCATTTTCAGTATTACACCTAAATGGATTTGCAACATTATTTACATTTTTTTGAAATGCTGAATTAGTGTATTGATAATTTTTTTTATTTTCTACACACACATGCTGCACATGCAAGCTTATATCTGTCTGTTGAAGTGAAGACTAATACAGAAGACTTCTAATATACTGTGCTGTGGATTAATTTCATATTAAGATCTGAAACTGGATCTTCCCTGAAAACATTTTAATTGAATTACTGCTGTGAATGTCAACTATTGCAGCACAATCAGTCCTTTAGTTTTCTTTCAATCATAGCCCAATTCCAAACTCAGACTGCACAGCACCAACATTGGGACTCAGGATTAAACTGTTCAGAAATACAAAAATGTCCCTCAAGGGAGAGGAAGAACAATGAAACCTCTGGCTTGGAATAGCAAAGCCAATGAAGAATCTTTATAAAAAATGTTTTATTTTCATTGAAAGAAAAAGGCAATCCAAAAAGCAATGGCAATATCCAAATAGCAGTAGCAAAAATTCAATAAACCAGAATATCCGATCCAATTTACTAATAAGAATTTCACTCCACCAACTTCAGTGAACCTCTGAGGGCCTCACTGCCCAGCCTGAAATATAAAGTTGGAGGGCGGTCCCTCAATAGTGATGTAATGCTGACCACGCCTCTTTGGGTTCCACCCATTGAAAACAAGGAATGTATCCTTTAAACACATACTGTATATACCAAGTATGGAGCTTAAATAATAAATGAACATAACAATATTAACAAAACATATTTAAAAATAATAAACACATGAAAACTAATACTTCATAATAATCTAGTCAATCAACTATGTGTAACAGCACAAGGTTTGGAACCTCACGCATGTTTTTCGGCATAAAAAGTGCAGACTGTCAGAGGCAAGAACGAGAGCCATTGGAGAGCAAGACAGAGGAAGACTCTCCATTTCATTACAGAGACACCTTGATGTCAGAGACAACATCCAAACATAAGGCCAACTGATGAATCTAAAAGATAACTCGCCCTCTGACTTTTACGGAAAGTATTGTTTAAGCTTAATGACTTTAAAGTCTGGGTGCATCAGGGCTTTACATTTAGACTTTTTCATCACTCACAATTTTCTGTCATATTTTTCATTTAGTTAATTTGGTTTTATTCTGTTTTAATAAACACTGATTAACTTTTAATTGTCTATACGGTATATTGTCTTTACATTGTAAGTGAATGAAGTAATAAAGCAGATCAAGGGCACCTGAAGTGGGGAGATTGCAGTCTCTTAATTTCCCACACAGTTAGCAAGCCTACGAAAACATCCCAAAAGATCATCATTGGCTGATAAGTTACATTAACCATCAGCCTCCATGTGTCAAGTTTATTCCTGTGGACCTTAGGTGTGGGTTAGGACACTGTGAAGGTGTGTCAGCCTTTATATGTCTAAATTATTCTCGTAGACCAAGGCAGCGTTTAGGTCTGGGACACCTGTGCGTTATTCATGCTAGTGAAGAGCTAGTGAGTCCCTGTGTGCAGTCATCACTCATCGTGCGTGTGTGTGTGTGTGTGAGTGTTTGTGTGTTTCTTTCTGTGTTTGTGTTAAGCTTAGGCCAACTCATACCAAACCTGGTATGATCGAGTAACTCCATGACAATACAGCCTCCAACAAAACAAACAGAGAGTGGTTCAACAGTCAGACCGGGTAAATTTGTTTAATTGAACTGGTAATAGGAATTAAAGGTAAAACTGTTTGCCCTTGATTGTTGTGCATCAATTGAATGCATTTGTATTTTATGTTTTATTGTTGTTTTTAGTAGTTAAGAACTATTATTCTAAATGTTTTATGGCATTTCTGCTGGTTTCACTTATAATTCGTTTTTTTTTGTGTGTGTGTGTGTGTGTGTGTTCTGTCCCTTTAAAAGTGTCTCAAATCCCTGTGTTTTATGGGTGAAACTCCATGAGGCAGGGCCACCATGGTGTCACAGCTGCTGGGTCCTTAACACCATCTTAACACCAGCAAGACCAAGGAGCTGGTGGTGGATTTTAGGAGGCCCAGGCCCCTTATGGACCCCGTGATCATCAGAGGTGACTGTGTGCAGAGGGTGCAGACCTATAAATATCTGGGAGTGCAGCTGGATGACAAATTGGACTGGACTGCCAATACTGATGCTCTGTGTAAGAAAGGTCAGAGCAGACTATACTTTCTGAGAAGGTTGGCATCCTTCAACATCTGCAGTAAGATGCTGCAGATGTTCTACCAGACGGTTGTGGCGAGTGCCCTCTTCTACGCGGTGGTGTGCTGGGGTGGCAGCATAAAGATGAAAGACGCCTCACGCCTGGACAAACTTGTTAAGAAGGCAGGCTCTATTGTAGGATTAAAGTTGGACAGTTTAACATCTGTGACAGAGTGACGGGCAGTAAGCAAACTCCTGTCAATCATGAAGAATCCACTGCATCCACTGAACAGGATCATCTCCAGACAGAGGAGCAGCTTCAGCGACAGACTGCTGTCACCATCCTGCTCCACTGACAGACTGAGGAGATCGTTCCTCCCCCACACTATGTGACTCTTCAATTCCACCCGGGGGAGTAAATGCTAACATTACTCAAAGTTATTGTCTGCTTTTTATTTTTTCATTTTATTACTATTTAATTTAATATTGTTTTTTTGTATCAGTATACTGCTGCTGGATTATGTGAATTTCCCCTAGGGATTAATAAAGTATCTATCTATCTATCTATCTATCTATCTATCTATCTATCTATCTATCTATCTATCTATCTATCTATCTATCTATCTATCTATCTATCTATCTATCTATTATATAGTGCCTTATCTATCTATCTATCTATCTATCTATCTATCTATCTATCTATCTATCTATCTATCTATCTATCTATCTATCTATCTATTATATAGTGCCTTATCTATCTATCTATCTATCTATCTATCTATCTATCTATCTATCTATCTATCTATCTATCTATCTATCTATCTATCTATCTATCCTTATCTATCTATCTATCTATCTATCTATCTATCTATCTATCTATCTATCTATCTATCTCTGCCCATTTGTCCCAGCCATCAGTTTTGTACTGTAGCTGTTGGAATTCTTTTGTAAGAATTGAATTTTCCTCTGATTTTCTGTCTTTCTTTATCTTTTTGTACACTAGTTAAAGAATTGTGATTTCTGGATTTTGCTGTAGGATTGCAACTCCCTTCCACCTATTTTTGTTCTTGTAAGTATTTAGCTGGAATGTTTCTGTTTTCTCAATTAAATTAATTTTTTTATTAAAATAAAGATTCTGTTGCCCTTTTTGAGTACAAGTGAATGGTAAACAATTATCCTTTTTCTTGTGGGGCTTTTACAAGTTTCATGCATGCACGTCACAAGGTCACCTTCTGGGTTCATCAAAAGTAGGCACTACCACCCAGACCTGCCACCTGCCCCTTCTGGTTCATGGGCTATAAAAGCAGGCTGCCTTGCTTAGGATCCTGTATTACTAACTGTCAAGAACAGTAGATTTAGATGCTATTAAATTTATTTTTTAAGCCAAAAGCCATTTTGGGCCTGCAAAGCTTGAGGAAGGTCACTGGAGCTGGAATTAAGCCCCACTAGGTTGAGGCTCTTTCTAGGCAGGCAAAGGAGGCCTGGCTTGACTAGTAAAGCTTTCTTTTTCTGGAGCATTTGGAGGCCTTACATGTTTTTGCCACGTCTAAGACTCCCAACCATAATAGTGTTTGACTCAGTCTTTAAAGGTGTCTGATTCCTCGAAGTTTCATACAACATTGATGATGTTAGCAGTGCTAATTGTTAAACTATTTTATTATAGTTTTCTGCCAAGGAGCATTTGGCTTCAGGGGTTTTACCTCAACTTTGATTTTCTAGCTCCTGTAGTATAAATGTTTATGGTTGACCCAATATGCTTGGAGAGTAATCCTAGAATGCTGGGGTGACAGTTTTGCTGTAGCATATGTTTATTTGATTATTTAAAAATAAACTAGAATATACAGTACTGTGAAAAAGTCATAGACATATGTAAAAAATCTCAAGTAAAAATCTTTTCAAGAATAAGTCAATGAAAATTTCCAAAATGTTAAAATATACTACAGAGAGCAGTAACCATTAAAAAAACTACATCAGATCAATATGTATTTATTTTAGACTCCATCAATGAACACTGTGGTGCTGCTTTATATGAAAACCATTTGGTACTTTGTAACAGTCATCTTGGAAAACGTTCCCCAGTCCTTGTGCACATCTCGTCTCCCAAGGTAATGCCAGGCCGACTTGATGAGGTAGAGATCAGTGCTCTGTGGAGGTCGTCTCATCTTGTTGTTCTTTTTTTAACTGGACTTTGTTTCTGCTTTGGAGGAATGGCATATAAGCAGCAACCCAACCGTGAAGATGACTACTGACAAAACTTCTCTGGACTATAGAGAGCTGATAGTATTACTGAGCTTCTTGTTTTAAAGTGATATCAGCTTGGTGTTATCTCTTGGCTGCTGCACTTAATTCTTAAGACCGACCATTACATTTCTGGTCCTCAACTTTATTGTTACCTTGTACTTCAGAAGAGCTTGGACAGCACATCGTCAGACTTCAGTCTGCTGCAAGACTCAGGGTCGTCTTAATGTATGGGCACTGGATGAGGTCTCCAGGAGCATAGGAGCAATGCACGAATCATGGTAATAGCAGCATCATGCTGTAGGCAGCATTGAGGGAAAGCTGAAAGAAAAAAAATGCAGAGACCTTCTTAATAATAACCTGCTCCAGAGGGCTCCAGGCCTCAGCTTGGGCTGAAGGTTCACCCTCCAACAGAACAATACATCTGGTACACAAAGCAAAGACAACACTGGACTAGCTTACTGTAGATACAACTCTGTGGCTGTCGTTAAGTGGCCCGGCCAGCGCCCAGACTTGTCTCTGTAGACCCCTGTCTCCATCCAACCTGCTTGAGCTTGAGAAGGTCTGTGGAGAAGAATGGCAGAAAATCATCAAATCCAGATGTGTGAAGCTTGTGGCGCCATAGCCAAAATGACTCCAGGCTATGGTACTTCAACCAAGTAAATAGTTGAATTGTGTTAATATGATGTTTCATCCATCCATCCAATATCCAACCCACTATATCCTAACTACAGGGTCACGGGGGTCTGCTGGAGCCAATCAAAGCCAACACAGGGCGCACGGCAGGAACAAACCCCGGGCAACCCACCGCATGATGTTTCATTTTCTTATGTTTAATACATTTGCAAAATTTTCCAAAGTCCTGTATCTGCTATACAAACAGTGAAAAGGAAGATTAAGTCTGTAAAAGGACAATGATGACTAATTCACTTTAATATACGATAATCAAAAGACAAAACATCTGTGTTACATAAAGTGCTTGTTAAAAAGTCACATCTGTGGTATTTAACTCATAGAATGTTATGAGCCTTGCAGCAATAAATTACTGACGATGCCTTCTTGAATTTTATGTGACTTTATTTTTTATTTGAATTGCACCTGACTGGAAATCCTGCTACCTGAGGCAGCTGAAATTCATTAAACCTCTTTATGTACGTGTGGGTGTGCATGTAGGTATGTGTTTATTTGAAATTCAAAAGAAGAAACCTTATGTTAAAAATTCACGCATCATCTACTGATGTTTTGTGAACCTGCAAATATTGAATATATTCACAAGACAGACTTAGTATATTTTTCCAGTGAATGGAGAAGTACCTCCCTTAGGCAACTATGTGAGAAATGTGCTGAAAAAACGAGCCATGAACACAAAAGAATGCATTCAATATTTCATTTTTTTCTAGATGGAATGTTGCATAATTCAAAAGGAACCCCACCTCACCGTGCCCTCCTGCACAGAGACTGTTGCCATAGAAGGTGTGGAGGATGAATGACTTACAGTAAAAAAGTGAATTGAGGACTGAAGATTACACAGTGACTAAATACATGAGTTGAATTGCTTGATTCCGATTGTAATACACTGACAGTGGGCTGACCCTCTCTTGAACCTCGGGGTAGTGATGTTGCTTCATGGACTACACATCCCAGATTAAAAGCCCTGTCATTGATTTTGTTTAAATTAATACACATAACTGTTTCAAGGTGAATAACCCAGTTAAAGCAGAAATTCTGGTTTCTTAAAAATCTGTGTTCATATGCACAAGTAATATTCTGGAGTTCTCTCTTGTTAAAATATTCTGACTTTAAATTGAACAAAAAAAAAAGTTAAACATCATAATTGGCCACTGTGAATTTGAAAATACGAATGTGATCATTTTCTTGCCTTTTATAAACTAGGGGGCTTTGCCCCCTGCTCGTTTCATTCGCCAACCTCACGGTCTGTGCTACGCGCCAGCCACTTCGCATCTCTGTTGCTCTCGTATGTGGATTTTACTTTCACCAAACAACAAAACTTTTAATTCTCGCGGATAGGCCTCTTCATTGAGAAGAAACTCTACTTTTCCCTGATGGCAACATGAATTATCCATCCATCCATTTTCTAACCCGCCGAATCCGAACAGGGTCACGGGGGTCTGCTGGAGCCAATCCCAGCCAACACAGGGCACAAGGCAGGAACCAATCCTGGGCAGGGTGCCAACCCACCGCAGGACACACACAAACACACCCACACACCAAGCACACACTAGGGCCAATTTAGAATCGCCAATCCACCTAACCTGCATGTCTTTGGATTGTGGGAGGAAACCAGAGCGCCCGGAGGAAACCCACGCAGACACGGGGAGAACATGCAAACTCCACGCAGGGAGGACCCGGGAAGCGAACCCGGGTCTCCTAACTGCAAGGCAGCAGCGCTACCACTGCGCCACCGTGCCGCCCTCCCAACATGAATTAGACGATCGAAAAGTGTCTGACTTAAAGTTTAAAGCCGATCAATATCTATATACATCTGTCATATCACCTATGCTCACATATTTGATCTCTTTTCGCTGTTCCGTTATTTCACAGAGTAATAATTTCCATTTGTTAGCGCTAATGCGATCTTTACTATCAATTTTTTGAGACTTTCGAATTTTAGTACTTTCATAATCTCTAACCTGCTCTGCATGTGTATTGCACCAATGTTTTTGAACCTCTTTACAACGTTCTACTTTGTCTTCTGCTCTTTGTCTTTTATTTCTGACCCCACTTGGAGCTGAGAGCGCAGGAAGTGTGTTTGACAATAACATTCACATGAATGAGAAGTGAGTGGACCGTGGGCCTGGTTGGAAATGTTTGAGAGGAGGGCAGGACTTGTCGAAATCTCTTGGCAAAAAGTCTCATCTTGTGGGATCTGAAGTTATCTCTCGAGAAAGTCTTGTCTCAGGATTTCCTTTTATAATAGAGAGATATGCTTAGTCCAATGGATGCTTTATTTATAGGTGTCTCATACTGGATTATATGCAGCATGCTCTTTTGTGCTTGGCTGTATGACTGAGCCTTACAAAGGAGCGACCTACTGGTATGTGTGCTTCTGGCTTTACACCTAGTGCTGCTGGAATAATGGTAATGCATGTATTTTTACTTCAATAAAATCACTATTGCATTAGGTTATCTGTTACTTTAAAAAGTGATTATACTACATCACACACGTCACTTATAATGTGTTACCCTTCTGCTCTGGAGATTGTGTTGCTGAGTTTAGCAATGTATGTTCAGCTCATCAATATAAATTTAGTGATTTCTGAAATATTGAATCAGATTATTTCAGACAGAAGAAGGAATAACACGATCACCCGAACATTTGCCACTGGAAATGTATTTTATGGATGCTTCTCCCTGTACCTACTGAACGTGTGTGTGAACTGCGTGTGAAGCAAATACATGCAAAAGTTAACATAGTGTAACAGACATGTACTGACTGCAAAATTCTTAACAGTAACCCATTTAAGGGTTTACATGGTCACATGACCAGATTATTCATAGAGAAATCTACGTCTGTTAAACAGGTTTCTTAGTAACCAGTAACCCAATTTCACTAATCAGAATAAAGGCTTACAATGCATTTTAGAAATGATTATTGAGGTGCATGTAAAGGCACGTATTGTGGATGTGAATTTTGCATTTGTTCACTCTCTCTGCATGGATTTTTCTTTGGATATTCTTATTTTTCTCCCACATCCCCAAAGGCCGACAGTTAGCCTGATTGATGATTCCAGACTAGCCCTGTGTGACTGTGAGTGGATCCTGTCTTTTGCCCACTGCTTCCACGATAGAACTATGATCCTAAATTAAATAAAACAGGTCTGACAATTTTACATCATGTTAAAATAAAATGTTAATAATGTATGGTTTCTGATTACCACTTGTTGATTCTCTTCAACATTTCTAGGACATCAAATGCCAGTGCTGACAAGACTGCATATATGAGAAGGTACCCAAAAATAACAGGAATTGGAAAAAAACTTTACTTACTGAAACTTTAGTCTCCTTCAAAGTACCATCCATGTGAATGAATGCACTTGTCTGTTGCCTTCTACTGTTAAGCACCTAAAATCTGGAATAGGTTCCCGATACAGTGGAGCACTTTAAATAACTGCTAAAAACACATTACAGTCAACCCTCGTTTATCGCGGTTAATCCGTTCCAGACTCTGCCGCGATAAATGAATTTCCGCGAAGTAGGATTCTTTATTTATAAATCGAATATTTTCGCAGTTAGAGCATAGAAAACCTGTTTACGACCTTCTAAATACTGTACTTTATTATGGCTTTCTCATAGCTTCATTTTAGTTTAACCCTGATATTCTGTATATTTATTTAATTATCATTATCATTCATGGTGGCTCTGAAATCCGTACTAACCCCTACTTTCTCTTCTGTTCTTTTTCCAGTTTTCTGTGGTGGCGATCTGCTCCACCACCACCTGTTTAAAGCACCGTGCAGTCCCTACATTGAGGCCAGACGTCCACAAGACTGTCATCATCAAATTCTTCCATGTGAACCCTGAATACCATGAGGACTGATTGAGATCACTGATGTTAGGTAGAATACCTAGAGGAGGCTGGGTGGTCTCATGGCTTTGGAACCCCTGCAGATTTTTTTTTTTCTCCAGGTGTCTGGAGTTTTTTTTGTTTCTCCTGTCCTCCCTGGTCATTGGACCTTACTTTTATTCTATATTAATTAGTATTGCCTAATGTTATTTTTTATATTTTGTCTTTTTCCTCTTTCTTCATCCTGTAAAGCACTTTGAGCTACATCATTTGCATGAAAACGTGCTACAGAAATAAATATTGTTGTTGTGGTGGTGGTGCCTGGCCGGTCTCAGCATCAAATTATTGTGATACCCTTGTCAACTCCTGACAAAATACTGCCATGTTGAGAAGGTCCAGAGAAGAGCGACTAGGCTGATTCCAGGTCTACAGGGGTTGAATTTTGAGGAAAGATTAAAAGAGCTGAGCCTTTACAGTTTAAGCAAAAGAAGATTAAGAGGAGACATGATTGAAGTGTTTAAAATTATGAAGGGAATTAGTCCAGTGGATCGAGACTGGTATTTTAAAATGAGCTCATCAAGAACACAGGGACACAGTTCGAAACTTGTTAAGGGTAAATTTCACACAAACATTAGGAAGTTTTTCTTTACACAAAGAACGATAGACACTTGGAATAAGCTGCCAAGTAGTGTGGTAGACATTAAGACGTTAGGGACTTTCAAAACTCGACTTGATGTTTTCTTGGAAGAAATAAGTGGATAGGACTGGCGAGCTTTGTTGGGCTGAATGGCCTGTTCTCGTCTAGAGTGTTCTAATGTTCTAGAGTTTAACACTAAATAAAGTGAGGTCCTCGCAAACACACAGCTCTGGAAAACCTGTCGATTATGAACTGCCAAGATTGATCTGGCAACACCTCAAGTTTAGAATCAAATGACATAGAGGTTAAAATGGACAAGTCACAATAACATGCACAGAACAAGCAAACTACACACTGCTCAAGTCAAACTGCACACTGTATATTGCAGAGCTAACTACTGTGTGGACAAGTGTTTGCTCAACCACACGAGGCCATCAAACAATAGAAACAACGAATTTCTACATACATACCTGCCCTTTCTGTAACAGAATTCTGTGCTTCTCTGAAACCGCACTGCTAAAAATAAAGGTGCCAATGTGGATCTTCAGAGCAGTGCTCTACGGGAACCTTTCTTCGTTCTCAAAAGCACCATCCACATGAAGGCTCTAAAAAGAAGCTCTCTTTATTTTGGTCTGAAGCAGACTCCATAGGTAATAGATTGTAGCAGATTTGTGAAAAGCTAATGGGTTCACAATTTCAATTTTTAAAGGACACAATA
This sequence comes from Polypterus senegalus, assembly GCF_016835505.1. Lineage (NCBI taxonomy): Eukaryota > Metazoa > Chordata > Cladistia > Polypteriformes > Polypteridae > Polypterus > Polypterus senegalus. The sequence continues at coordinate 37,966,037 of NC_053159.1, forward strand.
ACACACAGTAAGGTTAGGTTTTCTTGACCTGTCAGTATCTTGATGTTAGCCTGCTACACAATAAAGATTTGTTTTGTCCAAGAACCTTTTCAGAGGCAAAAGAACCAACGTCCTATGCAAAGAATCCTTCACAGAATGAAATGGTTCTTTGTCAAGCAAAGGGTCTTTGAGGAGCCACACAGTCAGTAAAGTGCCATTAAAGATGTGTTATTTTTAAGGGTGACGTCTATCATACTGCTGGCTTCTTTTTTGCAAAATAGAAAGGGGCTTCCTTAGTGGCTTTTTTCAAATCTGGTCCTACTAAGTGTGGATGGAAATAAAGATGCAGTGTAATGTCCTGTCAATGATGTGTTCCAGATATTGGCCTTCTTAAAAAAAAGGTATACTTTTAAGGGAACAAATGGTACTGGACTGGAGTGTTCATACCTGGTTGATGTCGTGTGCTGCATGGCCAAAAACTGGAAAAGCTCCAACTGGAAGTGCAAATGTGCAATTAAAAACAATAAAGAAAAGAACAACCGCTAGCAATCATTTAACTTGGGAGGTGATTTTCAAGCCATGTCAAGTCATTACATTCAGCATATGATAAAAAATTTGAAGACAAAGCTGAGGTCTCCTTACGGCCATTTTAATAATATGTTACATTAAATCACTGAGGGAAGCTTACTTAGTTTGAAGAAAATGCGGTGGGCTGCTGGCTCTTATTCCACAGCCCACTAACAATTAAGTATTTTTTAAATAAATTTCCTATACACTTTTTAAAATAATGGTACTTTAGTGGCTTTTTATGGTTCTTTACTGGATTGTGTGGTTCCTCATATGACCTTTACTGAACAATCATTCTGGAGAGGGTTCTTTGCATGTAAAGTTGGTTCTTGTGCTTTGTGCCCAAAGTGAAATCTTTAAGGTATGGTAGGATAACAACAACAACAACATTTATTTCTATAGCACATTTTCATACAAATAATTTAGCTCAAAGTGCTTTACATGATGAAGAAAGAGAAAAAAGACAAAGTAAGAATTAAAATCAGAGCACTAATTAACATAGAATAAAAGTAAGGACAGAAAAAAGAAAAAAACTCCAGACGGCTGGAAAAAAACTAAAATCTGCAGGGGTTCAGGCCATGAGACCACCCAGCCCCCTCTGGGCATTCTACCTAACACAAATGATCAGTCCTCATTGTATTCAGGGTTCTCATGGAAGGACTTGATGATGACATTCACGTGGACTTCTGACCTTTAATCCATCAATGTAGGGACATCATGGTGCTTTGATCAAGTGGTGGTGGCGCAGGTCGCCACCACAGAAAACCAGAAGAACAACAGAAGAGAGAGTAGGGGTTAGTACGGATTTTGGAGCCACCATGAATAGTAATGATAATTAATTGAATATGCAGAGCATCAGGATTAAACTAAAATGAAGTTATGAGAAAGCCATGTTAAAGTAATGTGTTTTCAAAGTGCTCCATTTTATCAGCCTGGTGAATTCCTATTGGCAGGCTATTCCAGATTTTAGGTGCATAACAGCAGAAGGTCGCCTCACCACTTAGCTCTTGGAATTCTAAGCAGACACTCGTTTGAAGATCTGAGGTTACGATTTGGAATATAGGGTGTCAGACATTCCGATATATAAGATTGAGCGAGATTATTTAATGCTTTATAAACCATAAGTAGAATTTTAAAGTCAATTCTGAATGACAGGTAACCAGTGTAGTGACATCAAAACTGGAGAGATGTGCTCGGATTTTCTTTTCCTAGTTAGGATTCTCGCAGCTGCATTCTGCACTCGTTGCAGTCGATTGATGTCTTTTTTGGGTGGCCCTGAGAGGAGTGCGTTACAGTAATCTAGTCGACTGAAAACAAAAGCGTGAATTCATTTCTCAGCATCTTGCACTGTTATAAGAGGTCTAACTTTTGCTATGTTTCTTAAGTGAAAAAATGATGTCCTAGTGATCTGAATAATATGTGATTTAAAATTCAGGTCACAGTCAATAATTACTCCTAAGTTCATTACCTCCGTCTTGACTTTTAATCCTAATGCATCAAGTTTATTTCTAATAACCTCATTAAATCCATTATTGCCAATCGCTAAAATTTCAATTTTTTCTTTATTTAGCTTGAGAAAATTACGACCCATCCATTCAGAAAGGAAACCCTGAATTTGGCCAGTGTTATTGTATGACGCAGTAGTTCTTTTTATTGGTATTTCACAAATGTCTTACCATCTGTTCATGGTTATTTACTATATGGAACCTGCTACGGATCTGGTCACAGTACATAAATGGGTCTTTTGGGAAGCAAAAATGTTTCCTCTGTGCCGTCGATCTGAAGAACCGCTCGGTACCTTTTTTTAAGTACTCGGTACTTTTCCTCTCAAAATATAAACTTCTCCAGAAATCCTCCATCTTACAGGCTAGCAAGACGAAAAGCATTCGTGGAAAACGTTAACTAGGAGTTTTCTAAAGTTAAAACAGAAATGTGGATTCGTAACTTGTGAAAATTAAGAGAACATTTCAAACCTTTGAATAATAAAAAAAAACCAAAACCATTGAAATCCTAGCCTGTGTAGCCGGGCCTGTGCCCTGCGACAAACCTCGCCAGTCATCACTTTTGCAGCTTGTGATCGAGTGGGCGGCTTAGCCTGTCACTTGCTGTGAGTCAGTAGCAGGTCGGGGGTCGTAACTTCTATCATATTTCCAGAATTGTGTGGAACGCTTCGGCTTCTAAAGCGTTTCAATCGCTTCTGCCAAGCAGGGAAACCGACATTAAAAAGCTGTCAAAAAAATGCTGCATGCTGACTGAAGGAGATTTGACATGAATGCGGCTCCTCTTTACAGACTTGGTACACGAGGCGGACGGACGAACTCGTAGCCTTCTTTTGCTTCAGTTTTTGATCAATTCTTGCTGGCAACTGCGTCACTTCCCCATTGCTCACAAACTTGAGCTCATTGAATAAACAGAAAGAACAGTTGTGAGTACAATGGATGATGGAAGAGCTAGTAGCGCATCAAGGGGTACACTTGAGGACATTTTAGTGTTTAGGTATACGAGTGCGGCCGGACTTGTCAGCAGCACTGGGCACTGTGTGGTACAGGGTCACCGAAATGAATCAACTTGAATGAAAAGTTTTTACTTTGTCTTTAAAAGAAATATCACTGCCTCCAAACTGGCCGGTCATGTCTTCTCTGATGTCGTTACTGGTTTTCAGGAGATCACCGCACTCCGTCTCCCCCGAGTTTACTCGTCTCCAGTGAACAGCGCCTGTTGGGACGGCATTTGCGTCTTCAAATGCTCCTGAATTCAGCCTTCCAGAAAGTGATGTGCGTGAAGTAGAAAGCGATTTGTCGGGTTAGTAAAAGTTCCTCAGAATTTCCAATGAAAGCATTAAGAAGTATTTCCCAGTTCCAGTATTGGCAAAGCACATGGAGTTGCTGACTTTCCTCAAACGGTAAACTGATGGTACTTAGGAATACGCGTGGGCGACTTTCAAAACTGAGAATTCGTCGCTCTTCAGAGTGCAAGACACACGTATCAGACACAGGCGATCCTTAACAGACTTTCACTGTGTACATAAGCGACGGCATGTTAGATCTAATTGTGACTGGCAATTCATCCGGCGGCACACACTGACAGCAAAATAACGTGGCGCGCATGTGGACTGATGGCACTTGTGAGGAGCTGCTGGCGTTCTCTCGTGTAGAATTCAAAAGGCAGAGGCCGAGATGTGCTGGTCAACCTAAAGAGAGCAAACCACAAATGAAAAACGTGTCTGCTTACCTGCCAAGTGTTTGATTTTTGCTACACAGTAGTGAGAAATCCTTCTTGAAAGCAAACCTGCTCTTTGACGCACTGATGTAGAGTTTCGCGGGGTCTACATAGTTGAACAGAGTCTTGCTGCTGACAAATCAATAATGGCTTAGAAAGGTCATTTGGGGCAATGAAGCGTTATAAACATCGTGAAATCACTGAGTTGGAGGCATATTTACTAAATAGCAGGTAAAGTGGGTCCGTGGCTTAATTGAGACTGCAGACTGAAAAAAAACTAAGCCTGGTACTGTTTTTTTATTTTTAATTTTTTAACATTTATTTTTATTTTTGTTTTTATTTTCTATTAGTTTTATCATAACTCTGATATTGTGCAACAATCATGTTAAGCTTTGACATTACACACTCTCTCTCTCTCTCTCTCTCTCTCTCTCTATATATATATATTATTATTATTATTATTATTATTATTATTATTATTATTTTATTAATCCCGAAGGAAATGACTTGGTTTTTCGCATACCCCTTGGGGTCAGAGCGCAGGGTCAGCCATTCTACAGCGCCCCTGGAGCAACTGAAGGTTAAGGGCCTTGCTCAAAGGCCCAGCAGAGTAGCATCTCTTTTTTGGCAGTGACGGGGATTCGAACCGGTAACCTTAGCCTCAGAGCCACCACTCCGCCCTAATATACAGTATATATACAGTATACTGTATATAAAGACATCGCTGATAATCTCAGGTGTTGTTTCTATAAATGGTTCTTTAGTGGTATTTATACTATACACCTCCTGTGTAGTGCATTTTGAAGTTTAGATGACTTCTCCCTGGGTTTCCGCAAAACAACTGTGGGGTGGGCGAGCGATCGATTTTTCAAGCTCAGGGTCCACCCCCTCCTAATTCCACCCCTAGGTACACGGTGGCGAATGCTTTGAGAGGAGCTGTAAGTTTTCTTTTAATGGTCAAGGTTATGTTTGCAATACAGTATGTACATTTTACGACAGTGTGTTCTTATTTGCTTTAAAGTGTTTGGGGTTAGAGGGTGAGTGTCTGGCGGGATTGGTGGTTCGGAAATAAACGCCTTGCGCTGAGACAAACTACACCTGTACGCTCTCGTATTGTATGCAACATTTTGGAGACAAGGAAGGCTGAATTTTCACTCCCACCACCTTCCCCCTTTCTTTCCCTGCCTGAAGAGCCTCCAGTGCCTTGGTCCCGCTGGCTGGAGTCTTTTGAAACTTACCTCCTGGCTCTTGATTTGCAAAATGTAAGCGATGCGCGCAAAAGGGCTTTGCTCCTACACTGTCTGGGAACAGAAGGACAGCGCGTGTTTAAGACTTTGGGGAATGCAGCCACATACTCAGCTGCTGTGACTCTCCTGGAGACGCACTTCTCCTGCTCGCAAAGTGTTATTCTCCAACGAATCCTATTTCGTAAACGGCGACAGCAGGCAGGCGAATCGGTTCACCAATACGTAGATAACCTAAGGGGTTTAGCCTGTTTATGCAACTTCGGAGACATGCAAGATGAGTTTATTAGGGATCAATTGGCTGAGTACACGAACAATCCAAAAGTCCGCGAAAAGCTCTTGCTAGAATCAGATGATTTAAGTCTATCACGGGCAATCCACATTGCATTTCAGATCGAGTCTGCCGCGGAGTTCGCCACCAAACTTGACACATCTTCTGCTTCCTCAGCACTGACAGGAGACGCGGCTCAAGCGCTGCAATGCACAGAAGACTCGGAGAACTGCAACGAGGATCCCAGTGCGTAGCTTACGCGACAGCTTCCTCCAAGACCCCAACGTTTCTGCGGACATCGTGGCTCTAAATCACACTCAACGAGAGTGCAAAGCTGCCCTGCCAGGGGTCAGATATGCCAGCGCTGCAATAAAGGCAATCACTTCGCGAAAGTTTGCTGTTCCGCTCCGGCAGCGTCAAAGCCTGTGACAATTCATAATGTGACATCTAGGCATATCTTTTAAAACCTGCACAGTAGAACTAGACAACGTATGCCTTCCGCTTTTGCTAGATACTGGGGCAACAGTGTCTCTGTTAAATCTAAAGACTAAGAAGCAGTTTTTCCCAGATGCTCCAGTCACCAATCTCTGTGGCTATGCCAGCTCTGAGACTGACATTGTGGGTTCAGTTGAGCTGTCAGTACGCTATGGTTCTAAGTTTCTTCCTCAATTCACATTTCATGTCTCCCGCCGTGGTGCCAACCTGGATCTTTTTAACAGCCTTGGTTTTCCCCTTGTTGACACTAGTGGATCTGTAATTCTTAATGTCTTCTCCCCTTGGCAACAGAAGTGGCCATCATGTTTTGATGGACTTGGCTGTCTTTCTGCCTTTCATCACCAGCCTTTGCTAGATCTCACTGTGCCTCTTGTCATCCAGCCACCACGCCGCATCCCACTGGCTTTTCGTGACGGGGTATCTGCCGAACTGCAACGCCACCTAGAGGCTGGAATTATATAACCTATTGTAGCGACCCGTGGAGGAGTCTTTTAAGATTTCGAGCCGAACTCTGCCGTGCACCTCTCCGAAGCTGTCGGCTAGCGGCTTGCCAGCGTCATGCACGCAACTGCACCCAGCTCTTTAAGAAAGAGAACACTCGTGCCCCATACACCGCACGACTCCGAGTGTCTCGGTAGTTTGCTTAGATAAAATCTTAGCAATAAACCAGCTCTGTCCTGTTATATCTTTTTATTACAGAAGATAGTCAGAAACAAAAGCTCAACATTATTGCGCGGCCATTGCCAAGGTCAAGCACGAAGACACATGTCAATAAATTGGTACTTTTTTACAAAATAAATAACCCCCGGACGGCGATAACCCAAACCCACCCAACCAATTAAATACAAACACACCATTATTTACAACACAAATGACAATACGTAAATTCCGACATACAATAAGCTTTTTATAAAATTACCCATAATTTCCCCGCAAACTATTTACATAAATTACCCATGAGGCGTCACTCCGCCAGCGCTTGCTGCCGGGTTGTTACACTATTAATGCTGCCCTATGGATTTCCAATTTGGTTGTTGCAAAAAAAAAAAAAAAGTCAGGGGAACTAAGAATCTGTGTCGATCTAAGAGCAGTAAACAAGGCAGTCATTACTGACAAATACCCTCTGCCAACATCAGAGGAGCTAACTACACAATTTTATGGATCTCGTTTCTTTACAAAGTTAGATCTCCGTCAAGGATATCTGCAGGTGCCACTCCACCCCAGCAGTCGAGACCTGACTGCATTTGTCACTCACATTGGGGTTTTCTGATATACTAGAATGCCATTTGGACTTAGTTCAGGCCTGAGCCACTTTCAGAAGATAATGTTAACCATCTTGGCAGGGATTTCAGAGGGGTTGTCATTTATCTTGATGATATAGTTGTGCATGGTTCCACAACCTCTACCCATGATGAGCGTCTCAAAAGAGTGTTTTCAGCTCTGGCCAAGCATAATCTCACTCTTAATGGTGATAAATGTGTGTTTTCTGCACCTTCACTTGAATTTGTGGGTTTCTGACTATCTGCAGATGGTTTAACCCCACTCCAGTCTAACACAGAGGCAATTCAGAGAATTCCAGAGCCCACGTCAGTAACACAAGCTGCTTCAATTTTTGGGTATGACTGCACAATATCTACGTTTTCTGCCACAATACTCCTCCACTATTGCACCCTTATGTCAACTTTTGAAGAGAGATGCTCCCTGGGCATGGACTCCAGCCTGCACAGAGTATTTTTCAGTTACTAAAGGCTCAGCTTATTTCACCTCCTGTGCTGGCACACTTTGACCTCAATAGTCCCACCATAGTCACTTGTGATGCATCTGGAGCTGCTCTTGGGGCTGTACTGTCTCAGATTCAGGAGGGGACTGAGAAACCTGTGGCATTTGCTTCTAGAGCTCCTAGCCCAGGTGAACAGAAATACTCAGTCTGTGAGCGAGAAGCACTGGCATGTATCTGGGCTTGCGAACGGTGGCACATGTATCTGTATGGCCGTGCATTTACACTCAGAACTGACCACCAAGCACTCTCACTACACTGCTTTCTATATCATGGTTCTGGTCACAGGCCACTAAGACTGCACTGCTGGTCAGAGCATCTCCAGCAGTAAAATGTTAAACTCCAGTATACTCCTGGGTGCCACAATGTGGTGGCTGACCTACTGTCTCGGTTCTCGGCTCCCCCTGCCCATGACTCCCTGCCCTTATTCTGCTGAGCCTAAACTTGTTCAGCTTCTTCACACACCTCTAGAAGCCGCGGTGTCACTCCAGGAGCTGCAGCAGGCCTCAGAGCAAGACCCTGTGCTCACTCACTCAGCTTCGTACTTTTATCAGGCAGAGGTGGCCTACTCAAGTACCGGCTGGGATGACACCATTTCATCGTGTCAAGGATGAACTCACTTGCTGGAATGAAAGCTGTGTCACTCGTGGTCTCTGCACAGTAGTTCCAAGGTCTCTCCAAACACGAGTCCTGGCTATGGCACATGAGGTCCATTTGGGTATTGTCCGTGTTAAGCAACGATGTCGCAACCTTGTGTGGTGGCCAGGGATTGATGCTGATACTGAAGCTCTGGTCAAGGAATGCCCTGCTTGTCTTATTAGCGGAAAAATGGGTCCTCCACCCACACCCCCATTGTAGCCAGTTCAGTGGCCTGTTAAGCCTTGGGAACACATACAGATAGACATCTGCGGCGAGTTACATGGCGTTCCACTTCATCAGCGTTTTCTTATTGTGGCATGCGACCCACACTCTAAGTGGCCAGAAGTGGCCTCAGTTGGATCAGTTACAACCAGAGCTGTGATCGAGTGTTTGGAGTCCAATTTTGCTCGCTGGGGGTTGCCAGTGGCTATTTCAACAGATAATGGTCCACAATTTACTTCTGTTAAATATACAAGCTTTTTGATGAGCAAAGGAATTTGACACCACCGCACAGCATTCGACCTCCCTCAGGCCAATGGGGGGGTACAGCGTCTAAATAAAACTTTAAAAAATGGCATTAGATCACATTTGTCAGATGGATGCACATTTCTCTCTGCACTTCTCCAGACACTTCTTCACTACAGAGCTACACAGCACTCAACTACAGGTAGTTCACCTGCAGCTCTTAAGATTGGTCATGAACTTCAGCTTCCACTGGATTGTCTGTGTGCCCAACCAGCTTTGCCCACTGCAATGTATACAAACAACAGAATGAAGCAACATTTTGACAGGTCACACCGGGTAAAAATGCCAGACATATAACTGTATCAAATTGGGTCAGGGTCTGGAGGCCATGCACATCGAGAACATACGTTGAAATCGTTTTGGTCCTCTCCTTTAAAAGTAATAAGCCAACTAGGACCTGCCACATTTTGTCTGGCTGATGGTTCCGATGGCATGCAAGCCGCCTCCGCAAGGTTCCTGCACCACCAGTGCCGAGCTGTGACTCTTCAGGTTTTACAGCAGAGTGGCTCGATTCAGCTGCAGGATCATCGGTCCCTATGCAGACTGAGGACCCTGGGGTGTTGCAACCTCCGACTGAAACCATCTCCAGACCTGAACGCGTCAGAACTCGGCCAGCCAGATTCAAAGATTTCCTTAATGATTTTCACAGTTAAGCAGACTTTAGAATGACATTTGGGTTTTGGAAAAAGCGCACAAAAAAGAGAAAAAAATACTTCTGTACAATTTCACTTACTTCTGAAAGTTCAAGCCTTATGTTATGTTTTTTCTGTGAGTCACTGTATTTGGTAGGGGAGGGGGCAAAGGTTATTTTTGCAATATGTACATTTTACGACAGTGTGTTCTTGCTGGCCGTAAAGTGTTTGGGGTTAGAGGGTGAGTGTCTGGCGGGATTGATGGTTTGGAAATAAACGTCTTTCTGAGACAAACTGCCCCTGTACGCTCTGGTATTGTACGCAACAGTCAAGCTTAAATAACTGTGAATTGAACCGAACAATCTCAAAAACCAAGCAAAGTCATTCTTCAGAGAGGTGCCATGGGAGAACCATTTTAGTCCCCGAATGGTTCTTTTTATCCGCTGCAGGTCTCATAAACAGCCGTGAGCAGATTATAACAGATTTGCCAAATGCCACTAATTTCATGAATTTAAAGGGACTCTTTCTGCATACAACAACACTGTCCAAATTCAAGTTCTCTTGCCTTGTCAGTACCCTGGTAGGAAGCTAGGAATAAAGATCTTTTCGCCACTTACTGTATTAGGAACCTTTTCAAAGCCAAAGAACTAATTTTATGTGCAAATAATTCTTCCCAGAATAAAATATTTCTTTGTCCACACATCCCAAAAAAGCAACGTTTAACTTTTTAAATCGAGTAGTCCAACTTTTACTGTCACGCCACGGCGTTATCAATTATCCCACTAACATTAATGTAAAATAGACAGCTGATCCTGCCTAAAGTGGACAACTTTGACACCTTAGATGTCGTGGTCACTCTTTTCCCACTAGAACACGAAACTGTAGGACTTTATGCTACACCTCCTCTCCACTTGCCTTCACCTCATACTCTTTACCTTATCGTTACATTTACGCAGTTTCGCCTTCGATTTGAATGTCAGAACACGCCCACATTTCGGTTGTGCCACGCCCATTCCCTTTTCACCAATACAGATAATGTGTGACATTTTGGGAAGACAGTGGGCATAATTTATCCCTCTTGAATGCACGACAGCCTCATATCTTAAGAACTGAACAAAACGCAACACTTTTATATCAATGTTTAAAAAATTGCAATTCAGATTGCTTTCATTTTTTAAAAGGGCGGGGACACCTATGTTCCATTCTTCAAATTATGTCGTGACAAAAACGCACTTCTGCAGCTTTGTAAGAGTACACACCGTTCATCTATCCATTTTTCTTCACCTCCTCAATCCAGTAATAAGTTCACGGGGGAGCCGGAGCCTATCCGGACATCATTAGGGTCAAGTCCATGCATCGCGGGGCACACTCACGCACACACGCACACTCCATCATGTCGGGTCAGCTGTCAGCTTCCAAACATGCTTGCCTAGCACGCACAACTTTGGATGAAAAGCGACATCGATAATGTACAGATTGCTATTAACAGGCATTTCATGAGGTCTTCTACAGTTAGGCTCAGTCACTGTGTTTCAGAAACTTCAAGCAAGGCACTACAGTGAGCCACATCCCACGATGACACTTGCTTTGGCTTAGCCATTGACTGAGGAGAACTCTGAATTGGCAATTGTGACTAACCTGATCCGGGAAGCTTGCTACACTCACGCCACTCATTCCCATGGGTCACAACGGAAGATACGTAAATGACAGAGCTGAGGTGCTGCAGGTGAACCCAGCTTGATAAGGGTTAAGTTTACATTTGCTCCACGCTCAGTTTATTTATTTATTTATTATCTGCGTCAGTGGCAGCCTCTGAAAGAAATATAAAGGCTGCTGAGCGAAGCCGGAGAGAAAAGCCCAGCTTGTCTCAACCAGCAGCACACCTTGACTCTTTCTCGCACTCAGCATGCAGCTCCTGGCCAGTGTGGCATCGCTTCTACTTGTCTTGTACTCCGTGAGAGGCGCCGCGCTTCTACCTGGAGAGGAGAGACCGGCACTGCACGCCAACCAGGTGAGCGCCGCTCCGACCTTCTCGTGCCGCTGTGTCGGTGTGCTTGTGCTAGCGAGCGAATGCGTGTTGGACTCGTGGGGATTTCTGATCAGTGACCTTCGAGATTGACGCTTTTATCCAACTATCCATCCATCCATCCATCCACTCATCTTTTCATCACAGATTTCACCATTTCAGGGAGCCAGGACATTACACACCTTCACTGACACACAAAAACCGTCGGGGCAGTTTTGAAACGGATCAGAGCCGACTGCTAGAGAAGACGTCGCCACGTGAAAATTTCCCATCTCAAAATCGAGATGAGAACGAGAAATTAGGCTAACAAATCAATATATTTAACGGTACATTAAATACCAAAAATAACTGGGTCAGTTGAGAACAATTGAGAAAATCGAATAGCTGGAACTTCAAAATGTTCGAGGAAAACGTTTGTAGGCGATAAAGAGGCACCTTAATATAACGTTTAATAATAAGGTATAACTGTAATTGTCTGCATGTTTTTGCATGCTATATGCTCTTTTGATACTGCGATACGTTTCTCAGTGAATTGTTTAAAGTTTAAAAATAACTATAAGATTTAATTTTTAAAGGGTTACAGTCAAGCAAAGCTAAGCGTAATGCTTCAGAAAGTTTGTTCAAATGTTAGCCTGTTTAAGATGCGGACCTTCTGCAGGTTCTGTAAATAAGGTGACTATTTGGTGAAGAGATAGTCAGTAGTAATTACAGGGACGATAAAACAATTCTCAATAATGGACTGGCGCCCCGTCCAGGGATGCTGTCGGGACAGACGCGGGCAATCGCGAACCTGAACTGGACGAACGGCGGCTTAGAAAACTGAAGGATGGATGGAATTGTCCAAAGCTCTTAAAAATAAAAATAACAGTTCTTTAAAAGTACTTTATCGGGTTGTGTGGCTCCTATAGAATCGTTTAAGTCTTGCGTATCAAATTAGTTCTTGGGGCTTTGATATTTTTTGTTCTGATATGTGGAAAAATCATAAATATTTAATGTGTAGCGTGCAGCTGTCTTTCTTAATTTTGTGAAATAAGCATTTGAAGTCTTACTTAGCAAGCTTTGATATTTTGAACAACGTTTGAACTGAAGGACGAAATGAATATAAATCTACGTGTTCCCGTTATTTTAAGTCAGTCGCTGTAAGAATACATTATTACAATAATAAAAATAATGATATGCAAATAAACTTCAAAAATATGTAGCGCAAACAACAAATAATCGTAATAGTTTAATATCATTATATCAAATTATATTACAAATTCAGAATGAGAAATAATGAAAATGATTATTTTATTTTGAGTATATTTGATCTAAAAAGAGATAAAAATAAATGAAACTCTCACGTTTATTATCCTTTTGCGTATAATATCACAATCAATCACTTTTGAAATAGTTTTTAAGCGGAAGAAAATAGCCAAAAATGTCGAATAAAAGAAATGGCATGCTGAATTAAATGTATTTTAAATTCTTTTGACACTGAAGGCACATCAACTTTAAATCACTTTCAAGAGTAACACCCATACATTTACTTTTTCTCAGTGATTTTTTTTTCTCGAAACCATGCGAGCGTGAATCTGTTTTTCGACAATAAACGGAGGTGAGTTTTACCAGTGAAGGTAAGCGCAGCGTTTTCCGCGGCTCGTCTCCGTTTCCTCGCCCTGTCATCGGCAGCACTCCGCTCAGGCAGACCACAGAGTGTCCATTAGTGATCGACATATTGATTCTCTCTTCCAAGCTACAGCAGACTCGTCTTTGCAGAATAATTATGCCAGGGTGTCGTTTTCAAGTAATTAAGGGCATGCGATTGTAATTCATAATTATTAATAGTGGGGTTTCTTACTGATGCCAGTGTTTGGGTTAGCTGCTGATCTCTCGTTTCGAATTACTTAACTGAATTTTAAAAATAAAATATCTCAAGCATGTACCGCATTGCAAACCAATTATCTACAAGTCAATGAAGTCACAAAGTCTCAATCAGAGTCTTCTGAGGATGCCAGTCCTTGTCCGCATCGTATGCATTGCCCGTTTTTGACGTCCCCTGCTCGGCGCTTCTGTAATTTGAGGCACGAGACCTTCCTGATCATTTCAACTGTAGCTCATTTCGTACTCCCCGATGACTGTGTGTATCTGTGGGAAGAACACAAAGTTTATGGCATTGATCACCAATTCTGAAACGAAAACAGTTTAGGGAAATTCTTTGATTTTTAAAATAATTTTCTGCGCCAAGGCTTTTGCGGGAGGACCGGTGATGGTGAGGACGTTCAGGTCAGGGCGCCTCCACAGAGCAATCAGGAAGAAGTTTATTTGAAATTTTTCGAAACTTGTGCTCTTTTTGCCTCAATATCTTTCTCCAAAATATTTATTAATTTATTAGAGAAATGTTTATTTTTATTTCTCTATGTACAAAAGGTTTCAGTTGTAGTTTGCTATAGCATCGTGTATTACTTCTGTTTTTTTTTTTGTAAAGCCAGAAAGATAATTCATGTTTCTAGCCACAGTTTTCAGGACATCTCTTACTCATCCACCTTTTCATATTTGTTTCTTATTTTAGTGAGCTTCACCTACTGTGAACCTGTCCTGGTGTCATCTTCTAAAAACTGGGTGCCTTTGACAACTGATGTTTTCTGTTAGCAACACGACTAGTCCAAAAAAGTTACAAACAAATTACTCTTATATAACAAGACCTGAACAAAGGCTTCTTTTGGTGTTCATAAAACTTATAAAACATCAGTAGATTGGTTATTCATCTCCATGGAGGGTGGCATATTGAAAATTCCTTATTAATATGAAGGATGCACAGGTCTTACACTAAATATGTAATATGAAGAGAAGTGTCTCACAGTGACAGACCACTGAAAAGTGAAGTACTGTTAGCAGCTCACATTGCAGAGATGAATAAACACTTTACTGACACTTTGTAGGTGCTATGAAGACCCAAAACAGTGTTTGTTAAGGTCTTGTTACATAAATGACTAATGGATGCAGTTTTGCACTCCCTAAACTATAGGGTATACCATAGACACTGAAAACGACTGGTTCTGCTCTTTACTGGATTGTGTGGTTATCCTTTTAGATCCCTTGTTTGACAAAGTTGAAATCTTTAATGTAACGTAGTAGGCTGCTGGACACTAACAGAAAACCTAAACTTAACTGGCATTATTGTATAGAAAGAGATATTTAAAAATCAGGACTCCATCTGTCCAATCTGTAATCATCTTCATGGCAATTTATGGAGCATCTAACGGACCTATTTATAAGTTAAACAAAGGGTAGAATTTTTGTGTGGATGGTTCTTTTGGGAACCAAAACTTGCATTCCTATATGGCATTACTCTGAACAACTTGGCACAGTTGACATTTTTTAACCACATATCTCCTAGTAAAAAAAAAAAAAAAGATCTCTCCACAGGTTATTTCACAAGATTAAAAATGAAAACTGACGACTGTCATCAGTCGTGGGTTTTCTGAATCGCCGCTCTCCCCACACAGAGCAATGGCTTCATTTGGTCGATTTTGATAGGACTCATTCACGCAAGCACTCGTTTGTCACTTTTATAGATCATCGTTATCATCTGTGGGACCCCCCAGAAGCCCATACAAATAAGTAACCCCATATACAAAGAACCCAATAGTCAGGATTCGAATTGGTATCTAGTATCTGTGAACAGAAACTAACAAGTTCTGCGCCGCCATGTAGAAGATTACGATGGCATTTATTAGTAATGAATGTGATTACACAGTAGACAGTAGACAGTGTCACACAAAACGGTCAGAGTCATCAGAATGCGGCATTCATGTAGATCGCTAAAAGTCAGTTGGCTCTATAAAGGAATTATTGGATTCATGTGCCTCAGTTTTATACAGGGACGTGCATGAATGGTCTGCTGTTGACTGGAAGAGCTCGAGTCAAATGATCTGGGAGTTGAATTCATTCCTTTTGCGGTCTCTGTAATCGCACGCTTCCTTGCAGCGGCAGGACAGCTGAGCGTGTGTCCTGTGATCTGCTGGTTCTTCAGTCGTCCCAGGTGTCTGCTCTACAAGTATGTATTATAGAAAAAGAGGAACAGAAAAATAATTGATGGTTAACGTTTCCAGTAGCTCAGCTCATCACAACAGTCTGACGGTTCCACAGACTTGCCTCTTTCCCCGTGTCCGTGCAGGTACGCCGGCTACCACAGTTTTTGCTACCCGGTAGTAACATGCATTTTAGGCTCCTTTCTGGCAAAAAAATTGAGTCCATGTGAGTATCCGAATGGGATATGAATTTGTCTTGCGACGTTGACGGGATTGTCTCTGACCTCACACTATAATGTAATGCATTAAAATGACAAAGAACTCGACCATTTAAACTCGCATCCACAAATCCAACGGCAGTTTTGCAAGAGCATCAGCGCTTTGGGCAGCGCGCGCAATGTGCCCTAAAGAAAAGACTAAAACAAAAGATGAGACAGAATGAGAAAAAATAAACTATCTTAAGACGAAAGCACAAAAACTGTACCTCTTTCATTTGCAGAATTATACACAAATTAGAATGGTGAAAACAGAGTTGAAGGAAATGTCCCTTTGGGATCTTGGTGGGATTTTTATTTTTAAAGTGCCTCTTAAAACCCTTTTCTGTTTCATCGTCTTGTTATCTGATTTGTTTTATTCAGCTAATTATCAGTGGGGTGGCTAGAAGACTTCGATTCTCATCTCATTCTCCCCTTTGACCTCTGCCGAAACTGGACGCGTCACTTCAATTCACACATCGTATCGATAGGTAGTGCCGCGCTTCGCAGCTTGTAGCCGAGGGAACAGCATTATGGGAAGAAAGTATACTGAAGGGGCGTCCCATTTCCTGTAAGTTATTATTATTGTTGTTGTTGTTCATATCACTTATTATGTGCCCAACGCCTTTATCCAAGACGACGTACAACATTTGATAGATGTACGCTACATGTAATTTGTTTTTTCAGTTGTACCACCGTCAGGTGAAGTGAGTTGCTCATGGTCGCATAGTGTCAGTAGCGGGATTTGAACCAACAACCTCAGGGCCTGACGTCCAATGCCTTAAGATACGAGGAAAAGTAGATACGTAGATCACATACATGTATAACAGAAAATCAAAAGTGAAGCAGGCCTCCCCTGTCCCCGTGATTACAGGTGCGTGATGAAATATACAGCAGCAGGCTGAAGTCATGCAAATCTAAGAACCGTAGACAAGGTGAAAGTTCTCGTTTTTCGGCAAGAAATCGTCTGAGAAGAAGCAGCACGTCGCGTTCTTTATATTCTTTTATTGGACACCTCTCCTCCACTCGCCATGTGGTGAGGCACCCTAACCTCCTGCTTAAGCCTTCTATAAGGCAGTGCAGCAGAAGCAGAAGTCACTTGTCAGATCTTCAAAGGACCCTAACCCTCGGCTTCTGACGTATACATGTTTAGACAGATTTATTTGGTATTGGGGACTTGTACTTTTTCCTGTAAGACCTTCTTGTGCTACTAGGCGCATCAGGGACTTGCATTAGCACCAGCATGTGTGCTGAGATGGCGTGGCTCTATTTTGTCACGCAGACTCTTGCTTTTCGCTCCTTGCTGCAGAGATAAGTTTTATAATCACACGAAGGAGGAAAACGTTACTTTATAAAATGGTTAATTACTGCAGTACACCTTAAATTAAACTGCTGTGTCAATACCAAGAGAAAGAATCTAATGCTCAAATGCTAAGCAAAATGTGTTTGACCGTTTAGTACTAACAATAACTTGTACGAAATGTAGTTTATCTGGGATAACATGGCAAACCATCACCCTTCCCACTCCTCGGAAACAATCCACCTTCCCACTGTGAAGCGCTCCTTGAAATGCAACAAGGAAGGGTTACGTGTAGGCAAAGCCAGTGGTGTGTCTAAATGTGACGGACAGGTGGAAAGAGAGCTAGAGAGGGCGCGCGCGATGAGTATTTTAGGGTGTGCGCGTGAAAAGGACAGTACAGTATGTGAGCGAATCAGTGTGCGCGCGTGTGAGCTTTTAATTTCAAAGCTGTAAGATGCAGAAGAGTAACTGAATTAGCGTTATTTCGCAATTGCCTGCAGGGTTCGGTAATAATATCGTGCACGCGCGTTCTTGAGCCGTCAACTGACAGCTATTTCAGAAGAGGTTAAGCACATGTGCAGTGCAATCATGTGACAAGAACTGAACAAAAGTCTTATGCATCCCGCATGTGCTGAGGGGTAAATTTAATTCACCCATTTCATAGTAACAGAGAGCCAATGATCATCGCAGAAGCACAGAGTGTAAAATAAAAAACAAATTGCCGTGGTGGATGATATGTCGCTGCTTCTGCAATCTGAAAAGAATGTGCTGCACGCAATCTAGTAACATAAACCTGCACATAAACGATTAGTTTAGTTTTGATCCAATTATTTACAAATAGATATTTTTGAAAGCGTGTGATCTGGTTTTGCAGCGAGTGCAGTAAACTCCAAGTCTTCAGGGGCTCGGGGTAAGGATGTAAACAGGGGGTGGACGTTCTTTACTTCACAGCACATGAAGGACAATGTATTTTCTTAATTGTGAACTGCATTTCTTGTATTTCTTGTTAAAATAGTTAATCATCCATAGAGCACACTTAGTAATGGCAATAAATCAGCTAATGCATGGGGAGACCATGAGACTGGGAGTTCGGAATGACAGATTTATATTATCACTGTGCCTATATTAAAACGTCTGTACTTAAAAACATTAACATGAATAAAACTAAATTTATTCCTTAAGTTTTGCTCACTTCTTGTCACTTGATGGCAAATGCGCTAGTCTCTCTGTCAATAACTTTCAACAAATGATGGAAACAAGCACGTGCACGTGATAATAACAACAGCAGTGGGCAAGATCTTGGCAAAAATACCTCAGTACATTTGCAAAATAACACAATTATATACAATAGTGACGTAATAAGCTTCCATACCTTTATATAAAATCTTTTTTTTTTTTCAACAAAGAAATTTTTACCTTACTCTTTGCAAATAGAAACACACTTTAACATTGTTTGAATTAAAACGACTACTTTTAGTGGACCTTCGGCAACACTTTAAACAAAACACTCAACCTTTAAAATGCAATATACAGTTTTGAAGACAGATATCAGGGTTCATTTCAGCACAGGACTCTGCAGCCTTGACCTCTCCGTTGTGTATACTAAATTGTGGTGATCCTTCTTTAAATCGATTTTCTTAACACGGTAAATACCTCACAGGATGGTCCCAGTTTTAAAATACACCTGTTTATAAACACGTGATTAGCATTTTGACTCTTTGGCTCCTTTCACTTTTGCATTTCAGTGCAGTTCATCTAAACTCACCTGAAATACACACTTTTGCACTTTAACAAACGAACAAAGTATATCAAACTTAGCATTCAGTCAAGGCTTGTTAGGTGAATTATAACCGGTGCCTCTTGTGTCATTTGTCATATTCCATTTCTTTATTAATCTGCACCGATTCCTCCATGCCTTCCAATTATTCATATTTTTTTTAAATAAAACACCACAAATAAGGCTCATGAACTGTTCTGACGTTCACTACATGCTGGAATCTTTTAAAATCATTATCATTCTGTTTCCTTCCAGATATTATGGGCATGTTCGCAGAAAAGCGTATTATAAACTATTTCTCACATTTATATTATTTTTGAATGGATTGTCACCTCCGTAGCGTTTCAAGTTTAAATGTCCGTCTCTGTCTTCTCCCATAGTCTGTGTCAAAGTAACGCACCTTGTTCTTCTACACAGGAGCTGAGTAAGGAGCGGAAGGAAATCATTCTGAAGTTGGTTTCGGGATTATTAGACGGAATGGACAGTTCAGTGCTGGTGGGAGACATGGCGTCAGTGGACCTTGACGAGCCCTTGGAATCCCGATTGGAAGAGCGGGCAGTGTACAACCGGCTATCACAACTTCCTCAGCGAGATCGCAAAGCTCCTTGTAAAAACTTCTTCTGGAAAACGTTTACATCCTGTTAACAGGCGCACGCCCGCTACCATCCGCCGCCTAAAAGAGATGGACAGCATTTACTGTAAATAGCAAGCGATGCTTTCAGTTTTGGTGGACCTTAACCATTCTGTTTGTTTATTGCATCAGAAATAAAGCATGAATCTGAGAGCTGTGTACAGTACAGTTTCTTCCAGTGCCTCCAGACCATTCATTGTTTTCTGTTGTTCACTTTTCCTTGTTTATCCAGCGATTGTTTTTCAGAGCGCCTTCCATTACTTTTTGCAGTTGGATGAACGTAGGGCAGCAAAAAAAGGCGGTGGGCTCTCGAAATACGATGCGGCTGTGATGTGGGGTGGACGGGGTATTTTTGAAAGGTCATTTTCTTTTTATTAAAATGAATCGAATTTACGAAGGTAGCGAGAAGGCAGGTGGTGAAAATAGTTTGAATCGTTAGAACCTGTAATAAGAAAAAATACTACACAAAGGGGGGCGTCTATTTACGGGGATATTGAACTGTCGGTTCGAGTCCAGAAAGAGTTAACTTATAGTCACCTCATGGTTACGCTTCTCTCACTTTCATATGTACAAAAACATAACACTAAATATGACTGGCACAAACATTGTCTGTAATCCTCCAGCTTTTGAAATTCCATACCAGACTATTCGATATGATTAAAAGGGAAGTTTAAGTGTCCGGTGGGATGGGTTAAATAGAGAGCAACGCGCTTATTTGCATATAGACACGCCTCATGTGTAACCACGCCCTCTGCAAGGTGTTATTCCTTCACCCACTCAGACGCTCAGGATGAGTGCGCAGCTTGAGGTTTGTGGCCCGCAATATCGCCCTGGTCTCAGCTCAGGGTGGCGTACTGGCCATCAAAATGGAATTTTAATAGAGAGACTGGCAAAGCAAAGATGCCCAGTGGGTGAGAATATATTTTTTGGAATGCCAAATTATTTGAAGTGGATCACCTCTGCATAATAAATAACCAAAACCAGTGATGGTGAGAAAATAAATTAGTATTTTTGCTGTACATGAAAAGAGTGAAGGCGTGCCTTAACACTGCTACTTCATAACAGTACACCTCTAGGGACAAAAACAGACCCTGGCACAGCCTGTTTCTAACATAAACTGACCAAGGTTGAATTAGCCCTGTTGAGTGTGTGGGTGTTTCATGAAATAAATGAATCTAAACTAGACGCCTACATGTTTTCAGATAATTGTTGTATCTTGACATGAAAGGGTTTTTAAATGTTTATGCACTAATGGATATTGTATGCCGTTTTAGTGTTTTGTTGGGGTTTAATGACAAATAAAGCTAATTTAAAAAGATGTTTGAGTTCAAGTTCAAGTTCAATTTGTTGTCATGTAGTGTTGATATCCCTGCTTGTAGAAATTCTTTGCAGCCTGAAGATGCCAGAGTGTTAAGATTTTGAGTAGCACAAATCCACTGAAAGTCCAATGGTTTCTCACTCTTTCAACAAGTGGGATCAGTTTCTCACAGGCTAAACCAATTGTGATTTTTCAGGCAGAAAGAAGAAACTGAAGGGCAGAAGAGGATCTTCACCAGAACTAACAACTGGGAACTGATGAGCTTTCAAAGGGGCAAACCAGAGGGTGAGGTAGTGAGTTGTTAGGATTGACCAAATAGCAAAAATGAGAAAAACAGTCAAAAATGATGGAAAGTCAACATCCGAATTCTAACTGGATGTTCTTTCCCTCACTAGCACTAATCCATTGTTTAAAGGTGTGCAAATCAAAGACTGAATGAACCATTATCTTTTATAAAGGAAGTGTGATAACATTACCACGTCATCAGCAATGGGGGTTGTTGCTGCATACAATATGGCAGCGCCCATGCAACCATCTCACAAAATGGCAGCACCCACAGAAAAATAACAAACAAAATAGCAAAACAACAAGGACATAAAATTAAAAAGTAAATAACAATCAAAACAATAATACTAATATATTCAAAAATAGTACAGATCAACTTAAGGTTACACCAAATTAATTCTCAACAAATCCCAGCTGTTGTTTCATTTTCTTGCACTCAACCATTTTCTGATTTGCTTATCTTGTTCATTCAGTGGCACTACGATCCACAAGGCAAAAAGAAATCCTGGACATGGTGCCAGTCTATCTCAGGACATGCCCACATTCATATTTAAAGTTGGCACTTGATCTAACACAAATGTAGTTAGGTGGAAATCCACCACCAAGTTAAGAATTTATGCATACATGGTGAGAAACCCTGAACAGACAGTTCCTGGGCCCAGAATTGAATCCAGGACTCTGATGGTGTCATACAACTATGCTAAACAAGGCACCGCCATACCATACTTTGCCTTATTGAAAGTTGGTCTTTTTCTGCATTTTTACTATGACATTTCAAGGTCTTCTTGGTTTCAGGTTTGTTTATGGAATCTATCCACACAGAAAGGCTTTCAGTATATAGCTTTGGTGATGTTGGGGTCTCTGATTGAATTCAGCCTTCATGGTCATGGAGATGATATGGCTGCAGTTTGTGAATGATTTTCCTAGGTGACACTTAGACTAGTTTTGTTCTGGAAATATTCACTTTTTATGTGAAACAGAGGCACAGTTGTTGCCTGGACTGATGATAGTACAGTATATAACACAACTTGGAAACCTTGATCCACAATGGAGTGTAGCATGTAATCGAATATCAAGGAAGCTAGAAGTGTCAAGTGCTATTTGCAACATCTGGGACAGTGCTGGGAAACACTAAAAAAAGACTACAAAGAAGCAATAGAAGACCACATAAGTTGTGGGTAATATCCATCATTTTCATTTAATGCAATTAATTCACAAGTAATGTCTTCTTGAGTGTTTTTGCTTGTAGTTGAAAAAATGAATAGCCAGGTCATCAGCCTTATTCTGGCCCTTTTGTGCTACCGGAAAAGTGGTATCAACTTCCGGTTTAGAAGTCTTCTCTCAACATATTTATACAGAGGATAGTGTCAGCATACCTAAATGTTTGGACAATGACCTGTCACTTTCAAGTGGAAACCTGTTGCAGGAAGCACATGACAATAATCACAATTGTCTTCCTAAGCCAATGAACTGATTGTTTCCCAAGGCTTGTTTCCCTGGAGGGAGGAGTTCAGTGCCAGGGGATCATTAGGGTTCTATAAGCTAGAGATGCAAGATAAAAAGGAAACAATGCAGATATACTGATTCTGATATTCATTGACTGCTTTTATTTTCAACCAAGAAAAGCAGTCACTAGGTTTACAGTAAAATGTCAGTGAGCACCACAAACTCTCAACTTAAGTACTAAAGTCATTCTGTGATCTTGACCATACATTGTTCTTCTCTCTCTTGATAAATTAATCTTAGCCTGAATGAATCTATTAATTTTTTACATTTAAGATTTTACATTTAAAGATTTACCAATGTTGTTCCTTGTCCTAGTATGTGTATATAAACACAGGGAACCTCAGTTTCTGTTTTACATTTTGCCTGAAGAAGGGGCCTGAGTTGACTTGAAAGCTTACATATAGTAATCTTTTTAGTTAGCCAATAAAAGATGTCATTTTGCTTGGCTTTTCTCTGTGATGTATTAAGTAATGTTTTGCAAGATAGGGTACTCTTTCTCTTTCCCTAAAGCCAAGGAGACTAAAGTTATAAAAAAAGACTATCTCTCTATTATAAAAAAAAAATCCTGAGGGAGGGAGTGACTAGGAGACAATACGTGATCTTCACGTTAAGATCATGGAAGACAAATAAAAGACCCGTGAGACGGTCAGCAAAAAAATCAGTAGTGTAAAGGCACACAGCACACAAAGATGCAGGGGTCTCAGTGCATATAAAGCGTTTAAAGGACAATACAGTATGTTATAAATGAAACGTCGACAACTAAAAGATCGCATTAGCGCAAACAAATGGAAATTAATCATCAGGACCAGGTGTAACTGAAAAAACAGCAGGACATAGCAAAGTCAGAAATAAAAGGCAAAGAGCAGAAAACAAAGTCTTTTTGCCTTCGCATCATTAAATGCACAAAATGTAGATTTACACAATACTGGACCATATGTGGTCCCGCAACAGTTAAAGCAAAGTTTAATTTTAAAGAAAACACAATTCTGCCAGGTTTATATTTATGATCACGGAGAAGAGAGCACAACCCGAGCAGCAGAGACACGAAGTAGCAAAAAGGACAGCAGCTGTACAGGCTTTAAAACGATTGAAGGGCAGCGTGACAGCAGCCCCCCCTTCACAACGCGAAAAGCGTTATACGTCCTGCAAGAAAGAGATTTAACGACACCCGGGGACAGAAATAAAGGACAATTATTGTTTTTACAACATCACGTGAGACAAGGCAGTGAGCCATCATTTAAAACAAGTCCACAGACATCAAACCTAGCAGTTGTTGGATTGCTTTTGGCAGACAAGCATCATGTGCTCCCAGCTCTTAAAACAACGACATGCGACAAGCAGAACAGGCAGCTCGCAAGCAGCAAAAAGACAGCAGATGATCCGACGACATATCCTTAGTGTGCATTCAGCTGCCCCCCCTTCACAACGCGAGCAGCATTATACGTCCTGCGAGAACGAGATGTAACCACGTTCAGGGCTGGAAATAAAGGACAAGTATTGTTTTAACAAAAGTTTTTAAAGTAAAAGTGAAAATAATGCATATGTAACAATTCCCATGAAAATAACAATCTCTTTAAATTGCATATCCGGTAAACCAAACATGGGGGTGGGCGAGCGAAGTGGGCAGGGGGTGGAGCCCCCTAGTTTATTATAAAACTAAATCATACAGAGGACAGATAATCACAAGGAACAGCCTGGCATTCCAATGGGCCTTCTGTAGACAGCAATAGAGATGAGTGAATAATCAGTGCATCACTGTATTTAGTCTTTTTAATAAAGATCTATTTTTTGTTATGTATTATCAAGGAGTGCATGAGACTCATTATGAACATTAATTACTGGGTTGGGCTACTTTCGCCGCATAAGATTAACACAGACACAGACATATACAGACACACACACACACAGATCCTATTCACAGAATTACGCATGAGTGATTCTCGCAATGCATAGGGACTCAATGTCTCTGACACTAAGACCATAGGATGTCCCCAAGACACACTAAGGCTTGTACCACCTATGGTTGTACACCACTTACCAACCAATGGTGTCTTACTTCTGTCGCATTGTTCTTTCTGTTGAGGTGTGACCTCTCAGTCTTGATAAACTCTGCAAGAATGAGAAAATGGCAATTGTAGTAGAAATCAAACTGAAAATATAATTAAACAAAGAAATCTTGTCCTAAACTAGCACCTCTTTGAGTATTTAAATAATTTTAAATAAACTATAAATAATTTCCATTGCATCCTTTATTTACTTTGCAGAAAATGCTGAAGAGGGAGCATTCATCACAGTAGCCTGTTACAGAATGATCAATGAAATAAGGGCAGGGGTCTACTTAATACACAAAAAATGTACAGAATTTACATAACAGTGCAGATGAATGCATACACTTACTGTAATTGGTTCATTGACTTACACCCAGATCATTTTTCCAAATAAAAGTCTATTCTGCAACACTCTAGTTCGTCTCACATTCTTTAGGTTCAGCTATCATCCTTGAAATCTCTGTGTATGTGACAACTGTCCAGTCTTGTTGTTTACAGGACATTTGCTGATCATCTCCTAGTACATTTTGGGTATTACATCAACCATTCGTCTAGTACATTCTTTTCTTGTTTTTACTTAACCATTTCAGTAGTTCTCTTCATGACATTTCTAAAACAAATGATTATATATTTCACTGTGCACTGCAAGCCAAAATACTTAAAGTTTTACTTCCAAATTATTATTATCTCACACAATCCCCCTTGCACCAGGTGCTCTAATATTTACTTCATTAATTCAAACTCTAAATATAAAGAAAAAGTGTAGAAATTTAAAAGCAATGTGTTATTTATTAAAGTGGAATAATACCAATAGAAGAAAGTGTAATAGAAAATAAAATAGACAGCAATGTCTGGATTTATATATTGGTTTAGAAAAGTTTATTGAGAATCATTAATGTCAAGGGTGGATGTTGTCCTGGGTGGCTTTTTTATTCAGTCATTGACATGGTACATGAGTTACACTCCAAAGTCCAGATGAAATGGTCTCTCTCTCCCTTTCTGATGCGGTTTGGTCTCTGACATTGCTCCCAATGTTGCTCTTTTTTGGTCCTCCAGACAGGCCATAATTTATGTTATAATTACATGTGGGATCTGGCATATGAGAAATAACACACATGTAACTGGCTAATTATCCTGGTGATGGATGACTCTGCCCAAAAGCTTTGATCATCTACATATCTTTAAAGTCTCTTACTGTCTCCATTCATTTCACCATTAAGTTATAAAACTTGTCTGCCCATTTTAAATAAAAGAACCATACATTCATTGGATAACAAAAGCGATATATTAATGTTATAAATTATTGATACAATACACCAAGAATGTACAATTGTTTTTGTGTCATAACTTATTAGTCCACAGGAGAGAATGCTTTCAGTGCAAATTGCACCTGGACATTAGTTAGCTAAATTGCCTAAAGGGTCCTGTAAATATGTTTCTAAATTAGCTTTTTTATAGTTCACCATTAATCATTTGTGAAAAGATAATACAGGCAGTCTGAAGTTTTGAAAAGTTATGGTTTTATTCTCCAGGTGTTCATATAAGAAGCATAAGAAATTTGAAAACTGAGAGGAGACCAATCAGTTCATAAAGCTTGTTTGTTCAGCTAATAGTTAGCTGTCCCAATATCTCATTCAGATTCTTCTTAAAGGTTGTCAAGGTTTCTGCTTCAACTCATGTCTCAGTAGTTTGTTCCTGAGTCCCACAACTCTTTGTGTAAAGAAGTGCTTCCTGGCTTCAGTTTTAAATGCACTTTCCTGTAATTTCCACTGATATCTTTGAGTATGTGATTCACCCTTAAGCTGAAAGAATATTGCTAACTAGGATAACATGCATAGCATAGTTGTGTATCTCACATCACATTATTTTATGGACACAGTTCATTTTACACCATATACCTTGTTTGGTTAGGAACTACCTTGAATGGATAATACAGTTAATGAAAGAGTTAAAAACTTTAAGAAAAACAAGTGATCATATACAGTGGTGTGAAAAACTATTTGCCCCCTTCCTGATTTCTTATTCTTTTGCATGTTTGTCCCACAAAATGTTTCTGATCATCAAACACATTTAACCATTAGTCAAATATAACACAAGTAAACACAAAATGCAGTTTTTAAATGATGGTTTTTATTATTTAGGGAGAAAAAAAAATCCAAACCTTCATGGCCCTGTGTGAAAAAGCAATTGCCCCCTTGTTAAAAAATAACCTAACTGTGGTGTATCACACCTGAGTTCAATTTCCGTAGCCACCCCCAGGCCTGATTACTGCCACACCTGTTTCAATCACGAAATCACTTAAATAGGAGCTGCCTGACACAGAGAAGTAGACCAAAAGCACCTCAAACGCTAGACATCATGCTAAGATCCAAAGAAATTCAGGAACACATGAGAGCAGAAGTAATTGAGATCTATCAGTCTGGTAAAGGTTATAAAGCCATTTCTAAAGCTTTGGGACTCCAGCGAACCACAGTGAGAGCCATTATCCACAAATGGCAAAAACATGGAACAGTGGTGAACCTTCCCAGGAGTGGCCGGCTGACCAAAATTACCTTAAGAGCGCAGAGACGACTCATCCGAGAGGTCACAAAAGACCCCAGGACAACGTCTAAAGAACTGCAGGCCTCACTTGCCTCAATTAAGGTCAGTGTTCACGACTCCACCATAAGAAAGAGACTGGGCAAAAACGGCCTGCATGGCAGATTTCCAAGACGCAAACCACTGTTAAGCAAAAAGAACATTAGGGCTCGTCTCAATTTTGCTAAGAAACATCTCAATGATTGCCAAGACTTTTGGGAAAATACCTTGTGGACTGATGAGACAAAAGTTGAACTTTTGGAAGGCAAATGTCCCGTTACATCTGGCGTAAAAGGAACACAGCATTTCAGAAAAAGAACATCATACCAACAGTAAAATATGGTGGTGGTAGTATGATGGTCTGGGGTTGTTTTGCTGCTTCAGGACCTGGAAGGCTTGCTGTGATAGATGGAACCATGAATTCTACTGTCTACCAAAAAATCCTGAAGGAGAATGTCCGGCCATCTGTTCGTCATCTCAAGCTGAAGCGATCTTGGGAGCTGCAACAGGACAATGACCCAAAACACACCAGCAAATCCACCTCTGAATGGCTAAAGAAAAACAAAATGAAGACTTTGGAGTGGCCTAGTCAAAGTCCTGACCTGAATCCAATTGAGATGCTATGGCATGACCTTAAAAAGGCGGTTCATGCTAGAAAACCCTCAAATAAAGCTGAATTACAACAATTCTGCAAAGATGAGTGGGCCAAAATTCCTCCAGAGCGCTATAAAAGACTCATTGCAAGTTATCGCAAACACTTGATTGCAGTTATTGCTGCTAGGGGTGGCCCAACCAGTTATTAGGTTCAGGGGGCAATTACTTTTTCACACAGGGCCATGTAGGTTTGGATTTTTTTTCTCCCTAAATAATAAAAATCATTTAAAAACTGTATTTTGTGTTTACTTGTGTTATATTTGACTAATGGTTAAAAGAAATCAGGAAGGGGGCAAATAGTTTTTCACACCACTGTACCTCACCTTTGTCATCTTGGATACAGTGTGCTCAGAAAGTCTTATAACACAATTTCTTTTACTCTGTCCTAAACGTTTCAGCAACATTCACCCTGCCTATATTCAGTGAGGTTTGCCCGTCAGAACCTGATATAGACTGTATACTCAATGGTTATCAAACACAGACCAAGCTCACTCTTAAAAATAAAAGTGCCAGGGAGGTTCTTCAGAGTGATGCCATATAGGAACTATTTTAGGTTCCCAAAAGTCTCATCCATGTGAAGGTTCCTGAAAAAATGTATTTATTTAGATCCATAACAAGCTCCATATTATTTATTTATATCCATAAAAGACTTCATGCAATTACTAACCATGAAGAGATAGTAACAGATCTGTAAAATACCAGTTAGCCATGATTTTAAAAGGAATCTTGCCTACCATAACACAGGTATTAGTCCAGGTTTTCTTAATCTGTTTGTGTCCTGCTAGGTAGCCTACCGAACATTAAAGATTTCATTTTTTCAATATATCAGGAAGTTTTCCAAAGCACAAAGAACCTTAAGAATGAGAACTTAATATGCAAGGAACCCTTCCCAGAGTGAAATAGTGCTTTTTACACTTTATGCACAGAGGATGCCATTGTCACTTTACCTCATCTCTTTTATAACAGCTTGGAGGGCATCAAGACTCACATCAGGCTCTTGTTTGTAGACTTCTCATTAGCTTCTAATACCATTCAGCCCCACTTTTTTGCAGAAAGATTTATGAAAGATTTTAATTTGGATTATATTTTTTAGGGTGGCTGATTTATTTTTTAACTGACAGGACTCAGAGAATTAAAGTCAATGGCTGTCTGTCTGATATGCTGTCCACACTCCTAGGGCCCCTCAGGCCAGTATTCTTTCACTTCTTTTGTGCATTTTCTGCACAGATGGTTGTTGCAGTAAATTTAAAAACAGGTTCATCTTAAAATGTGCTGGTGACTCAGTGATAGTAAGTCTACTGAATGAGAATGAAACCAGTCCTGGTCCAGTGGAAGATGGTTTTGGTAACTGAGTTGATTAGTCTTTTCTACATCTAAGCATTGCAAAAACTAAGGAATTTATAATTGATATTAGAATATACCCCATTCTTCCACATGAAACAATTATCAAAGACCAGGCAGTGGATATTGCTAAAAGTTATAAATATCTGGGGACGATTATATACTGAAAAATGACTTTTAAAAAAGGAGGTGAGGAAAACAACAGCTGGCTACCTCATGTATGGCAAACATGCTATCTCTGATATCCTGGCGAAACAAACGCAAATAAAAAAGTTATAGTGTAGTAAACACAAAGTGCATCCATTTGTCCAGTATCAGAGCTGAACACAAGTCTAATTGCTTGGTCTATCAGGGTCATCCATCGCATTAAATCTGGTAATTGAATTGATCTTTATAAAATTATGTCTGTCACCTCTTTGGCATTGCACCTTGTCTTCACACGTAAGGTTATCCCACATGATGGTTCCAGGCAGCTTTTTCATGTTGAACCTGATCAGGCTACACAGAACACCTGACCACCAAATATTCGCCATTGGATACAGGAGAAGGCCTCACTATCATGATTTGGAAATTTAGTTGCTCTCAGAAAGGCCCACAGGGAGAATGCCCAGGGGAAGACACTGGACATACTGTTGGCATTGTACCCCTTGATTGGCCACAGAACGTCTGGACATTTTCCTTAGAGGAGTCTGAATAAGTTACTGAAGACAGGGAGGTCTGGTTAATCGAGTTTAGCTTGTTTAACCCTTTCTATTAAAAGTAGAATTAAAATGAATGGATGAATGAATGAATGAACTAATATGGATTTTTTTATCACATATAAAGGGATTATCTTTAATAAAACATTAACAAAATTGCTACTAGTATGATCCTAAGATTTTCTTTCATGGTAATCCACCATAAGATGCTGATTATCTGCCAACATTCAGAGATCTAACTGCTCCTCTTGTGTGCTGCAATTAAGACAATGTTTTACAAGGAAGAAAAACTGCCTCCTTGACACTAATATTTCAAGGAGCACAGCAGGACCTGTTTGTCTTGGTAGAGTACTCTACTTTCCCCCTTTGTATTATTAATATGTAGCCTTTGTCAGAACGCCTGAGATTTCCCAGACTTACCACTGTTTATAAGGTATTGTGCCATATAACTTCTCCCCACCTTCCCTTCTACATTTATAACCTCTGGCAATTAAGTGTAGTAAAAGAGAAGCAGGAGTTAAGTTACAAGTTAAACAATGTATTATTGATAATATTCATAAATAATAACAATATGTGATCATGCAACCTGATAAATGGTGATGTGTAGTTTCTGGTGGCATACAGACTTGTTAATTACTTAAAATGTCTCTAGTTAAGTCCTCATTTTTGCTCAGCTTTCTTCAGAACAGGCCGCATGCCTGTCTCAATATGGCTGCCGACCTGTGCTCTTCATTGTGTTGTCCCTTTCAGTTCATGGTTTGACAGAGAGATGTTTCTTCATTGATTTTTGGAAAGTGAGGATAAAGCAAGCAAATGTATAGATTTTCTGTCCAACCCCTACAGCCAATAGGGCATCATGGCACTTAAAGGTTTCTGATACAAGCCAATTCCAAACAGCCATACTTCAGACCAATGGGGCAGAGAATACCTTCACATCTGCCCCCAAAACCATGTGTTAAGGTGACGCTTGCCAGCTAGGCAGTCTGGCTTTCCTGTGGAGGTTGATTGGGAGAGCCCTGCACAGAAACATTTGCCATACTTGTCTGAGGCACTTCCCCCAACCCTGTTGTAAAATTCACTATCCTGACTTAGTCCTATGGGGTAAACATGAATGCTTCTCACTAATGAAATACTAATATTACGTTGCTTTACCTAAGTTACAAATAAACACATACAAAATATTTACCAACTTGTATGCAAAATTTCACACCACAACAGGACCCAAGTTCTGATTTGTGACTTTCAGCACTGTATCGTTCTTTGTGGTTGGCCCTTGTCCTCAAGGTACTGTTTGTGAGAGCAATTAAGAAGATATAGCACCGCAAATTAATTGAAGTCATTTCATTTTAAATTCTTAAGTGAATTATTACAAGTCAAATTTCCTATTTTCTATTTTCATCAGCTTAACCTTGCTATTAGTTAGCTCTTATCAAATGCAATGGAGTGGACCAATGGCTCAATTAGGTTGGTTCCACCTTGCTCTAAATGACACCAGGATAAGCTTTGGTACTCTGCTGTTCATAAATGCATAAATCTATAAAAAAAATAAGAATGGTGGATTAATACATGCAGAACATATTACGACAGTAAAAGTGACCATTTTAGTCACCAAAGTCACCAGAAAGTGATTCATTCATCTTATGGTACACACCTAAACTGAATGAATGAAATATTTATAGCAATTCACATTTTCAATGAATAACCTTAAAAATAAAGCAGTTGAATTTCAGATCATTTATTTTTCCCAATCTTAAATGTGAGTCAGTGAACTATTTTTACTTCAGAAGTCGCCTTCTATACTTTGATGTAATGTACCGTGACGCACTACAATTTGATCAGATGATGAAAGAAAAATGATTTTACCAAGTACTCCTTCTGCTGAAAAGAGAATTGGGAAGCACATCAGACTTCATTATCTTGGAAAAAATTTCATGTAATTTAATTTAGCTACCTTTTTTCTTTTATTCATTAAAGAAAAACTGTAGCACTGCTGCATAAATATAAATGCTAATTTATGTCCCGTTCATAAATGTTGCTTTTGGCTGCCCTTTTGCACATATAGGAATGTTAATGTACGTGTAAAGGTCATTGTCCATTAACCAGAGATGGACTGGAAAGGCAGTACGCACAGCATTTTTCCCTCCTTGGTAAAGAAATGTCTGGTTTGCTTCTTATGTCCTTTCTGGTCACTGGGATTTAAATCTCTGCATGGTGACCTCTGTTCTATCTGCCCATCAACACAATGACAGTTTGAAACAGTTTCTAGACTTCAGCAATCTGCAGCCCAGGAATTTACTGGTGTTCATCTCGCTGTTGGTTGCATGTTTCATCTGACACAGTCAGTAAGGTGGCCACCAGAACTGTCATTTTGGACTGTGCCCTGTGACTTGCTGCATCTTCACGACACACACGGTGAGTTAATTCCAATTACTATTCTTGGGGCCTGTGGCTTTCATTTTCAAACAGTTAAGGACAGGTTTATGCTGGTTTTACAACATATTTACTCCGCGTCTTTCAATAACTGTTTACAAAACTGGACAGTCTTTCTTGTGGACTTTGTCTTTGTGATTTATTCATTTTAAATATGTTTGGGTGGTGGTGCTTTGTGGGGGAAAACAGTTTGATTTGTGTGGGGGAAAACTGATGAAGACATAGTGATGCAGTAATCACATCCAAACCACCCTAAACAAAAAATGACCAAAAAGACATGAAATAATAATAATAATAATAATAATAATAATAATAATAATAATAATAATAATAATAATAATAATAATAATAATGCTAGGGATAGAAAGAAAATGGACAAACTACAGGCAACAGTATAGACTTTTGGCTATAGTATTGTAAAAGAGACATGGCTAAATGAGACTGATGGAGAGGAAAATGGTACTCGTGGCTATATTAACTTCAGGAGAGATAGACAAAGAAGGAAAGGACGAGGTGTTGTGCTATATGTGAAAAATAAGATGAATTCACGATGGAGGAATAGGAAACATCGGAATCACTGTGAGTTATGTTTTGTTTAATATCCTTTGCTGAATTAAATATATTCCTTATTTTCTACTTTCCTACTTTCGTTCTGCAAAAGATGTTTTTTCTTGTTGGATGGCTATGGCATGATTCTGGCTTAGTCCAAACATACAGTATCTACAGATATTGGGACTGTACAGTGTGGTGACTTACTCCCATTCAGATTTGAGTGAGTTGTTACAATACTCAACTCAAAAATGATGTTTTTTATATGTCACCTATGTAGATGCAAGAATGTTTAAGAAAATGATTAATTGTATGCTTTCATGGAGAATGGAAATAACAAAGTTTCTGATAGAATAGGACTCTATGGTGACTAATGTTGGACAACAACAAAAATGTCAAAAACAGTCACATAAAAATCTCACATTACTCGTGTCACATAATCCACATGTCAAATCATCCATTCATATCAGCACAACATCCCAAACAGATGTATTTTTACTGAAATATTGTTAAATAAACCACTTCTAGAAACACCCTTCTGAACAAAATTGGAACGCGCAAAATTGTCTGCTCCCGTTGTTATATTTCTATTCATATCCACTATTGGATTAACTCAGGATTATTTGATGACAATCAATTAAAACTGCATTGGTGAAATGACCTTCTGCTTGTTGGAGCATCTTGGATATGCACAGGTACAAGACATGCTCTCTTGCTGATAATGTTTTCACTTGTTTTTCTTTAACTCTTAATCTTTATTTTTTACATGTTTCCCAGGGTGCTTTTTTTGTTGACATTACATGAAGTGCAATGTTGATGGGATGGACCTCTGACTAATGAATGAAGCAGAGAGGTGGGTCTTCAATTCAAATGCTCAGATGCGTTTGAACGTGAGCCATTTTCATTCATAATAACGCTTTCCAAAGTGTTTTATGTGGATTATGTGATATGTATTTTTTTCATGTTTTTGTCACTATTGGTCACCATAGGGTTGTATCATATCAGAAATTATGTTATCTCTGTTCTGCATGACAACATGAAATTCAAAATTTTTCTTGGCCATCACTACAAACTACATGGTATAAGTAAAATTAAAAAAAATATATAATGTTTTACTGGAGTATTCCTTTAAGCAACCATCTCAAGAATGCCATGTTGTCAAGGATTATAAACTACACATTTTGTTCACCTTTCAAGACAAAAAACTATGCTGGTAGTAATAACAGCTACACCTTTATGTAAAAGACCAAACTCAAATGCAATGTCTATGCTTCAGAGTAGAACCAGCAGCAGCAGAGTCATTGTCACATGTATTACTACTAAACTGCCTCTGGAGCATCAGTTCCATCCGTCTGTAAAGTGGAAAGTTGGTGGTCACCATGAAGGGCATTTTGTAAAGTTAGCATGGACTGATCAGAGCATCAAAGCAGCACAGGCTTTTCTCTTAAGTTACTGTGGTCTTAGTAGATCCACCACAGGACTGCAACACCTTCCTTCCATACACTTTTGTAATCCTGTTTTTGTCGTTATAGTAGACATTTCCTTAGACAGCAGTTCTTGAAATTTGAGATTTCTCTTCCACTCCACTAGTCAGATCAGTATAAATAGAGGAGAGAACCTGACAAACCCAGCAATTTACCTGTCATCATCCAATACAGTGCCTGACAGATTGCTCTTATTTACACGTTTTATGAACCTTTTCAAATTGATTTGGACGTGCATGACAATTATAGACAGTACAGCAGAACTCTTGTTGTTTTGTGAGATTGATTTGTTCTTTAGCTAACACTCTGTGATTGTGTTACTGTGCATCATTTTGTTTGCAAGCCATCACCTTCATAAGGCAGAGACAAATGAGTATTTTAAATTGAACATAGAACTCAATATGTGTTACCATCTGAACGTCTAAACGTGACAGAGTCCCTTGCAGTGTTAGCTCCTGAGATTTGCTCAGTCCACTGTGATCCAGCATTGGATTAAATGGATTTACAAATGGAGGCAAGAGGAATCTCTGTAGCAGAAAAGTTCAATGGCATAATGATGTCAGTTGTATTGTACAAAATGCTAGTCTGGTATCCTTGGGCTCCTAAACTGTAATCATATTTTAACAACTTTTATGTGGGCCGTTGTGATGTAATTGTTATAATTTGGCCAGAGTTATTACACTGGATTAAGTTTACTCCTTTTTTGTTTAATGTTTTCACTGTTTTATAAGTTTCCTTCTTTATTTTATTCAGCTATTGGTTTTCCTTAATGTCAAATTAAGTTTTTCTTTGATATTGTTTTGTTTAATCAATTCATTTTGTAAGTAATATGTTCTGCTTTGACTCCTTGACACCCTGACATTACTGCTGGAGGACCACCCTCAGTCTTTACAACAGAGACTTGATCGGTGGTCCTTCAGTGGTGCATTCACATTCAAACAATGCATTTCATTGTAAGTATGACTGTTTCCAGTTCCTGGTTTTGTTGCATTTGTCTCTGGTCTTCAATTCTGTAATTTCAATCTTGGACTTGTTTGTTATGAGTTGCCATTTTTTGCCTTTTATGGCATTTCTCTTCTGCTTTGATTTGTTTAAAATAAAATTTTCATTTATAAAGATTCCTTTTTGGATCTGTCTCTCTAGCCAGAGGTTAATGTTTTCCTTCAAACATTTAAAGTATATTTTGAGTATTTTGAACTTTAAAAGCAGCTCCCTATTTTGGGCCTGTAGGCCTACAGGCCGAAGCCTATCTGTTGAATTCGGGCTGTCTAGTGACAGGCCTCTCTCTAGGCAGGAATGTTGGACATTTATAGTCGTCAAACTTTTGTTGCTCTTTTACATGCATTGATCACAGGAGTAACTACCCTCAAACGTGCTAATTCCATGACCTTTTGTTAGCAGTGATGTAATTATGGTGGTGGAAGATACAAAGAGACAGAGAGGATTTCAAAAAGACAGACGCCCACTCATATGCCTCTTTCCATGTTCTTTATGCTGACTCAAGCCACCTCCTCTCCAAGTACATTTTTCCTACTACTGCAGATCTACATTATCAGCTATATAGTGCAGAAGGAGCCATACTAAGTCTTTCATGGGCTCCTGGTGCTGAGTAATGCTGCAGATGTTATACATGTGGTTCTGTATTATTCTTAACATGTACAATATTTTTACATCATTTACAATTTAGACTTGTAAAAACATACTCTAGCTCTTCAATGGCACAGTGTTTGATGTTGCTCCCTCACAAATTCTGAAGACTGGATTCTGCATTGGTAGTCGTGACTGAGATGGACCAGATGGATGCGATGAACCAGGGTGAGTTAGCAGGCAAGTGAGAATTTTTATTCAGATGAATAGCAGAGCTTATATAAACAATGAGAATAAGAAGTGTGCAATAACAGTGAGATCAATAAATAAGTCAATAAATCCATAATCAAATCTTCTTTGTAAAATAAAAAACCCAAAGGTTGAGAAGTAAATTCTTTCCATTCTTTCACTCTCTCTGACCTCATCAGGGTCTCAACAATGCACCACACCACATAGATCTGAACTGCCACCTCTGTAATTTGCCCACAGTTCCCAGGGTGCCTTGACCTTCTCCAGATGCTGCCGTGTCCTGATTTTCTCTCTCTCTCTCTCGTTGCTCAGCTGTCATGACTACTGTCACAACACAGGACCTCCACTACAGCCCTCAATCATGTTCTCTTTGACACTTCAGCATGCTCGATGCTGTCTGTCTCTCTCAGATGCCTCTACAACAAGTTCATGCTTTGTCTCTTTTCATCTCCCTAATGAAAATATTATTTCAACTAGAACTTCCTTGCCTTTCTGCACAAACCCACCTCCTTTTGAATTCAAGACTCTCTACTGGTGCTCGTAGTTACTATTCATCTAGCACATGTGCATGTGTGAAAGTACATGTGCTGTCCATTGAAGCCCTAAACTCCAGTCTGAACGTCTAGTTGGTGGTTTGATAGTTAATTTAAAGTGGTGAGAACTAAGCTATTAAAAGTATAAACAAATAAGAAAAAGTAGTTAAGTTAGTTAAACTGACTACTGAATTCTAATAGATTTGCC
Source organism: Polypterus senegalus (assembly GCF_016835505.1). NCBI lineage: Eukaryota > Metazoa > Chordata > Cladistia > Polypteriformes > Polypteridae > Polypterus > Polypterus senegalus. The sequence goes on from NC_053159.1 coordinate 38,002,853, forward strand.
AGTCAGCAAACTAGACTGCCTTGAAAGTTGAAGCCAATCAAGTTTTGAAAATGATTGACTCAAGTAGGTCTCTCGAGACAGATTTGCCAGTGGCTCAGGTTTAGGTATTTTTACATTGCAAGCAAAAACTCTAAATTTGTGCTTAGTATGAATAACATGCCAAGAACAAGCGGAATGTTCTGGGGTTGCAACAACAAAATTTCAAATTGGGACAAAAGACATAAGAAAAGGGCAAAGGGAAACAGGACCAGGAGATAAATGGGTGTTGAAAACAAAGTCAAAGGTCACAGTCAAGAACTCAATAACACCTAGTGCCAAAGCCAAATGTAGATAGATAGACAGATAGATATGTATAGGTCTGCACCTTCTGCACACAGTCATCTCTGATGATCACAGGGTCTGTGAAGGGCCTGGGCCTCCTAAAATCCACCACCAGCTCCTTGGTTTTGCTGGTGTTCAGTTGTAGGTGGTTTGAGTCGCACCATTTAACAAAGTCCTTTATCAGGTTTCTATACTCCTCCTCCTGCCCACTCCTGATGCAGCCCACGATAGCAGTGTCGTCAGTGAACTTTTGCACGTGACAGGACTCCGAGTTGTATTGGGAGTCCGATGTATATAGGTTGAACAGGACCGGAGAAAGTACAGTCCCCTGCGGCGCTCCTGTGTTGCTGACCACAATGTCAGACCTGCAGTTCCCGAGACGCAGATACTGAGGTCTGTCTTTAACATAGTTCACGATCCATGCCACCAGGTATGAATCTACTCCCATCTCTGTCAGCTTGTCCCTAAGGAGCAGAGGTTGGATGGTGTTGAAGGTGCTAGAGAAGTCCAGAAACATAATTCTTACAGCACCACTGCCTCTGTCCAAGTGGGAGAGGGATCAGTGTAGCATATAGATGATGACATTCTCCGCTCCCACTTTCTCCTGGTATGCGAACTGCAGAGGGTCGAGGGCATGGCAGACCTGTGGCCTCAGGTGGTGAAGCAACAGCCGATCCATGGTCTTCATCACATGTGACGTCAGAGCCGGAAGTCATTCAGCTCACTAGGACGTGATATCTTTGGGACTGGGGTGATGCAAGATGTTTTCCAAAGCCTCGGGACTCTCCCCAGTTCCAGGCTCAGGCTGAAGATACGGTGTAGAGGACTCCCCAGATCCAATGCACAGGTCTACAGCAGTCGTGGCGAGACTCCATTTGGACCCGCTGCTTTGCTAGCACGAAGTCTCTTCAGCTCTCTACTTACCTGGGCTGCTGTAATGGTGGGTGGGGAGAAACTCTCTCCTAATCTGGTATCAGCAGAAGGATGGGTGGAGGGTGCAGTACTCCGAGGTGAGAATGGGTTAGGGTGGTCAAACCTGTTAAAGAAGTTGTTTATCTGTTTTGCTCTCTCCATGTCTCTCTCGATGGTGGTAGCCTGCTTCGAGCTACAGCCAGTGATGATCTTCATCTCATCCCACACTTCCTTCATGCTGTTATTCTGCAATTCTGCTCCAGCTTTCTCCTGTACTGCTCCTTCGCCACCCTGAGCTGGACTCAGAGTTCCTTCGGCACGCACTTGAGCTAATGCTGATCACTGCCTTTAAAAGCCCTTTTCTTCTGGTTCAAAAAGCCCTTGATGTCACTTGTAATCCATGGCTTGTTGTTAGCATGGCAGCGTACTGTTCTTACTGGAACTACAATGTCCATACAGAAGATGATATAGTCCTAAACTTGTATACAAATGCCATACCCTAATTATTGCTTAGAAAACAATAATATATTTGTGATCTGATCTTCTTTGGAGTACCTGTTGTCACACACATGCACATGGGAGGCAGTCAAGGGACTTAACTAAGGGTAAAACATTGACTCAGAGGGTAGCAAAGGAAGGAAAGACCACTTAAAACCCAACCGGGTTCCACATCCACCTCTGGACCACACCCTCCAACTGACCTCACTTCCGCTTAATCCCATTGGGCTGTCCTCTTCCTGCTCCCTATATATAAAGCCAACCATTTGCCTCCCACAGGCAGTAACATCTTGGTCTCTGTCTTTGGGGACTACTCTCTGGCCCTAATGCTCTTTTGAAGATTGTTTTTATTGTTTATATATTGGGTGGAGCCGCAAACCTTTTTTTGTGTCTCTACAATACAAATAATGTGAAAGTTAATTAGCTCTAATTAATCACTTTTGATGTCTCGTGCCATGAACATCACCATTTAAGAATATTATAGCAACTACTATTCAAATCAGTGGTCTATGGTGTTTAGAGAGTGTAATGGATCATAGATGAATAATGTAGTCAAATTAACAAAATGTTGCCAGAAGTATCAAATTGACATGTATGAACGCCAAACTGCTAAACAAAAATCAGAGCCAAAAGTTAAAGTGTTCATAAAAGTCATATATGATTTATGCGTGGACGACACCTTAAAATAAAACAATAAGTTTAAATATGTGTTGTACATAGAAAATTAAGGCATATTCTCCATAATTCAAAGCCAAAATTTTTAATTAGAATAGACTAAACAAAAATGTACCCAGCCCAAAATAAATTAAAGAGGCATTAGCTAACCTAAGAATTTCTGAGCAGAAAAGAGAGATTAATCGCTTTGTTTGTGGCTCCACCCCTTCCCATGTCTTCCTGTTTCCATTCTTTGAGAAAGTAGTGTTAAGATCACACTTTTATCAGCATTAGATTATTAGAGCATTACAAAAATTTTCATAATAACAGGCCATTTATCCCAACAAAGCTTGCCAGTCTTATACAGTTAACTCCTCCAAAATAATATCAAGTTGAGTTTTAAAGGTCCCTAGAGTTTTACTGTTTACCCCACTACTTGGGAACTTATTCCATGCGCCTGTGGTTCTTTGTGTGAAGAAAAACATTTGTGCAATGCAAAATTTGCTCTTAAGTTTCCAGAAGACAATGCCATGGTAGCACACTCTTCAGAGCACCTTCAGTTAATTCTGAATGCCTTTTCAAAGCGTAAACTGTATTAATTTACTGTGTCCCTTTATTCTTATTGAACTAATTTTAAAGCAAGTCTTGATCCATTATACTAATTTTAATAACACTAACTTTAATATCTGGACATGTATTGTTACAGCATAAAAGTTCACATTAAAAATACTGAATGGATAAATATGTGTACAAATTTTTGTCATGCAGAAAATTATGATGCCTTTCAAAAGGATTGGACTCTTTTGCATGCCAGTGTAACATTTCTACATCCTATGTGTATACTTTACTTTACTTAATACTATACTATTTGTGTCTATTAATTTTAATCTATGTACTACAAATCTCCCCAAGCCTGTATTATGTCTAAGTCTTCCTGTAATCATCTTATTGTAGTTTATCAATTCCACCAGTTTGATATCATTTACAAACTTAACCAGCCTATTATCTATACTAATAAAAGGCAAAGCCCTCACTGACTGACTGACTGACAGACTCACTCACTGACTCATCACTAATTCTCCAACTTCCCATTTAGGTAGAAAGCTGAAATTTGGCAGGCTTATTCCTTACAGCTTACTTACAAAAGTTAAGCAAAAATCTACACGTAACGGTCATAACGGTCGACAACGTCCGCCATGTTGAACTTTCTTATTTATGGCCCCATCTTCACGAAATTTGGTAGGTGGCTTCCCTGCGCTAACCAAAACCGATGTACCTACTTATATCGGTGGTATGACACCACTGTCAGCCGCCATATTGAATTTTCCAAATGTCACTAATTCTCCAACTTCCTGTGTAGGTAAAAGGCTGAAATTTGGCAGGCCCATTCCTTACAGCTTACTTACAAAAGTTAAGCAGGTTTCATTTTGAAATTCTACGCATAACGGTCATAACGGTCAACAACATCCGCCATATTGAACTTTCTTATTCATGGCCCCATCTTCATGAAATTTGGTAGGCGGCTTCCCTGCGCTAACCAAAACCAATGTACATACTTATTTCGGTGGTATGACGCCACTATCAGCCGCCATATTGAACTTTCCAACGTCACTAATTCTCCAACTTCCCATGTAGATAGAAGGCTGAAATTTGGTACTTATTTTGGTGGTATGATGCCACTGTCGGCCGCCATATTGAACTTTTAACGGAAACCGATGTATGTACTTATTTCGTTGGTATGACACCACTGTCGGCCGCCATATTGAACTTTCCAACGTCACTAATTCTCCAACTTCCCGTGTAGGTAGAAGACTGAAATTTGGCAGGCTCATTCCTTACAGCTTACTTACAAAAGTTTAGCAGGTTTCATTTCGAAATTCTACGCGTAACGGTCATAACGGTCAACAATGTCCGCCATGTTGAACTTTCTTATTCACGGCCCCATCTTCACGAAATTTGGCAGGTGGCTTCCCTGAGCTAACTGAAACCAATGTACATACTTATTTCGGTGGTATGACGCCACTGTCACCCGCCATATTGAACTTTCCAACGTCACTAATTCTCCAACTTCCCGTGTAGGTAGAAGGCTTAAATTTGGCAGGCTCATTCCTTACAGCTTACTTACAAAAGTTTAGCAGGTTTCATTTCAAAATTCTACGCGTAACGCGGTGGTATGATGCCACTGTTGGCCGCCATATTGAACTTTTCAACAGTCTTTGCTACTTATGGGCCCATCTTCAAGAAATTTGGTAAACGGGTTCCCAACGCTAACTGAATCCTACTTACGTACATATATACGTCCATAGCCTGCAGCTCGACCATCGTGTGAGGTGGCGTTGAGTCCCCCATCCCAACGCCTCCCACGTTATTGGCTGCCTGCCTATATAAGACCATCCGTCGCTCCGGTCTCTACATTCCCTTCCTTGCTTCGCCACGGGATTCATGTCTCCCTACTGATAACTACAGCCTTTTTGTTTAATCCACGGCTTCATCCACTGTTTTGTTGTTTGTTTATTACAATTATAGTTATTGTATAGGTATTTTACACTTACTTTACATTTCTCAGGTACCCATTTCCTTTATCATTCCAACCCCCATTACCATGTCTATCGAGGTGATCACTATCGATCAAAGAACTGTCACTTACCGAGTGGTTTCCATGCCCGGAGATGGCACCTACCTTTTCCATTCTCTTTGTTACATATTGCACGGCCATATCAGGCTCACTCTTGATATCCGCAGGAACATTGTGTCTTATGTATTGAATGACTGGGACAGGTTCAAGGTGTGGACTGATGACGGTACAGGAGATAATTATACTACACAGGAGCACTAGAAGAGTGAAATGCTTAAGCCCTTCACCTATGGTTCTGCATGTGAGTTGATGGCTGCCGCTGAATTGTTCGGTTGTCGCTTTCAAGTGTACCGAAATGGCCAAATATTTTACACCTTTCGACAACCGCCAATGCCTCTTAAACATCTTAGATTCACTGGTGACGATTTCAGTAGTGGACACTTTGATGTTTATGAATGTTTAAACTCTCAAAAGCTGGATGTTATTTTATCGATGAAACCGGTTGTGTGCTTACAACACTTGACAGATGCCAAATGTCACTTCAACACAACAAATCCTGCAAATACTGTCGTAATTGAAACAAACCATGTAACTGGAACCGATTAAAGAGTAAGCTCAGCGCACAGCTTGGTCATGTTACAACTGGAGGGCCAAACTGACAACATGATATACAAAGAGATCCTTAACAAATAATTATTGGCATATTTTCCCTCGGTTTAAAAAGGTTTAATTTTCTTCTTAATAAAAATTTTAATGCAGTACTTCGCTGCTGCGAAGCGCGGGTATTTTGCTAGTTTATATATATAGTATAAAAGAAAATCTTGAGATGAGACCATTGCCAAGAGATTTTTTCAAGTCCCACGAGACGAGACTATTGGCAAAAGATTTTTTCAAGTAACCGCCCTCCTCTCAACCATTTTTCAACCACACCCTGGTCCTGTCACCTCTCATTTGTTTGAATGCTTTTGTCAGACACAGTTCCTGCACTCTCAGCTCTTATAAATTTTTACGTTTTCCTCACTTTAAGTTCCCAAAAAAAGAAGACTTATTATGTCCAAATCTTATTGAAGAATTTCATCCCAAGGGTAATCAACAGAAGAAATGAGTACACGGGTAATCCTAGCACTGAGAAACGATGAAGTCAAATGAATTAACGCAAAAATTGTCGACCGGTTATATGGCAAATTGGTTATATGTGTATCAATAGACTATGCTGAAACAGTTAGTGCTGATGTTGCGGAAGATGAAAAAATCAACTTACAATATCTTATTGAATATCTACAACCGTTAACACCGTCCGGTCTTCCACTGGACGAATTACTGTTGCAAGAAGGATGTATCGTAGTGTTATTGCGTAATTTATGCTTGGTTTATTTATTAGAGAGAAAGAAACGATATTCACTCACGGGCAGTTATATGTTGCATTGTCACGATGTAAGTCCAAATATGGAATCAAAATTCAATGTGATATTGATGAAAAGCTAATTCAAAAAATAGTTTTTACTGATGTTTTACAGTAAAAGTGTAAGTTTAAAAAGTTTTTCTGTGTTAATTTCAAAGCCAAACAGAATGAAAACATATAATGCAACAAATACCTCTAACGCAACATGAAACATAATTTTCTTTCAATTTATTACGTTTTACTATTTTTTACTATGGTTATTTACTCGATGTAATGTGCATGTGTAATAATTCCCATGAAAATAACAATATTTTTAAATCGTAGATCCGCTTCCCCATACAGGAGCCATGAAGAGCCCCTTAGTGTGTGTGTGTATATATATATATATATATATATATATATATATATATATATATATATATATTGTAAGATATGGCCGGCCATGTACCTCGGCCAATACCCCCAAGCCGCCAGGTGGAGCCCTCCTTGCAGCATGGAGGTCCCCAGAAGACCAGCAGGGCATTATGGACCATGTAGTTTTTATGCACCGCCCTGCTGGATGCCATGGGGGCCACGAGAGGGAGCTGCAGGGAGGACCGAAGAGTTCTTCATGCCCTATGACCCGGAAGTTCGTCATAGGATGAGCGACGGGCTTCCGGGGTGAGAAAAAACATTATTTACCCTGACCCGGAAGGAATAAGGACTTGTGGACTGTTGGGAAGGAACAGGGAATATAAAAGGACTGTGGGAGCTCCCAGACGATGAGCTGAGTTGGGAGGCAGGGTGGCTAAGCGTCTGGGAGTGGAGGATTGTTTATTATTGTGGTTTATTGTTATTGGAGAATTGTGGAGAGGAGCATGCTTTGTGCACTTTATTATTATAATAAATATCATCTTTGGACTTTTACCTGGTGTCTGACGTATAGTCTGAGGGTACAAGGGTGCGAGAAGCATCCTATTCCGTTACAATATATATATATATTGTCACGCATGTGCGAGTTGGAGGCCGCGGACGGACCTTTAAATCGCTTCGAAAGACGTTCGCCGGCAGGGAGTGGCAGGGTACTAACCTTTCTCCTTTGTCTTCCAGGAAAAAAGACGCTCCGCCATCATAACCTTCCTGCAGTACGTCCACTTCCGCCCTTCCTCCGCCATCTTCCCTGACGTCAGCAGTCCCATCCTCCCTCACGGTTTCTTCCCAGCATTCCTCCACTTCCGGCTCTTCCCCTATTAAATGGCCGCCGACGACTCTGAAGGGCGTCGCGCATATGAACTTTTGTTTATATTTTGACCAATTTTTTTCAGTGTGGAGAGTTTACAATATATGGGGCCGGAAAACCCCAAACCTTTTTGCTGTCTCCTTATTCGACTTTTACAATATATATATATATATATATACACACAAAATTGCAGTGGCCTAGCACTTTCCTCTGAGGGGCAACACATTTAATATCATTTAATCCTGGAAAGGTTTCAGGCACTATAACCCTTTTCTTTGTATGCTCGGGCCAATGCTGCACCCATCACCACACATTGCCCCAATTTCCACTTCTTTTAGTCTGATTTCCATCCTCTCATGTGGGACCTTATTAAAAGGTTTCTGAAATTAACAATATTATATATACCTTTCTAAAATATAATTTTGTTGTGTCCTCACAGAATTACAGCATATTAGGAAAACACGACCTTACCCATCTTGACCCATGCTGACTGCTTTCTAACACACTTGTTCTTGTCACGTTATGCTTGATCATTTTTTTTTTTTCAGCATGTGCGATTTAGAGTCTTTGCTGATAGAATATTAGCAACTTTTCTCATCTTCACTTAATATATGGCTGTAAAAATTAGAATTTCTACTAGCAATAAGATATACATTAGACAATATCTCCAAGTTATTTCTCTTTTTAGCTTGTCACTCAAACCTATGACAACCCTCCAAGGGGTTCTTTATTGGAGAGACTGTAAATGGAGGCTGATTCAACATCTACATGTTTTAGTACAGCGTGGGCAATTGTAAGTTATAACTGGTATGCTGGTTTTCTGATTTCTTTTCAAAGCTGTAGTTGTTGTGCTGGATTTCTTTTTCATTCTACACAGCTCCTAACAAATGGCTTTACTCCAGTTGTGTTTATTAATAACAACATCTTCTCAGCTTTCAAAATTGACGTTAAACCTCCTGCAAGTTGTTTTAAGTTTGACTTTAAATTGTTTCTTTGCCCACCTGGATAACACTGTCCATCCTTTAATTTAGAGTACAAGACTTGCTTGGGGAGGGGTGAGATAGCCATCTCGATGATTGGTCCTGTTCATTGTACTTGGTACTGAATGATTGTGGTTGTTATACTTTTCATTTTGCCCTTTTCTGTGATACTTATGTGGGCAGCTGATCTTGAGAATTTCCTGTAGGTACCTCTGATGGAATTTTCTAGAGTTTTCAGGTGCCTTCTACTGTATATATAGTTCATGATTCAGCTCCATATAGGAGGGTGAGGAGGACAGCAGTTATATATAATATACCTTGAGTTTGGTTTGAGGCTTTAAACTGAGGCCATCAAATACTTTTTTCTTAAGCCTTGCATGAACCTCACTGACAGAACAGAAGATGGTTAATCTCCTTGTCGATATCTGCTGTGGTGGAAAGAAAATTGCCAAAGTAAGGAAAATCGTCAACATTTTCGAGAGGTTTGCTGTCGACTGTTCTAGTGGGCAAGATGGCTGGCTGGTTGGGTGATGGCTGATATAAAATGAGTGACATCTTGATATGCAGTGTTAAGCCTGATGCAGTTTAATATTTTGAAAATTCATTCAGAAATAACTGAAGGTCTTCTGAAGAGAGATCTACAGTGTCATCTGTGTACTGGAGCTATGTAATATCTATGGAGTGAAGTTTCCTCTTAGCTCTGAAATGACTCACCCCAAATCTGTTATATACAGTATCATGATTCCCAGTGGGACATCTAGGCTAATAAGTTGGAAAACAGCAGAGATAAAAATAGAGCATAGGAAAGAAGCAAACTCCAAGCTATATTGGTGCTTTCAAATGAAATCACATCTAGGTACAGTAATATAAGACAGTGATGGCACCTTAAAATGTAGAATTAAAGGCCTTTCAAATGTTTCATCGATAAATGAAGTTGTAATACAAAACCAAAACCATGCTATCACACCATAATGGTAATTGAATTTGTCATATTGGTGAGGTTTGGCCCAACTTGCAGTGAATGCTGTACTCCATGTCAGTGATTCAATGGAAATTAAGGGGTTGGGTGTGGTGTGATGGGGAGCAACACAAAAACAGCTAGGTCTACTTTCAAGAAATTTTATATTGACATTCATGTTTCAATCAATTTAAAATACTGTATATGCTTAATGGAGCTTCAAGAATTTTAGTTTAATGGGAGGAGTAATACCACAAAAACCTTGCAAATGTTCATGAAATTTTGCATGTATATTACACTTAATTTAACTTAACATATACAGTTTATGGAGTTTCAAAGGTTTTGCCTTGAACAGGTGGAGCAAAATGAGCAGTTTTGCCCAGAGTACATGCTGTATCACTGAATCAAGTGTTCAATGAGCCATCAAGTTTATTGGAATTAAACATCTATTCATGAAAACACACTACACCGCTCAATGCAAACAGTGTTTATGATTCCATCCCAGAAAGGAGTTACTACAATAATGGAATCCAATCATGCACAAAAAGAACATTCATGAGAGTATGGAAATTTACAAAGACGTAGTATAGATTATGAATGGGATACTCACATTTCAACTACCAATGGCAAAAGGGTCAACATCTAAAAAACATATAAATAATATCTGTTTTCCAGTTTTAACCCATTATACAGTGTCACGCATGGCCACTTGAGGATCACCTTCTTGGACTTCATTCACTTGTTTTTTGTTTTATTTATTTGTGCCTTAAAATTAAACAGGATGGACTGGCTGACTTCTCAACTATTATTTTGGATAATATAATATAATCAATATACTGTATACAGCATAATTCACTAAGGCAAGACACCCATGGAAAGCACGCCGGAAGGGGCGTGGATTCACTAAGCCGCCGACATGTAAGACACCTATGGTGCATGCAGGAAGGAGCGACGCCCACCAACTCCAAGACCATTGGATACGATGACAACTCGCAGAGCCACTCCCACCAACTCGGACGCGACGACACAGAAAAAACGGCGTCATTTATATTCGTCTGTTGTAGAGGCCACATGCACCTCCGAGCCACGTTGACTGTTCATAGAGGCATGTTTCTCTCGGAGGTGAATCGCCATATGCAGCGGTTTGCGAGAGGTATCCCATGGGATCCTTAAAACAATCCTTTACAACTGAGGTTAAAACACAATGAAGTAAGCAGTCTTTAAAAACCGAGTTTTCGGTTACGACGTGCGACCGCGTGCACCATAGCAAACTGTTTTACACGGAGGGAGTGGAATGGATGTCCTTCTCCTCTCCTCCCGTTCCACCCTCCGCGCCTGAGCGCCGTCCACCTCCATCCCTCCATCTGGGAGGAGAAGGCGCAATGGCGGTCTGCCAGTTTTCAGTCACGGACGATTGTGTATTGGTTCGTTCTGTGCATTGTTACAATGTTGCTTTTCTTGTTGATTTATTACATTACCGATTTTTCAAATGTTAATTTTCTCCCTGTGCTTAAAAATCATTAAAAAAACAGCCTGATTATGCGGCCTATGGTACTATGGTTGGCTAGTATAATATAATATAATATAATATAATATAATATAATATAATATAATATAATATAATATCTATACTAATTAAAGGCAAAGCCCTCACTGACTCACTCACTCACTGACTCATCACTAATTCTCCAACTTCCCGTGTAGGTAGAAGGCTGAAGTTTGGCAGGCTCATTCCTTACAGGTTACTTACAAAAGTCAAGCAGGTTTCATTTCGAAATTCTACGAGTAACGGTCATAATTGAATCCTACTTACGTACATATAAACGTCCATAGCCTGCAGCTCGGTTGCCGTATGAGGCGGAGTTGCGTCCCCCATCCCCACGCCTCCCACGTAATTGAGTGCCTGCCCATATAAGGCCGTCTGTCGCTCCAGTCTCTACATTCCCTTCCTTGCTTCGCCATGGTATTCATGTCTCCCTGCTAATAACTGCAGCCTTTTTGTTTAATCCATGGCTTCATCCACTGTTTTGTTGTTTGTTTATTATGATTATAGTTATTGTGTAGGTATTTTAGACTTACTTTACATTGTTCAGGTACCCATTTCTTTTATCGTTCCAACCATATTATCATTAACATGTCTATCGAGGTGATCACTATCGATCAAAGAACTGTTACTTACCGAGTGGTTTCCATGCCCAGAGATGCCACCTGCCTTTTCCATTCTCTATGTTACATATTGCACGGCCATATCAGGCTCACTCTTGATATCTGGAGAAACATTGTGTCTTATGTTTTGAATGACTGGGACAGGTTCAAGGTGTAGACTGATGACGGTATAGGAGATAATTATACTACACAGGAGCACTAGAAGAGTGAAATGCTTAAGCCCTTCACCTGTGGTTCTGCATGTGAGTTGATGGCTGCCGCTGAATTGTTCGGTTGTCGCTTTCAAGTGTACCGAAATGGTCAAATATTTTACACCTTTTGACAACCGCCAATGCCTCTTAAACATCTTAGATTCACAGGTAACGATTTGAGTAGTGGACACTTTGATGTTTATGAATGTTTCAACTCTCAAAAGCTGGATGCAAAGTTATCGTTGAAGCTGGTTGTATGCTTACAACGCTTGACAGATGCCGAATGTCACTTCAATACAAGTCCTGCAAATACTAACGTAATTGAAACAAACCATGAAACTCAAACCGATTATGACAGCAGCAATCCAAGCTGTGAGAAAACAGTAAAAAGGATGCATTTCAGACGTCGTGGTACATTTTCTGATGCAGCTAGACGGAAACAACTTTGTGACCCTGCCGCCAAATACTTGTATAAAAATCCACAAGTTAATAGACACGCTGTCGCTAAATACTCACAGGCAAATCCACAAGTTCATAGACACGCTGCCGCTAAATACTCACAGGCAAATCCACAACTTAATACCGGGAATGCCTGTTAAACATCTTAGATTCATGAGGAGCGATTTTCTGTAGTGAACACTTCGATGAATGAAACATGTTATCTTTACAACGGCTGGCAAACACAGAACGTAACTTGAACACAACACGTCCTCCAAATACGAACCTGATTGAAAGAAATAATGATAATCAAATCCTTGATGACAGCAACACTCATAACAGTCACAAAACAATTACATTGACAATCATGTTATGTTATTTTTAAAAGGTTTCCTTTTCTTTTTCATAACTTCTTTAACACACTACTTCTCCGCTGCGAAGCGCGGGTATATTGCTAGTAATATAATATAATATAATATAATATAATATAATATAATATAATATAATATAATCCATCCCGCTTTATCCTAACTACAGGGTCACAGGGGTCTGCTGGAGCCAATCACAGGGTGAAAGGCAGGAAACAAACCCCAGGCAGAGCACCAACCCACTGCAGGGCACACACACACCCACACTAGGGACAATTTAGAATCGGCAATACACCTAACCTGCATGTCTTTGGACTATGGGAGGAAACCAGAGCACCCGGAGGAAACCCACACAGACACGGGGAGAACATGCAAACTCCATGCAGGGAGGACCTATGAAATGAACCTGGGTCTCCTATCTCCGAGGCTGCAGCGCTACCCACTGCACCACCGTGGTGCCCATAATATAATATAATATAATATAATATAATATAATATAATATAATATAATATAATATAATATATAATATAATATAAATTTGGTGGCATGATGGTGTAATAATTAGTGCTATTATCTTCCATCATCAGAGTGTGAAGTGGCAGTTCTGGCTACAGTATCACATTGCTGTTCCACAAACAAATTTCACTGATCATAATTTAAAAATATGATAGTATAATTCACAATCAAAACCCTTTGTTTATACCTAACCTACCCCATGAGATGAAGAAGGGTGTGGTCGATTAAGACGGACCCTACCCTGCTCTCCAGTAAGGTGAATGCATAGTGTTAGGTATTCTATTGCACATCCTGAGGACTGAGCAGTAAAAGAGTAAAATCTTCAGAAACCAAGCAAGCTGCTTGGGTGGTCCTCCCAGTGGAGAGATAACCTCATCGACAGAAATACACATCCTACAACTCCATAAGGGAGTTGATCTCACATCTGCTCCCCTTCCTAAGTAAGTGTGGCACCTGGGGGAATACCCTTAGAGTTTCTTACCCTAGCTGAAGAAGCAGGCTAGGCATACAATTAGAAACAAAAAGTTTAGGATCCCCACTATAGCATCTACTCCTCATGATGTGGATCAGATATATTTGGTACCAAGCAACAAAAAGATGGATTTACAAGATCTGAATCAACCAAACAAACAAACCAGGCCATGAAATAATACCTCGGAGCTTAGAGTCATGGAAGCTACTTCCTTATATCCTAAGCCTAAGTCAAAGCCTTATAGGGCCCAAGGGGAGCCTGGACTACGAGGGTCCTGGACTCTGTTACCAGGGCCTAATTCAAGCTCAAGTCCACAAGGCCTAAGGGAAGCCTGGAGAATGACAGTAAACAAAGCCAATAACTCTAAGGACATTCTTCGCTATCTATACCTGTACACTATCTGAAAAGGGCAGCGGCTTTGATGTGGGAAGGACAGTGCCTTTCAACCTCAGTATGGGTGCCCTGTGTATTCTGGGGAACCACTGGGAACAGGGTCCTTTTCCAAAAAAACCTCACCTGCTCGCAACTAAAGAAATACCTATTCTTTCCCAGCCGCACAACTAGAAGGCCAGATAAAAGGGAGACTAAGGAAGAGCAAAGGGACAGAAGACCCTAAGAGAATCATAAGTATGAATGGAGACTGGTAGCCAAACAGAGGGGATGAAAAGGCCTGGACTTAACCTCAAGCAAACAGAATCAGAACTTGTAATATTCACAAATCCATATTAAGATATCCGCAAATTTGTATTAGCATCATCAGTCACCAACATCTTTCTCAGAGCGATGTGCTGATATTCTCTCTCACATTCAGTGTAGCAAGAAATACTGGGGAGGAAACACAATAAAATAAGCACCTCTCCCCAAGTAGAGCCACTGGCCCTTTCCACATACTTACCTCTTCCTTCAGGCTACATAGGAGTTAAAATTTTGAAGGCACCTCAGAATCAAACAGGCAGCCTCCATCTTTCTTTTGGCAGTGAGGAGAGGAGCGTGTGCATTGATGTGCAGTATGCAACTGCTACAACTCATGGAGCTGACACATTTTCTTCTTCATGCAAGGAAAGATTATTTCCACTACAAAAACTCAGCACAGGTAGGTGTGAAAGATTTATGGCTATCTCGCTTCCCCATATTGACCTTGACTGTGGATAAAAGCACTCCCTACTGACTTGGAATTTCATCTTCAGCCTGAATTTTCAATATTCATTAGCGAGCTCACACAGGCTCGGGAAGCCACTGCTGATAGAAGTAAAAGAGTTAAAGAAGTCATAAGTTTTACTGTGTGCCTAGTCACTTTGTGAAAAGAGAACACTGACACAAAACATTTTTTTTATCCTTATCATTGACACCAAATGTACCTCCTGCTAGTTTCTGTTAAATACTACCATTTAACTTATTCTGAAACGTATGCCTGAAAAAACTTCATTGCATTGGATAAACAGGAATGGAGGTTCTTTCACTGCGGCACTTTAAATTACTCCTTTGTCCGAAGAGAATGTGCATATTGGCTGATGGTGGCTCATTCTCAAGCTGGGTTACCTGGGTAGATGGCACACAGAGCAATCTGTTCCAATATTGGGCCGTCATCACTATTTTAAGGACCATGCATGAAGTGCATGACATCCAGTTATTTTTAGACTTCTTTTTTTCTACATCAATGTTAGCAGACATGCTTTTTAATATTGACGCTTAATTTGTGCTTTGTTTGATCTTCCATAATGAAAACTATTTAGAGAACACTGCAGGTTACCACTGTAGCCAATGTGTTATGAGTGCTAAATGTTCATCTCACAGCAGTATAGTGTGTATCAAATGTGTGCACATGCCTGTCATGTCTGGCATGGCATTTCCTGCTTCTCCCTGATAAAGGAGCAAAAAGCACTGCTTAATGCCCACTGCAGAAAATGGGCACACTAGCAATCTGTTAATAGATTCCTCCTTCTTTGATAGTCACTTTCATACCACATAAAGGATTGTCACAGCACCGATTGTAACACAGCACACCAGACAACTCCTGTAATTCAACAAAATTATAATTTAGTGAATGACCTACAGGGAGGACTGAAATGCTGTATCTGCTGCCTCCAGGCTGACATTTGTGAACAGACCTGTCCAGCATTGGTCCCCTGACCAAATATTTCATGCTCATGACAAGGACGTGCATGCCAAGATCAGCATAAAACATTTAAAAAAGCTCTCATTCTTTAATAAAAGGGTGACCTGTTTAGTTAACAACCTGCAATTCACAGACACAAATTGCCCTTTGCAGTAGGCCAGTCATTGTAATGTCTGCTTTTGTGACTGTTGAATTGAGTTCTGTAGCATTCTCAGACCACATAATCCAAATCAGACTCTTGGCTGTAATTCCATAATCATTGGCTCTCATGCATATTAACAAATGAACCACATGGTCAGCTAAGATAAAAGCACTCTTTCTATCATGTTATTGTAAATTAATTTACTGTCCATGATGGACAAGTCTATGTGTTATTGAAGAGAAGTATTACACAGCAATAAAAGCTGTGATGTTTTGAAGAAACCATCATTAAAGAAAATAAAAAAAATTTAGATCCACAAAATCGGAACTCATTTATATATCTGTAACATGACATAACAATAAGCTTCCAAAAGCATAATTCTCTGTTTTTTTTAAGAAAGGAAGTATACACCACATAACCTGGAATTTACACAGCTATTCTACTAAACAGTGTATATTCTAGGTCAGGGGTGCCCACACTTTTTCGGCTTGCGAGCTACTTTTAAAATGACCAGGTCGAAATCATTAAAAATGGAATATATATATATTTTGAGATATGGCCGGTCATTCATCCCGGCCAATACCCCCAGGCTGCTAGATGGAGCCCTCCTTGCAGCATTGAGGTGCCCTGTATGCCAGCAGGGAATTATAGACAATGAAGTTTTTATGCACAGCCCTGCTGGCCACCATGGGGACCACCAGGAGTCGCTGCAGGGAGGCACAAGGACATCTATTTTCCCTACACCCTGGAAGTACATATTAGTCACATGGACAGAAGGAATGACGTGCTTCCGGGATGAAAAAGAAGAGTTTTTGATCTGACCCGGAGGTGCTAAGAAGTCACATGGACTGAGGGTTTAGAAGCACTTCCGGGTCACAGACTGTAAAGGACTATGGGAAATCCCAAACAAACAAGCTGAGCTGGGTGGAAGGGTGGCAACGCGTCTGGGAGAGTGGAGGATTATTGATTATTGTATTATTGAGTGTTTTTTGAAGTATAGGGGAGGTGGAGGTGCTTTGTGCACTTATTTATAATAATAAATATTATTATTGGACATTTACCTGGTGTCTGACGTTTGATCCAAGGGTTCAAGGAGACGACAAAGCCCTAAACTGTCACTATATATACATTCAATACATTTATGGTCACTACAGTATTTGGATTTAATAATCTTCATATGGGAAAAGGCTGACTCGCATAAATAAGTAGAGCCGAATAATGCAGTCAAGGAGGTAGCTCTTTTGAAGGACTTCTTATGCTTAATGATCGAGTGACTCACCCGGAACGATGCTTTGGTGTGTCTGCTTTTGCTTTTGAATTCAGTCGAGTGAAAAATGACGGCTGTCCGATTAACTGCGATTTTAGTTCCCTCGCCTTTCTCTTTCTCAGATCGCTTTTCGGAAGGAAGTCAGTTTCATAGTTTTTATGAACAGTTCGAAAGTGCCTTTCCACATTTTCCTTCTTTGGAATAGCAATGATAGATTGACAGATCACACAAATGCACTTCGATTGTGACATTGTGAGAAAAAAAATCCTCTTTCAATTCCACATCCAGCCCATACCCTCCCCAAACAATTTTTTTTTAAATCCCTTCTTTAGTCGATATAAATTGGAAGGCTAACTAGATCACAGCCGGAGTTTTGCAGTAGCTCACGCGTTTTATCATGCGAGCAGGATGACCAGTGTGTTAGGAGAAAAGAGATCTCAGACTGGCCACCCTGTATGTCAGTCAAGTGGCAAATGCCATTGGGAGGATATATGATACACTAATGTTTAAAAAAAATTTTTTTGAATGCAACACGATCTACCTGCACTGCCTTTGCGATATACAGGTTGATCGCAATCGACGCATTGGGTACCCCTGTTCTAGGTATTCAGGAGTCCATAATATGCACAACACTTTTCTAGACACATGTAACGGTTCTAGTCAACCTAGTATGTCACATCTTTCAAGTGTATGGCAAACTGAGAAAATGATGTCACCCTTATAATTAACGATCTCTAGATTTCATTTTCTCTGAGCTTCACATACACAAATCAATAACACCTGCCATTAAAAACACATGATTGTAATCCAATGTTTTCATTGGTAGCTTGTTTTTCCTCATTTGTCAGTGTAGTTGTCAGGTTTTTGTCTTGCAGTATGTAAATTACTGTGTACATACTACCATCACCACTACCTTATAACATCAGGAAACTCCAAAAAATAAAAAAAATTTTTTTTTTAACAAAATGGCAATTACTAGGTTTTTCCATTGCATGTGAGAGTTGTCATGTGTGTTTAGTGTCATTGTCTGGTTGTACCTTTTCATCATTACAGTAAAAAATCTGAATAGGTGTTAGATACTTAAGAATTACCTGGAAAGGAGCACCTGACTTGGAGAGCCAATAGGAGCTAAAAGGGGAGGGGCAGACCATACATATAAAGGTGAGCAATGTCGAGGGCAATAGAGAGGCAAGGAACATGGCCAGAGAGGAAGTTATGGATATTAGGGGGAAAGCTATGCTGACTACGTGTGGAGTCATGTGGACCCAGCTTCTTTCATGGAAAGCACGAGGACTTGGCAGCATAGAGGATCATTTTACCTTTTTATGGAGAAGCCTTACATGCACGTGTGAGGAGGCAGTGTGGGATAAATATTTCCAGTATTGTGGCATGGCTCAGCGTAACCCTTACAATAACTGACAATTTAAAAAAAAACAAAAAAGAACAGTTTTTCTACCAATGGACATTCAAATCACCTTTTATCTCACTCTTAATTAATCTCTTATGGTAATTGTTATGTGTGTATGCATGTTTCCTTAGCTGGGTTGGTGTAAACAGCCGATTTATTTGTTTACAACAATAACTTTATTTTAGTTATCATTCTGCTTCTGTTGGTGTGCTCTGTTCTTGTAGTGGGGTTAGTAGAGAAGTAGTGTTGGTCATTCACACTCTGGACCATTTATTCATTTTTTGAAATTTTTGCTGCTGCTCTAGGGATCACTAGCGCATATTATAATCATGTCATCCCAGGGTTGGAAAAAGATCCCAAAGAACCGTACACACTTTACCTTCAGTCTGATTCAAATATTTTTCTGATTTAATAATCTTCTTTTAGTGCCTCACACACTCAAGATCAGCAAGATTTTCTATCCACCCTGGCCATCGGACCTTACTCCTTTTCTATGTTAACTATCCATCCATCCATCCATCCATTCTCTAACCCGCTGAATCCGAATACAGGGTCACGGGGGTCTGCCGGAGCCAATCCCAGCCAACACAGGGCACAAGGCAGGAACCAATCCTGGGCAGGGTGCCAACCCACCGCAGGACACACACAAACACACCCACACACCAAGCACACACTAGGGCCAATTTAGAATCACCAATCCACCTAACCTGCATGTCTTTGGATTGTGGGAGGAAACCCAGGAAACCCACGAGACACGGGGAGAACATGCAAACTCCACGCAGGGAGGACCTGGGAAGCGAACCCGGGTCTCCTAACGGCGAGGCAGCAGCGCTACCCACTGCGCCACCGTGCCGCCCCTATGTTAACTAATGTTGTCTTATTTTAATTTCTTATTTTGTCTTTTATTTTTTTTTCTTCATTATGTAAAGCACTTTGAGCTACTTTTTGTATGAAAATGTGCTATATAAATAAATGTTGTTGTTGTTGTTGTAGCTGGTTTAATCAAGGGACTATATTCTTGTGTTGTCCATATTTACTGAGTTTTACCCCTGTATTATCGTGGTATTTCCCTCTACTTGCCCTTTACCTGTTTCCTCAAGGGTAAGTGTTCTCGTCAAGTTTGTTATCGGGTTGGTCTACTGTTGCACTTTAAGATGAACACACACACAGATAAACACACACACAGGCTCTAACCACAACAGTGCCCCATGAATGACACACACACGCTGATTAATCCTTAGCACACAAGTGCTATAGGAATAACAGCCTGCCATTCAGCACTTCAAGAGACTTACTTATTTTCGGCACAAACAACATACGATGTTTTAGTGATATCTCAGGCCTAAATATTACTTTTAGTCTACAAGAATACATTTAAACATACAAAGACTCAGCACTCTTGACTATAGGCCATTTATCAGCCAAGAAAACCTTCTTTATCGTATTGTCCCTTCTATTGAGTAGCACTCTCACTCTCAGCCATATAAACCTCGCAGCACAGAAATAATGTAAATAACTTATTACTTCAATCACTCTAAGACAAAGCATAGAAAGTTAAAAGCAGCATGGTATTTATTACAAGAATAATAATAATACCACTACAACAAAGAATACTAGAAAATAGGTACTGATAGGAAAGTCTGAATATATATAGTCTTTAGAAAAAGCTTACGAAAAAGTTACAGATGACAAGGATGAATGGACATTCAGGAAGGCGTTTGATTTAGCAATCGATGTTCATGATGCCATTCTGATGACCAGCACCGTCTTCGTCAGTTCCTCCTCTTCTTCTTCTTCTCTTTGCTTCTCTTCTGTCTCAAACCAAGGCATATTTATTATGAAATGTCATGCCTTGGTTTCACAACACATGCACCTGATTGGCTGGCTGTCAAAATGATTGATGAATTAATTCACTGTCCATTTTCCCACACAACAAAACCTTTGATGTACTTTGAGGTATCAGTAGTTCTTCCTGTCCTGGGCTGTAAACCAAACTGTTGTTCCAGATGTCCATCCATAAAGTAATCAATAGCCTGAGGTATCAGCTCAGCATTCTTTCCCAGGCTGTAAACCAAATTAGCACTAAGCTATGAACAAAAAGTAAGGTGTAAGGGAAGAAAACCTGCTTTCATTTGTCTTAGTTCATCTGTTGTCTTGTCTTGATCAAAATATAATGGAAACCAAAATGTACAGATTTTATACACCATAATAACTCCTTACTAGAACCAACAGCCTGAAAATCTGGATGTTCCTCAGATGTGCTAATACATGCCCAAGCTCTTAACTCTTCACTGGGACACCTATGAATAACCTCTTAATTAACATCGCACGTTTTGCATGACACTGGAACCTGTCTGTTGTGTAACCATTCATGGAATCCATTGTGGTCCACCCCAGTACAAATGACCTATCAGTCTCACAAACCGAACATGACAATCCTTCTGCAAGTATTGCACCTGTCTTACAGCCCCAACTGAACTGAGCTTGAGAAAATCTAATCTATTATGAACATGTCTGTGTGAAAACAAATCTGCAAGAGCTTTCCCTGTAGTACAATGTATGATTCTGCAGCAAAAAACAAGGAAATCTTCTCGTCAATGTCCCAGCCTGTATAGGTTAATTTCTTTATGCCTGCTTTATAGCATTCAACCAGTATATTTGTTTCATAATAATCAGGAGCACTGGTGGTGTGCATGAGGCTAGCCTGTCTTATAAAGTTCTGGAATTCCATTAAGATAAAGGGTGCCTGTGACTGTCTGTTCAGGTACACCATAAGAAACAAACAGCACCCTCAGTCTCATGATGACAGACTGGAAAGTTATCTGTGACATGCAGTACACCTTCAAATATTGTGAATACACATCCATCACCAATACAAACTTGCTGTTCTAAAATGGACCAGAAAAGATAAGGTTAATTGTTTTTCAGCACTTGCCCAGAAATTCCAAAGGATGTAATTGTGCTTTGGGTGACATTTTCTGTTCAGCTTGGCATATCTGAAACTCCTAGCATGCGTGATCAATATCTGCATACAAATTTTTCTACCAAACACACTGGAATGGCATTCCTTTTGTTTTTACAACTCCTTGGTGTGCAGTGTGAATTTCTTTCAATACTGCTTGTCTCAGTTTTTTGGAACAATAACACACAATTCCAAATGACATGACCTCTTTCTGAAGATAGTTCATTTCTCCTTTTGTGACAGACTTTTATTGATTCTTCAATGTCATCTAGCCAACCTTCCACAATATATACTGAAAAAGCCTGGCTAACACCTGATCTGAATATGAGACACAGGCCACTAGAGCTCCATTCAGGGGTACCTTCTCTTTTTGGTGTTTTCATAGGAGAGCATGAATGCATGAATTGTTACACACATGCAAATGGGAGACAACTTCAGGGCTCATCGAAGAGTAAGTAATTCCACCCTGAGTCAAGGGCTTTTAATACCACTACTCTTCCTACAAACCACAGGTCAAGATTGACAGCTCAAAGAATTCTGATGTCACATCCAGTTTCCAGTACCCTAAACCCACCTCTTCCTGCCTTCCTGCTTGATAAACATCACCGTCTTGAGTCAGTCTAGCTGTAGACTCACTTCTGAAAAGACAAATGTTAAACCGCTTTTATTATTTTGGTCAACAATTACACAGGGATCACTAAAGATGCACCAAAACTTTATGATCTCTATTTGTCTTTTTTTTCCAGTAGACAATGTTTCCATTGTTGCAACATTCGTCGCAGGTAAGGAAAGGTGACATCCCCTCTGCATTATAACGGAGTTCAGACTTAAGCTATACTGTGTCGAACACTAGAGGTCGCTGTTGCCTCTTTAAACCTAACAGACAGACACACAGGACACAGGTTAAATGCACCAAGAAGTATTTTAATACTTGTTCTTCTTGAAACAATGCCCTAAGCACCACAGCCACAAATTAACAGGCAAATAACAAACACAATACCTCCCAGCAAGCGTTGTCCACCTCCTCCTGACTCTGGCTTGCTTGCTGGGTCTTCAGCAGTCCTTTGTATAGGCCTCGAACCGGAAGTGCTTCTGTCCTTCTGTTCACGTGACTTGCTAGCACTTCTTGGTCAGAAGAAAAACTCAAGTTTTCTTCAGCCTGGAAGTATATCTGGGCTTTCGTCCCTGTGACTTGGTAGCACTTCCGGACGATGGGTGACACGTGACTCCCCAGGTTCTTTTGCAGCATCCCCTGGCGGCCCCCATGGTACCCAGCAGGGCTGTGGTATTTTTTTTTTTTTTGGATGTGGTATTAAACTACATGTCCCATAGTGCCCTGCAGGAATCCGGGGCACTGCTGCAGTCCAGGGAAGCTGCCATCTAGCGTCTTGTGGGACGTAGTGTCCCAAAGAGGTTGCCTTCTCCCATCCTTCCACTCTGTGGGCATCCTGGCCGTCAATCACAACTGTTATCATAAGCTGATAAAATTATAGCCTAGCAGTGAATATGCATGATGGCCATTTTTCACAAGTGTTTGTTTTCCTCAAACAAAGCTAGGAGGGTCTGTGGTCTGATTTTTTCTATTTGTGAATATTTCTGCTCCGATTACGACAATGTGTGAGACGTATATCTTTCATATATTTGAGCGCAACTCTCATAAACACTCTCAGCTGGGACATTAACACCACTTCCATCACTAAAAAGGCACAGCAGTGATTGCACTTCTTACGCCAACTAAAGAAATTAAATATTTCCCAGCCAATCCAAGTTCAATTTTGTAAAGTAATAATTGAAAGTGTAATCCCATTTTCCATCGTTGTTTGGTTTGGTTCAGCAATGTCACAGTCCAAAAATAAATTACAGGGTATTGTGAAATCTGCTGAGAAAATAATTGGCTGTGCTCTTCCCTCTGTTGCAGACCTGTAAACATCTCATGTCACTAACCATGTCATAAAGATCACCACGGACTCACGTTACCCAGCTCATCACTTATTCCAAAAATTCCACTCTGGTTAATGCTTCAGTTCAATAAAAACTAAAACTAACAGACACCTAAACAGTTTCTTTCCCAGAGCCAATAATTTAGCCTGCCTTCTTTGCATATTCCTGTGTCCTGTCAAGTACTGTATGAAGGTGTGTGTGTGTACAGTATATGTACATGTATGTGTGTGATGTTGTACTGTGAAAGTCACTTGCACATTATCATTTGCACATCTTCTTTACAATTGTACTATTCTGTAACTTTGTATGAAGTTTTTCTTTTTAACTTATGCTATTTATGTTATTTGAAATTATGTTGTGTTCTGCTATAGGTAGCTCCAAATCTACCAAGTCAAATTCCTGCACATTAAGAACTGGCGAATAAAAGTGATTCTCTGTATGCGATGGAACGTTTGTCTCCATTTGGCGTGGTATGCTGAATGACAGTATTGATTCTGAAAGCACTTGCATCACATATCAACTTCAAAAGCAAGATAGAATCATAATAAGCTAACACTGTCACTAGTGAAAAACATTTTACAACTATCAAAAACGTTTTGTTCTATCTTAGTTCATCACCGGATAGCCTGTTCCCTCAGCAGCCTGTACAGGGGTACTCAGAATGTGCTCTGGTTTGGCGTAACAGACCCGTAATAATTTACAAGACCTAGGAATGACCTAAGTTACTTGCTATTTGTAGATCTGTGCTTAACCCGCCCTGTTCTCACTTTGTCCTCTGTTGCAGTCACTCCATTGCCAACAAAGACATAGCCCAAATATTCTATATGCATTTGGGCAAACTGACACCTAGATTATTTTCAATTGTAGACATTTCAGGACACTTTGTAAATTGCAAAAATGAGACGCTTCATTTTTGTCCATGATTAATAAATCTTCTAAATAAATGATGGCATTCAAATTTTTCATCAAATGTTTTCATAATATGTTGAAAAATGGAAGGTGCAGAGCTAGTGCCGAAAGCTAATCTGAATCATACAAACAAAACCCTGTATGTTTAAATTGTTGTATACTTCTTTGACTCACCATCTAGCAGCACTCGCTGATAAGGAGTTATGAGGTCAGTTTTGGAAAGGAGCTTTGCTCTGCCTAATGTTGCATTTAACTCTTCATTCTGTAGCAATGGATATGTCTCAGTACTTGCTATCTGATTAACTGATCACTTTGTAGTCCCCACGTAATCAAATCGATTCACCCCTTTTAATGACTAGAACTGTCGGCGCAGTCCATTCACTATGCTTACCTTGAGTAATAATGTCCATTGACTCCAACATGTCTAATCTTTATTCGTTTACTCTTTCATTGTGAAGGACAAAGGCCTTGTCTTTTGAAAACTGAAAACTTATGGCTACACCAAGATAGTTGTTGTTATATCTTTCATTGTGCCCAGTTCATCTCTAAATACCTGAGCAAACGGATTTAGTACTTCATCAAGTGATGCAGGCTTTTTGTCATCTGACTTACAAAATGCCTGTTTAAATCCCTTCCACTTTTACCTGAGCTTCAGCAGCCAGTTACACCCATGTAAGGCAGGACTGCCCCATCCACACATAACAGAGGCAATTCTTTCATTTGATCCTTGTACCGAACAAAGTGTCACCATGGTAGTAAATGTGAAAATGACCGCTTGTACACTGCTGTAGGCATTATACTAACTTCACCAAATGCAAATGAATATGTTTAACAGGGTTACTACTGGTGATGAAACATGGCGTCTCCAGTACAACCAACAACCTGTTTTAAGCAAGTTCATTTTTAACCCTGTTTGGTAGCAATGTCATTTTATTTCCTGTTTAGGTGCCCCTATGTTATGTTTCCGTTTCTGCCATGTCCATGAAGTTTTTTCCCAGAATTCCCCAGAATGCTCTTTTTCAAGCCATCAGATTTGCAACAACACAAAGGTCGCCCCAGGCATTTCTAGAGTATCCAGGTAAATGTCATTTTGCTTGTTAAAAGATCTTTATTTAGTCCTTCTGGTTCTTCAAATCCCTACTATTGTTTTTGACGTTGAACATTCTGATTGTGTTTTGGATATAATGAAAGATCTGCTTGACTTTTGGTTTTGACCTTTAGCGCATTCTTGGACTTACAGTTCTTCTGGTGCTTTTCATTTTCTTTTCATTGTCTCTTATGAGCCAGTATAACATCCCCCTTTGACATTGCTGATTTTCAGTACGCTTTCTAAGACTATATACTGTACATCCAGACTTTTCTGGATTATATTTGTCTAATCATATTTGTGTTATACTTTCTTCTACTGATATTATTATACTTTAAAATACCTTGTTGCTTTTAAATTTCTGTACTTTGTCCTTATATCTAGAGTTTATGGATGTCAGGCTGTGCAACAACACTAATGTGATGCGTAATAAGCCAGAGGTGTGTGTAATACGACGTCCAAGATTGTGGATAGTTCATAAAAAAGAGCTTAGGTGTCTGTTCATTCATAGTTTTCTTTGTTTTTTCCACTTCCAGATCATTTCTACTTTGATTTTGATTAACATTTTGGGTTTTGATGATTGTGTGGTAGACAGGCTGGTTTTGATCTTTGTGTGAAAATGCTTGTTTCTTGTTCTTTTCCCTACTCTTGAGTCCTGTTATCCTTGCATCTCTTGGCTGTACATCTGCAGAGCCTGCTGCATTACAAAATGTGTCTCACCCTGGCCGCTTGCTTCATCAGGAAAAGTGTTAAGCTAAAAAGGAGCAGGGCAGCCTGGATTTGAAAATTAGACTGCTCTTTCTCTGGATAGGGATTGTCAATTTATTTTTTGCTAGTTTAATTAATTTAATTAGCAAATAGTTCATTGCTAATTTAAATGATGACAATATAATCAATGGAACTGAAAAAATAGGTTTCAGGGCATTGATGCATTAAAGACTAATAAACCTGCTGGGCCTGATGGGATTTTGCTAGCGGTGTTCAGAGAAATTACTTTATTTATTAACCTTTACTAAGTATATTCTGATATTCACATGGGAGAAGTATATCCAGTCACTAGATGTTATTGCGGAGTCACACAAGTAAAAAGAAGATGAAATGAAAGGAAATGAAATCATGTAGGAAAACAAATTTAAAAATTTGCTATCCGGAGGACAGAGAGATTAAAAGTGACAAAGCCGAAACACAAAACAAACTTGAAGTCAATAGGACAAAATTTGTTACCAAAAAAACAGAACAAAGAAGAGCAATACAAATCAAAGGATGTTTCTTTTTTCTATCCAAACACGGATAACAAGATGAGCACCACGCTGGTCTTTAATGTGGCGCCACATGTGAGAAGTTACTTCTCTGGCAATGCAAAATCAGCTAGCATGGGGACAACTGGCAACTAAATCAGTGAGACATGCATTAAACAGCTAAATAGCAGCATTCACAAAGCTATAATTATTGTATAATCACTACTAGAAAGTCCCTAATATGGCTCCAGTCCTCAAGAATGGAGAAAAAACTGACAAAAATGCAGTTTTGTAACAAAGTAATAATGCTTTGTTATAGTACTTAAGTATTTTTTGGGAGTATCTGTACTTAAGTTTTTATATTTCAGACAACTTTCACTTTTACTTCACTACATTCCCTATGCAAAAATTATACTTTTACTTCGATACATTTTCCTTAAGCATCTTCACTACAAAAAAATATATATATACTGTATATACAGGGGGTCCTCAGGTTACAACGTCTCGACATACGACGTTTCGAGTTTACAACGCTCACTCCCATAAAAACTTTGAGACATGAGTGTTTCAGCTTACGCCGTTAGCGTCATACTCACAGACTACGTGGGCGAACTAATTTAGTTGCGCGTGGTAGAAGAATATGCAGTAACGTGGCGTATGAGTGAAGGAGTTGGCAAACTAGTTTGGTTTGGCGCGGAGGAAGAATACGCAGTAACGTAGCATATGAGTGAAGGAGTTGGCAAACTACAGTAGTTTGGTTGGGCGCGGAGGAAGTGTTCCGTTTGTGTTGCTTTGTTAGGCGACTTTTGGCCCTTATCATGGCTCCTAAACGAAAGGCAGAGTCTTCAGATGGTTAGCTTCAAAGAAGAGGAAAGCCATCACAATGGAAGTGAAATTAGACATTGTTAAGAGATCAGAAGCCATCACTCATTTTTTGTCATTTTTTTCTGTTACTACAGTACAATATATTTATGTCCTTTTCCTTTTTCTGTGGCTTAGTTGTGTTTTTATGTTCTAGATTATCCATCCATCCATTATCCAACCCGCTATATCCTAACTACAGGGTCATGGGGGGTCTGCTGGAGCCAATCCCAGCCAACACAGGGCGCAAGGCAGGAAACAAGCCCTGCGCAGGGAGCCAGCCCACCACAGGGCGCGCAGACACCCACTAGGGACAATTTAGAATCGCCAATGCACCTAACCTGCATGTCTTTGGACTGTGGGTGGAACCCAACGCAGACACTGGGAGAACATGCAAACTCCACGCAGGGAGGACCGTGGAAGCGAACCCAGGTCTCCTTACTGCGAGGCAGCAGCGCTACCACTGCGCCACCGTGCCACCCATGTTGTAGATTATGATTTTGCAAATGTGTTAGGATAGGTAAGTGACTTAGGCTAGGGTGTGTTTCGACTTACACCAAAATTTGGGTTACATCACTGTTGTAGGAACCGAGGACCCCCTGTTTATATATGTAGATATATATGGTTGGAACACAGAGTATAAGCAAGCAGCAAATCAGATATCCTGGTTTGCAAGCAACTTGGTTTATCACAATGTATGTACAGATTGAGAGCATTGAGGTAAGTTAATTTCATTTAGTTATCATAATTAACATTATGCCTGTTCAGATATCTAGCTAATGTTGCTGATCAGAGCTGTACTGTGGCAAAACAACACCTGGTGCCAAAAGGGAAAATAAATGCCCTTCTTCAATCAAAATGGATAAAACAAATTTTTTGTACTCACAAAAAAACCAAAAAATATTATTTTTGAATTGTATTTGTTTACATAAACAAATTACAATACTTTTGATAAAATTGACACAATATATAAACAAATAAAGAATCAGGACAGAATAAAATTCGGCCGTGTGTAACGGTCTAACACTTTGCGCCCTATATACTAATATACTGTACTACACAAAATTAACTTACATTAAATTACGGCAGAAACACACCGAGAGCGTGGAGATATGAGCAGATAGAGGATCAATGTGAAAGTGTAATGGATCGCGGTTCTGACAATAAAGACGTGCACCGCTCAGTTGTGTGTTTACATGTTAGTGGCATGGCGGTTTTCAAGCAGTGAGTCATTCTCATTGTTATTTTATTTAGAACCACTTTTATTTCCCACAATTCGGCTGTGATTGTAAAAGACAATATAAACACATTTCGATGTACAAGTTGTTTACAAAATCATAAAAAGTAAAGGGAAATAACTATAACAGTTTTACTAATATCAGAGGGGGACATTTTTGTACACTGGGTCATTCCATTTCTCTCTTAGGAAAAGAAACATGTAAATATTACATTTAAAACCCAGCAGATGAACAGGCAATAGGCACCCATTGTATTGACCGAGGCGAGAAGTTAAAAGGCAAATTTCCTGGGTTATTTGACACAACTTCTGTTGCGAAATGAGTGTGAACAGAGTGCATCCATGGACAGTTGAACGATTAAGTGTTGGGGTAACACAGTGCGCAAACTGGACTCTGCACCACTAAAGGTTGTATCCTCCAATTCTTGTTTTTAACGAACTTTTAGAGTGTGGACTGTGTGCTTTCCTTTAAAAAAAAAAGGAATTTCGAACCTGATATTGTTAGATTTTTTTGTTATGTTTGTTTATCTTTTTTTAACTTACTTTATTGTCGAGTGTAATAGAAGTTACTGTTGCTTTTCCTGAAATTACTGTTGTGTCTTTCTTTGTATGTTTACTCACTGCCCAACAAATTTTATATGTTCTAGATGACACATCAACGACTAAGTGAAGAAGAAAGAGCAGCGCATCAAAAAGAGACCCAAAAGCGTTGGAGAGAAAAGAAGGGCAAAAAACATGCAATAAAGAACAACAATAATCTATACACAAATTCTGAAAATAAGGAAAGTAATAATCAGCCTGGACCAAGTGGAATTGAAAACCTCGTAGGTCCAATCGGGGTCAGAAATAAAAGACTTCATAAAGATGTTCAAAAATGTTGGCGCGATATACATGCAGAGCAAGTTAAAGAATATGAAAGTAGCAAAATTCTAAAGTATCAAAAAAAAAAGAAAGTAAAGATCTCATTAGCACAAACAAACGAAAATTATTACTCAGTGAAATAAAGTGAAAAGAGATCGAATATATGGACATAGGCGATATGTCAGAAGTACTGTATGTAGATATTGTAAGGCTTTAAAGTTTAAGTCTGGGACTTGTAAATAGTCTAATTCGTGTTGCCATCAGGGAAAAGTAGAGTTGCCTCCCAATGAAGAGGCGGATCCGCGTGAATTAAAAGATTTGTTGTTTGGTGAAAGTGAAATCCACAAACACTACAGACAAAACATCCAAGTCTACAATAATTTTTTTGTGTTCACATCATTCAATGCTCAAAACGTAGATTTATACTTTCAGACTTTTTCTCTAAAAACAGTAACTCACTTTTGACCACTCAAAAAAAAACCAATTTGTATTTTCAAGTTTGCAGACTAGTCCAGATAACTAATAAGAAAAAATCAGAAGCCACTACAAATTTATGGACAACATAATGAGTCTCCTGACTGTACCTTCAATTGTTTCTTTGGCCTGAGGCAACTGTAAAGTAACTAGACAACAGATGACCATTCTCCCTAGTCACTAGTCTTTTATGGAGCCACTAAATGAATGGTTACCACCCTAAGTCATGCTGCCGCTTTCAAATGAACTGCAGCTTTGATTGCAACCTATTTGAAGATTTGAAAGTGTCTTTCTGTGCTCATTCACTCCAATAGTCCTATTTGTCTTTTGCTTTTTTCTACCTTCTTGAATCGACTGTCTCTTTGATCACACCTTTTTCTCTGGTTGTGACCATACCTTGCTTGTCTCCTTGGTTTCTACTATTGGCAATTTAACATAACTCTTTGACCATGAGCAAGTCACCTGACCTGCCTGTGCACCAATTGGAAAACCAAAAAGAAATGTAACCAATTGTATCATAATTGTTGTGAGTCACCGGATAAAGGCGTCAACCAAATAAGTAAATGTTATGTAACGTAATGTAATGATTGCTTTGTCTGAGCTAACATTGCATCCTCCGTTGTTTGTCATACGCACTGAAATGTCTTAGGAAAGAAGTCAGCCATATCACAGATAGTCTTATGTACAACTGAAGGTTAACAGAAGGATTAAAGTAACTATGAAGGCTGTGAACTGGCCGAACACAGGTTCAAACAAAGCCAGAACAAATCATAAATATTTGAGATACCAGCCGGGTAAGGCCTTTTAATTCTCACAAATCTCTCAATAAACTTAAACAGGAGCCATCTGGTAACACTTAATATAAGGCAGCAGGGAACAAAATAGAAAATAACTTCAGCGTTAATTCTATCAGACAAGACAGCAGAAGGTTTTCCTAGAGCTTTCACTTGTCTGAGCTGGTCTCATCAAAAGACTAATTAGTGGAGGCACCTGGTCTTTTTATAATGGGAGGGCCAGAAGAGGTGGAGCTAATTTCCTTCATTGGGAGGTTTCTGGGAGCTGTTGAGGAGAAAAGGAAACAGAGTTAGTGACAGCGCCCCCAGTGGGTTACTGAGCCAGCAAGGAGATCCTCAGACGCACATGCGTGACAAGGCTCAACATGGAGTGATGTTAGCTCAGACAAGTTTGACATCCTAATGATGAAGGAGAAACCAAAACACTCCAACACTTGTTCTTCTGCAAATCATAGCTTCTGCTTAACTCACCTAATGCCTTAGATACATTTTAAAAATATGTGTAAAACACTTGCAGCAGTGAAAAATTAACTTTGAAAATGTTATACGAATGAGTTAATTTAGACTAACATTGCCTGAGCTGACTATAATAGGGGTCACGTAGTAACTGTCAGTGTTACTCATACTAAGCTTTTACTGCTCTTTCTTTCTTTGGCGCCTTGCTCTGTTGCCTCAATCATTATAGCACTCATCATCTCCTTCACTTTCATATTATCCCTCTTAGCTGCTCTTTAAACTGTAATGTGTTGCAGCCCCGATTGCTCTGCCCTTTATAGGTGGACCTCTCCATTATTTATTCATCTGGGAAACCGAGTGTAAATTGAAAGGTCACAGAAAAACCTCTGTGCTGGCTGGACCTCAAATTACTTTCTACCAGTGTGACCCTACAAGGCGAAAGAAGGTAAACCCTCTCAAAAAGAGGAAAGCTTGCTTGTTTTATAATGAGGTAAATAGACAAAGGGCTCGGCAAGAACAGCAAGCCTGACAATGGTCTGCTTGACCCAATGTCCATCATTTGCTCTTGCAGAAAAGCAGATAAAATAAACGAGAACAGCTTAAAAGGTAGAATGACAAATGTGAATTGGCACATTCAAAAGAAACTGAACTACTTTGCGCTGTTGCCAAGGGTCTTTAAGAAGAAGAAATGAACTAATTAAACATTGTGGCAATACTGCATACCCTCCACAAAATAAAAGCAAAATTACAATAAAAATGACACATTTCAAGTGAAAAATCATAAAACACTCTTTACAACCACCAGAATAAAAAGACATTCTTCAACAAAACTAAACACTTTATGTTTTCAACAAGATTGATCATTTGTATTTAATGCTCTTAATACTTAATACTACAGTTCATATAAAAAGTACACTACATTTATTACAATATATTTTATTACATAACAATACAATTACACAAACTGTATGTAGCACAGCAATAAAAGCTACAAGAATACACTGCAATTCGAAGGGTGATGGTAAAATGAGGAGAGGAAATTAAAAGATGCAGCATTGTGTAAATTCTGCAGAAAACAAATTTCAGTGGACCCAGAAGTCATTTGACAGTCCTTAGATATTCTAACAACACACACACACACATACACAAGTCCCCGAAGAGTGTGATAGCATTGGCAGTGTCTATTATTGGGTGAATGTCCCCCGGTAACTGAACGATGCCAGAGTTATAAAAAGATGTGAGCAAAAAAATCATTGTCACATCACATCAAAATAAAAAAATAAACAAAAGAAATGTAATACTTAGGTGAAAAAAACATAAAATACACAAAATATATGTAAAACAATGCATTCTTATAGCAACATCCCCATAAACCATAAACATATAGTACAGTATATGCTCACTGAGCAAATTATTAGGAACGGCTGTACACCTGCTTATCCATGTAATTATTTAATTAGCCAATCATATGG
This sequence comes from Polypterus senegalus, assembly GCF_016835505.1. Classification (NCBI taxonomy): domain Eukaryota; kingdom Metazoa; phylum Chordata; class Cladistia; order Polypteriformes; family Polypteridae; genus Polypterus; species Polypterus senegalus. Next base: position 38,035,749 of record NC_053159.1, read on the forward strand.
CAGCAGCAGTACAATGCATAAAATTATGCAAATACAGGGCAGGATCTTCAGTTAAAGTTCAAATCAAACACAACAATAGGGAAAAATGTGATCTCAGTAATTTCGACTGTTGCATGATTGTTGGTGCGAGATGGGCTGTAACTGTGGATCTCCTGAGATTTTCACGATCAACAGTGTATCACACAGTCTGTTCATGGGCTCAAATAATGTTGTTTCTCAGCCAAACCAAGGGTTGTCATCTAATCATCTCTCCCTTTCTTCCCCTGCGGAGCAGTCAAAGAACTTCCCCAGTAAGGTTGCCTCCGGGCTACAAGTCCTGCCTCCAAATGGCATCACCTCTACCCATCAGAACCCTCCTCCTGATGGTCTCGCTTCCGGTTCTGGTCCATGAATTTCCACCTCTTCCTGTCTGCTACATATAAATAGAGCAGCCTTTCTAATTTGAGTCAGTTCAGTTGTGGACTCTGTAAAGACGAGTTTCTCTTTCTGCCAGACTTTCAGTATACGGGGTGGCCATTCCCAAACGTTTATTTGCCTCCACTTATTTTGTTACAACTGTTGGTACTTAATCATAATGGTGCAAAAAAGAAGAAACAACCAGTGAGCTGCAGTTCTATGGAAGGAAATGCCTTGTTGATGATAGTGGTCAGAGGAGAATGGCCAGACTGGTTTGAGTTGACAGAAAGAGTACGGTAACTTAGATAACCACCCTGTACAACTGTGATAAGCAGAAAAGCATCTAGGAATCTACAACACGTCAAACCTTGAAGTGGATGGGCTACAATGGCAGAATATCACATCGAGTTCCACTCCTGTCTGTCAAGAACAGAAAACTGAGGCTACAGTGGGCACAGACTCACCAAAGCTAGAAAGCTGAAGACTGGAAAACATAGTCTCGTCTGATAAATCTTGATTTCTGCTGAGGCCACAGATGGTAGGTTCGTAATGTAGCACAAATAACGTGAATCCATGCACCCATCCTGCCTTCTGTTAACAGTCCAGGCTGGTGGTGGTATAATGGTATGGAGAATGTTTTCATGGCACACTTCAGGCTCATTAATACCAATCAATCATCATTTGAATGCCACAGCTGAAGTGGGTATTTTTGCTGACTACAGTATATGCATTCCTTCATGGCCACAATTTGCTCATCTACTAATGGCTACTTCCAGCATGAGAACGCACCATACCACAAAGTAAAAGTCATCTCAAACTGGTCTCATGAGGTCAGTGTTAATCAGTGGCTTTCTTAGACCATCCTGTGGAACACCTTTGGGATGTGGTAGAATGGAAGATCCTCAGCATGAATGTGCAGCTGACAAATCTGCAGAAGCTGCACGATTGAATTATGTCAACATGGACAAGAATCTTTAAGGAAGGTTTCCAGTATCTTATGGAGTCCGTGTCATGAAGAATCGCGGCATTTTGCGACCAAAAGGAGGCCCTACCTAGTACTAGTATTGTGTCCATTGCAATTTTCTCAGCAAGTGTAAATTTAATTTAAGTCCCAGAAATAAACCGACTAGCCCAATGTATTCATAATGTAAGATGTAATCAAAATGTAATATTCCTCTCAAAATATTCACCCATGACTAATGCTTACTAGGTCCATGACTTCATATGCAGAGAACATATTATTACCATGTGCTCAGTGCATGATAGCAGGGGAGTTCCTCAAACGAGAAGCCAACTACAGAAAACTTTGTAGCAAGCCAATATGAGGAGTATCATGAATCAATTCATAGGCGGTGTGGCAGGCCGGGACGCCCCTGCAGCATATCTTCCAGGGCAGAAAGGATGGGAAACCCAGTATCTCCCCCTAAACGCTAGATGGCAGCCTCCCTGGGTTGCAGCAGTGCCTCAGACTCCCGCAAGGCTTCATGGTGGTTGGAGTGTTGGGCAGCTCTGTTGGGTTCTGCAGGCTCCACCAGGGGGTGCTGCAGTAGGAGCTGCTGGACCCTTTTAGGCACTGGTTTCACCACACCCTGAAGTGCAGCCAGATATCGGCAATCAAGCACCTGGTCAATTGAAGGAGCCAGCAACCACCTCTCAGCGGCCAGAGTCAGGTGGAGGAAGACAAGGTTGCCTAGGAGGAGTGGTGGTGGCGATGGAAGAAAGAGAGGAGCGTGGTGTTTTGGTGTGTTTGTGTTGCACTTGGAACACTGTTGTGCCTGTGGGGATTATGGGGAAGACGTGCCCCACAGGTGAAGAAAAATAAAAGTTTATTTATTTTATACGTGCCTCCATGTCCATCTGTGTCGGGTCAGGCGCATATATAGATGTAATTTGTTATTTAAAGCTGGTGCTGTGATCTTTTCAGAAAATGTTTGAGTGAAACATTTTATCACATTTTAATCATATTTAATCATATTTGCTAATTAATCCACAATTTTATCATCAGTGTGATGTGTTTCCTTTTTTTACGAGTGGGTGTTTTAGCTGCTGTTTGTTTATTCAAAAAAAAAATTTAAAATAAATTTGGCAGACAATCTACAATGAACCAAGTCATTGCAGAGGAATTTCGACAGCACATAGACTTGGGCAGATGCAATTTAATATAAAAAATGAAAGATATTCCATGTAGGAAGTAAAAATATTAGAATTGAATCCACAATGAGAAGTATGAAACTAGAAAGCACATACCCTTATGAGAAGGACAATAGGAGTCGCAGTGGGCCCATCACTATTGACGTCAAAGGAAGTGCCCAGAAGACAAAAAGAATGTTAGGTTATATATCATGATGTGCAGAGTTCAAGTGAAAGGAGGTTATAGTTAAGCTTTATGGCATCTTGGTGAGGTCTCATTTGAGTCATAGAAGTGCTAGAAAAGTCCAAAGAAGAGCAATTAGGCTGATTCTAGGACTGCTAAGTATGAGTTCTGTTTAAAGACTGAAGGAACTGAACCTTTTCAGTTTATGTAAACAGAAATTAAGAGGTGACAGGACTGAAGTATTTAAAATTATAAAAGGAATTAGTGCAGTGAATCCCTGCTGTTATTTTAAAATTAGTTATTTAACAAAATATACAAACACGGGTGGAAACTTGTAAAGAGAAAATATCACACAATTGTTAAGACACGTAGGATAAATTATCCAAGAGTTTGGAGTACTAGGGTGTTGTACCGTGTTAGCCATTATAAATGTAGAGAAAAGCCAAGCAAAATGACACCTTTTATTGGCTAACTAAAAAGATTACAATATGACAGCTTTCGAGGCAACTCAGGCCCCTTCTTCAGGCAAGAGTTTGGTAGAGGATTAGACTTATTGGGCATCCAAAACTCAACCTATAGTTATTTTGGTGGAATTAGGTAGATAGGATTGCCGACATTTGTTAGGCAAAATGGCCTTTTCTGATTGAAACTTTTCTAATGTTCTAATTGCCTTCAGTATTGAGGATTCTGTTAAGTATGCTTAGGAAATCAAAATTTAGGCTCAGTATTTTCACTCATTGTTTCTCATTAATTAATCTTAGGTAAATCAATATGTGATTATATGTGCACTTCTCATTTTTACGCAACTCCAAGAAATGATTGCTTAAAACATGTGGATCAAAAAGTTACAGGGGAATGTGTAACAATTATAGAGTGAGTATGCTACAAAAAATCTACCGTATATACTTGCAGATAAGTCGGGATTTGATTTTACCTTATAACTACCTTTCTGGTAGTTTATAATGTTGGTCTTATAAGTTGAATGCGGAAAACTCACACTATTGGTCGAAGAGTTTATGATATGCTAACGCCTACCTGAGAGAGTAATCATGTGGGGGCAGCATTGCGGTGTATCAGCACGTGTCCCTAACCTCTCTCTCTCACTCTCTCTCTTTCTTTTGTGCCTACGTGACCACACGGTAATACCTGAACTATTCCGAAGCAACGCTTGCACTGATTTGTGTTTTTTGCATCTCACACCCTCATACACTTTTATCGTAAGAGCATCGCTTATCTACTGTACAATGGAGTGTTAGATCAAAGAAAACATGAAGCTGGTTTAAATTTAAATGTCGTGGTGTCAGAGGGGGACATTTTTTTCGATTTCCTGGGTAATCCTGTTACTGATTGTGTCATGGCTGTCTGCAGGATGTAGGTATTTGCTGTCTTGCAAAGGAGTCACCGCTTTGAAGTTTTGGCTGGTTGAGTATTGAGTAAACAATACAAAGTTGTGATAACAGACCTATTCCTTCCTTGGAGGATGTTTGTATTTACCTGACTTGGAGATTACATGTCTAACAATATTGGCTTCTAATCAGCATATCTGTACTCATTCATGGTTGGTCACAATACGTTTTGTTAACTTGTGCTTTCATTAATTGTTAAACCCAAGAAATTTAGATGTGCCATTGTTTAAACCAATTGTCCAGGACTGACAAAGGAAGGGACTGAAGGAGATTTAAGTTTCTGGGCAGGAGAAGGCAAAGTAGGGACGATCCACTGAGAACATTGCCCAGATACTCGCAGAGAGCACAAAGGCTCACTGGCAGACTGGGGTACATGGCTGGTGCAACATGAGGGACACGGACGGCAATGCTTACCCCGAGGGAGGAAGAGACAGCTCCACAAGAAGACGGTTGTGGGACCAGCAAGAGAGGGAAGTTGCATGAGAGGATGAGCAAAGCTGGCGGACGAGAAGTGAGGCGTGAATAGGTCACAGCAACACAAGGAGCCCAGAGTGGAAAAAAAGAACAATGAGGAGACACTGACAGGGATTCCACGATTTGACAAAACATCTGTTGGGAAACGAGCGTCCGGTGAGCAGAGTGTATCGGTGGACAGTTGAACGATTAATTGTTTATGTAACACAGTGCGCAAACTGGACTCTGCACCACTAAAGGTTGTATCCTCCAATTCTATTTTTGATGGACTTTTAGAGTGTGGACTGTGTGTTTTCCTTTTAAAAAAAAGGAAATTTCTTTTTTCCTGAAATTACTGTTGTCTTTCATTGTGTGTTTACTCACCGGCCAATTTAAACAAACCTGTGTGCTATTATCGGTAAATTTCAAGAATTCCCAGTCTCTGCGGCGTGGTTGGATATTTTAACAGTGTCTAGGTTAGATTGCATGTAAGTGTGACCAGACACCTGTCACATAAATTTGTTGAAGTAGCAAAAGAAATTGGCAACTGTGCTGCTGCAACAAAATTCGATTCATCTGAGAAACTGATATGAGATTTGAGGAGGCACAAAGATGTAAAAAAAAAAATTAAGTGTCGCATTTTTGAACAGGCATATAAGTCGGGGTTTGATTTTATGATCGATTTTTCTGGTTTCAAGACCCGACTTATATTTGAATATATATGGTAAATACTTCCCTGAGGATTTGTTTCTCTTTTGACTTTCATTTACTTTTGAGCTACATCACTACGTTAAAATTAATCTTTAACTTAGTTGAGAAAAGACATAGGGCTGATTTATACTTTCATGTTCAGAACACTTACATGCATCATGGTTGTCATGTGTTCCCAGCATTCTTTAGAGGCATCTTTTGAACACATTGTCCAAATGAATGCATGCATGCGCGAGTTGCAGTACCAGTAAAAATATGGGTGCCATGTGTGATTGGTACATGACGTCAGCATCCTTGTTCACTGTCAACATGTGATAGCAAGCCTCAATGTAACTCTAACAGGATAAGTCTGCATGCTTTGATATCTGATGAATGGTTCGATGTGGTGAAGCAAATCATCAAACTTAAATGCTGACATGAAAATGTATTTCTGGTGCTTTTCTTCATCCATTCTTGTATTAATAATACAAGCATTACGTATTCCCCATTGTAATGATACGATGCATTTAAAGATCTCACATACCATCCTCTGTGTTACTGTTTCCATCTATTTTTTTTGCACCTTTGCAACAGCATCAGAATGCAAAGAATTTTTATGTTTAACATCTTTCTTCCCTCAATTCACAACACAACAAAACTGGATGTTGTCTTCTCACCTTGATGATTTCTCGCACTGACACCTGGTGGAATTTCCAGATTTACAGACAATACACTGCTTACGTAGCAGCAGCTTCCTCAACCACACTCATTGTATAGCATTAAGTACAACCGTAGCCTAAGAGGTGAAGTTTAATTGTCAAAGTGTGACTTGGCCTAATACTCTTTGGTGGAACACACAATGTCTGGGAGAAACCCAGCTTGTTGAAGTAAATGAGACCTGCCGATATAGCTTGCATTGTGGAATAATGTCCCACGTGCTCGAATGCTTCGGAGTTTTGGATGCTTCAATGACGAATGCTTCAAATTGGTGTCAATGGTAAGTTATTGAATTCAACAAACTGAATTATAAATATATATCCTGTTGCCTGTAATACTCTCGTCTTCCCAATGTTTATGACATGTTGACACTTATGTGTGGCAGTGACAGAAGGGAGACAGCAAATATAAATCTGAGCGCAATATGTCTACACAGTTTCCATTGTCCAAAGAACAAAATGGTACGTAGGAGACAGAAAAATAATAAAAAATAATTCAAACCCAATGGACATGATAGATATGATTTTAAGGATAAACCATACTATGCATAAAAAGATGAAAGAAAATAATATGACTGGGTTCTAATTGCAAGGAAATTCAATTCTATTTTTTGGCTTTATTCGGAATGCGTATAATGTCAAAATCCCATAATTCAGCTGTAACTTAGAAAGTAAACATGTTAATAAAACAGATAAACCAAGCATGCCCTGCCCACTGCACATTTTATATGACAGATAAATAAAAATGTGGGAGAAGTACAGGAAATTCTTTTTGAACAAATGAATCTGCTGGGAGAGTAACAAATACATCAAACACTGTTGCAAGTAAAATTCTACCTGAAATAGGCTACAGAATGCTAAAACAGTGAGTGTCCAGCTACATTTTTCATAATGGAATCAATAGAACATGCAGAAGATTTGTATCCCTCTTTATCTTTTTATAGTTGCCTGTGGTATAATTTGGTGTTTTAATTTTTTTTTTAATTTTATGATCCTTATTTCATGGATTTCTGCAAAAGTAGAAAATATTTTTGTTTTTTTTGACACCATTTTGTTTGGTCTTTGATGCCACCATTGTGTGCAATTTTGTTGTAGCATTTGTTCTAGGGTCATGATGTATGTGTCATAAAGGGTCAAGGGTATAAAAGTCAGCTCCAAAAACTTCCTGGCATCTGAGATTGGAAAGAAATGATGTTGATGTGCGGTTCTTGCAAAAAAAGCCTTTTCCCAGTTAAGAAACTTGCTTTTGGTATTTAGGTTTATGTTTTTTGGTTAGCATCTTTATTCTTGCTGCGGTGGGCTGGCGCCCTGCCTGGGATTTCTTTCCTGCCTTGCGCCCTGTGTTGACTGGGATTGGCTCCAGCAGACCCTCGTGACCCTGTAGTTAGGGTTGGATAATGGATGGATTGATCTTTATTCTTGATGACTTAGACTTTTGGTTAATAAGGCTTCTTCTTAATTTTTGAAATATGTTTCATCTCCCAATCCTGATCCCCTTCAACAAAAATTCTCATTGTCTCAATGCTGAGTCAATACAGCCTCTGTCTGTCCAATCATGCATATTTTCAGTGTGTCAGAGATTGATTGAATGAAGTGGGACATTAATTGCTCCTAGTGTTTGCTGTAATTTAGTTTACCAATGAAATTATAAAATAACCCACATCTTGTGACCACAGAGCACACTGTCTTCATGTACTATGGGAAATATGGGCTTCCAAATTACAAATTTCACATTAGCACCTTTCCAATTTGCAGCTACCAGTGGAACACTTCAGATATAACTTTGTTACTCACATTCTCATGACTGTAATGTAACATTCACCACTCACCTCAATTTATTACATAAAATAAAAAAATGAATTAGGCCATCCATTAATAGAATTTTGTGCTTGAGTTATGTTTTAACCAGAATTTTCTGCCTGGCTTTGGTATAAATTCCTTTATTATGTTTTTCTGTTCTTTATTCTGTAATTATTATTATTTATGGTAATATCGTTTATTTTGTTTAATTATGTATTCTATGACAATATTTAATTATTTATTTATTGTTTCTGTATGTAGTCTTAATCTCTTATTTTGCTTGTATTTTATAGTTGGACTCCCAAAAGGCAAAGTCAACAATAAATCACTGCTAAGATCGGCCCCAAGCCCCATTAAAGGAAGTCTAGGAAGTGGAGTCCCTTGTGGTTCATTAAATGAATTTTAACAGTGTTTTTTAGGTATTGATGTTTTCATTGGATATTGTGTTTTTTCAGCCCTTTTTGCTTCTGTGGAAGGATTTTGATTTAGTATTTTGTATTGGGACTTGTTTTTATTTGGATTCCCTTGTTTACAACTCTTTTTCCTTCTTCTTATTTTTGCATATAAACCTCTTTTTTTAAAGATGATTTTGTCACCCATCTCTCTACAAGCAAAGGGTTTATAATAATCCCCTCATTTGAGAAGAGATTTTAATTATATTTTGGGGCTTTGTACAGTATATGTATTTTTGAACTTTTGAAGCCTAATGGGGCCTCACACCACTTTGGCTATTTCATGTGCTGCACACATAACAGAATGGGCTGAAGTTTCCCTCTTAGGCCTTCTTTTATGTCTGAAATAGGCAAGAGTTCAGCCACTGTCCCCCACTGTGCTTTCTCAGTGCAGGAACTTATTTCAGATATCAGGGACTTTTTGGAAACTCAGGAACTTTTGTAGCATTCCCACCACAGGGACCTGCACCATTTATAATTCCTGGTAGGAAGTTCCAAGTACTTTTCTTTCAACCAGACTCTATCAATTGTGGGTCTTTGGCAATGAATTGTGCTGATGGGTTGAATATAAGCACTAATGTTATCTTACAAATATATCAATAGTTTGGACATTGGAAAGTTATCAATGAAGATGGATTGGCACACTTTGAGGGGAGGGGATCCTCTGTGATGTCTAGAACATGTCAAAGTGTTAAGGTGGGTGGGGAGGGCGAGTTCTATTGTGTGTTAGTAGGAACATAACACACGAAAGTGGCCAGTGACCAGAAGCAGCCCAGGGCCTACATCCTACATAAACTCCTTGAGTCCAGAAAATAAAGTTCCTTCTTTAAGAAAGTGCATATTGTATACCATTAGTCTTTTCAAAGGCCTCTTTCTGTAGCTGTTTTTTGATCTCATTTTGACTGAAGGATTTATGATTTTGTTCATAAGGTTATTATTGTCATATGTGCAGGACAATTTGCACTTGCATGTGCTAACTAACCACCACTCTTCAGCACCATGATCAGTGAATATTACAGCGTTACCTTGAAAAATCTGTCTTCCTTACCTCACCTCACCACACTTGGAAGTACTTCTGGAACATGCTCCCGGGTGTGGCTTAAAAGGAGCCAGGAGCCACTACTCTGGGAGCCAGAATCAGGAGGGAGAGGACTACGCTTACCAGAGGAGGAGTGGAGATGAACGAGAGGGAGAAAAAGAGTGAGAGGAAGAAAAAGAGAAGGCATAGAAAGTACTGTGTGTTGTACTTATTGGTGCCTTGCTTGGTACTGTGCTTCTGTCGGGAATAATAGGGAAGCGTTCCCACTGAAATAAACGTGTGTTGTGCTTTGAACTTGTGCCTAGTGTTTGTGTTCATTTTGGGTGGCTGGTGTGCCCCTGCAAGCCACAATTGGCATAATCAGCAGGTTTTTCCGTCTGTCTGCTGGCAGAACCCTGAAAATTATCTTGTAGCAACCATGACATGGCGCACACACACCCTGGAGCCAAACCCGTCACAAAGGAGGGGACAGTGTGTGGCCATGCTGCACTCCCCAATGAAAGTAAAGAGGTGGTGGGAGTGTGTAGGGATCCACTGGCTAAAAGGGCAGAGGCAGGGCTAGTGAATGTCCACCCAGAGACCAAGGGATGCCTGACTGAGTTCGGGTGGGAGACGCAAAGGCATAGTGGCTTACGATCAAAGCCAAAATCTTCAGCCAGCTGGAATTAATCATTGTTTTCCTGCGTGAGCTGGAAAGTGTGCTCCAGCCCATACAGGATTTATTACAGGTGATTGGATTCCTGAAGAGGGCGATCGAGGGGCTGGACAAGACAGCTGAGGTGCCCTTGAAGATGGTGCAAGAGTGGCTGAGGTGGCTTGTCATGGGACTTTCCGGTAAGATGATGTGGCGGTACAGGTGAGTGTCACTAGTAATGCACAGAATAACAGAATCCCTTGCGAACTGACCTGGGATTGTTCTAACCATTGTTCTAATCTTCTTGCCATAGAGAGACCGAGACTGTTGCTGTACCCCAAGAGCAGAAGGGGGAGCTGTTAGAGAAAGAAAGACTGGGTCTCAAAAATGTGCAGTGAAAAATCCATTGGGCTCATGTGCAGTAGAGGGCCTCTTTCTGCAGGTGCGGAGATATGAACCAACCTTGGATGGACATGAGAAGGAAGAGGAGTTCCCATCCTGATGATTTTATTTCCACAGACTGCTGAAACCAGGAGGAGCATGAAGCTGTTTCAAGTGTCATCAGCTGGAACATGGCTGGAGATGCTGTCCCTATGCAAAGCAAGAAAACTCTAGGAGAGGGTGGAGTCACAGCACCTCTCTGCTGCTTTCTTGTTTATACAGTACTTTACAGGGCAGAGTCATGGATCACCCATCTGTGGAGAAGGCAGCCTTCATGGGATGAGACGCTTCATCCCACAAGGCTCAGCTGAGGGAGGGGCCCTGTCATAGAAGGCTAGGGGAAGAACCTGGGGAGGGAGCGTGTTCAGGGCATTATCTCCTCTAAAACGCTAGAGGGCAGCCCGCCAGGGTTGATGGGGCACCATAGATTCCTGCAGGGTATGCTGGGAGTTGGAGTTTGCTGCAGCCCTGTTGGGTTCTGTAGGGGACACAAAGGTGAGCTGCAGAGGCTGAAGAACCCTGCTACATTGGGCTTCTGGAACATGGTAATGAGCCACCTGGAACCTTCCTGTATGCAGCTTAAAAGGTTCCAGCTACCACTACTCAGGGAACCAGAGTAGGGAGGGAGAGGATGATGTGGAGGAATGGAGGTGAACGAAAGAGAGAGAGAAAGAGAGAGGGGAAGAAAAAGAGAAGGCAAAGAAAGTACTGTGTGCTGTACTTATTAGTGCTGTGCTTTGCACTGAGCTACTGTGGAGGACGGTAGGGAAGCGTTCCCACTGAAATAAACATGTGTTGTGCTTGGAGCTTGTGTCTTTGTCTGTCTATGTCAGGTTTGGGTGACTGATGTGCCCCCTGCAGGCCATACTGTGTACGACTGATTATTCTTTGAATAAAAGATTTTCTAATTATAATGATCTTACTAAACATTTTGTGCCATGCCCTCAGTCCAACGAACTCATACAAATCCTCATGCTGTTGGTCAGGCCTGACAAGACACAGCTTTAGCTGCAGTCCCTGCTATGCTACGATCCCATCTGAGAATCCACAGCCAAAGGGTCAAGAGTCACAGCCTTGTGAGTGGGTGTGATTAGGTGATCTGTCACTGACTGCATTTTGTTTGGAATGATGCAATAACAGTAGAGAAATAACGACTGCTTGTTTCTTCCAAAATTACGTTAAGAACACAAAGTGTAACAAAAGGTAACTCTGAACTTTTCCATAGTATGTGAATGCAGCAGTTATCAGATAAGTATTCTATGGGGAACTAAATCCGTTCTCACTGACTTTACTCAGTTTTCAAGGAAATGCTGCAACACAACCAAATGAATTGTGTTAATGCAGAAGCCATGACAGAAGAGAAGACAGAGACCTGTGCACACACAGGCTATCAAAAACGCGTCTACTAAATAGTGACATGGAAAGGTTAAATACTTATTTGATGATTTATTTTCTATTTTCTATTTGTAATTCATTTAGATCATTTTCTAGGGCTCTGTTTAAACTTTGGCATTAATGAGTCATTTTCTGCTATTCAGTGTCAAAAAGCTAAATTAAATCCTTTGTGATTCAAATTTGTATAGCAATAAAATGTGAAAACGTTCGATGGGGTGAATACTTTTTATTGGCACTGTATTACCAGGATTGAGAAGACTAGTTACATGTTGGAACAATATGGAATATCATCCATTTGGAAATATAAACAAAGATAATGAGCAGTGAAGTTAACAACATTAAGCTTTATTTCTGTAGCATATTTTCATGCAAACAATGTAATTCAAAGTGCTTTACAACTTGTCAAAGAAGTAGATAGATAGATAGATAGATAGATAGATAGATAGATAGATAGATAGATAGATAGATAGATAGATACTTTATTAATCCCAAGTAGTTATAAGAAAAGAAAAAAACTAATTAAAATTAGATAAGAATAATAATGAATACATAGTATACAGAAAATAAATAATGCACACTTAACTGTACATAAGATAGATACCGTATATAATTAAAAGAAGCAGAGTCTATAAATATAGAATTGTTTTGTCAAGTCTGATGATGAGGTTAGGAGGTCAGGATGGACAGGAAAAAAAACTCCAATCAACCTGGAGGAAAAAAAAAGCAAAATCCGTAGGGGTGCCAAGGCCAAAGCGACCACCCAGCTCCCACTGGGTATTCTGTCTAACATAAATGTTCTTAAGTAGCTCCTTATTGTTTTTATTTTTAGCCTTCGTCTTAGTGGATTTGACACAGTAGGAATCGTGGCACAGGACTTTTATCAGGTGGTGGTGGTGCTGCAGAAAGCCAACACAAAAGAACTGGAGAAGAAAATGAAGAAAAATAAAGATTAGTAAAGACTGCAGAAGCTAAAAGTCTGGCACCCCAGAATCTTGTTGGGCTGTACTTAGTGCACTCACTTGGATTTGTGTTGAATGGAGAATATGGACATCAACCTAGACTTTATTCTTTGTTCCCTTTAGAGAAGTGTGTTACTAAAGCATGACTTACTTTACAGATAGATGTATGGTGCAGGTTGTCTACAGCCTCTAGCCACCACATATCACACAGATGAGATTTAAAACTCTGTTTTTTCTGGTTTCATGTGTAGAGTCTTGTCTTTCATGCTGGAGTGCCTATGGCCTGCACAGTGTAGCTCTTAACTCCAGGGAGAAAGCAAGAAAAAAAAGAATGTACAATAAAGACAAGTTATGTGGAGGAGGCGAAAAACTAATTAATGAAGACACACAGCTTAAATTATAGACATTTACCAACAATCTACTTGTCTCGGAGCTTTTAACTTGGGAGGACATTTCAAGTGGCGAACAGGAGCTGATTTATGTCTTGTGCTGCGCCTCAGAGAGCTAAGGATCTACTGGTGCATGTGAATGGCTGTCTGCTTCAAATGATACTTTTCTTTTTTTTAAATAAGAACAATGTTTTTGTATTACTGAATGATCTGTACTTTAATTTGCTAGAACAATTTCTTTAGTATACTTAAACATTCACCTTACAAGAACCTTTGGCATTTCCCAGAAACAGCCTCCAATTCTGTAATTACACCTTTGGAAATATCATCTCCATCTGGAAAAAATTATACCTTTTGTTACGTATTTTATGCAAGAAACACAAAAAGTAATCGTTGGCACCTTTAACCCATGCATAGAAAATTACAATGTGCTTGCTGCATTTTTTTTTTTCAAAAGACAACCATATTTTATTGTGAGTCACATCTTCGGCAGGTGAACAGTGTCCTTATTGTGTTGTTTCTGCATATCATTGACTCCATGTTTCTGTTCCAGTAGGGTTTTTCTTCTTCCTGCTTGGTGAAGTTATCTCATTGATTTTCTTAAACATTTTAACTATAAAATTGACACAAAATACAGGTAGTGACCAGTTGGCCAGTAAAGTTTGTTCACAGAGAACCTGGCCGATCACTGCATTAGCATCAGAAGTTCAAAGATGGCATCTTACACGATTCTGCAGCATTCTGGAGTTCTTTTAGTTCAGTTCTGAAACCTGAGTCATAGAGTATAAAGCATAATTCTAGAATATGCTATCTCACATATTTTAGAAGCTAATCTTTGAACACTTACAACATTACAGTGAAAATTTGACAAAGGATTAAAGTTTCAGGGAATTCTCATGACATTCTGTTTTTTGTTGATTCTCATCACTCATTTTACGGAAGATGAAATGGTTAGGGACAAACAAAATCAAACGACAGATCTATGACTTCTGTAGTTTTGTCTGGTTAATGCTGTTCTGTGCAGAACCTCTATGGCGAATATTATCTTTAAAAGCTCCTCCGAACTGTTCATTTAGTCATCTTTGATGTTTCTGGCTTGTATGTTACAATAACTGAAGGAAACAAGTAATAAACTGTAACCTTAAGCAGCACAGAGCCAAGTGTAGCAACATCAAAGCAGCCTTCTGAATCCTAAGGGTTCCACTAGTTTACTTTTAATTTAAACTATCAATTGGCTACAAAGTATTTTATACATACATACTGTACATATATACTGTATATATATATATATATATACATTCATTGAAAGTTGAAGACATCAAAGTTCATCAGATTTTGAGAGCCAATACAAACAAATTTCAAAAGCTGGTCTTGCTCTCTCCATCAGTCCCTAGCCAGCTCTGGTTAAATTGAGCAAAAGCACACTTACGTGCCATTGCTGCCATAACAGCCTTCTTGCTGTCTTCCTGCTTTGAGATACTTTTTAATGTTTTACATGTTGTTGGAAGACAACACATATATGAAACACCACCATGCACCCAGGACAGTAGTTACCTTCTACCCCTTACGAAAATAAAGGATATGTAAAATATATTTAAAAATATATTACTACTAATATTAACATGTTTTAAAATATGTTTTGACATACTTCAAATATAAAAATGTTAGAATATCTTGCAGTATATTGAAGTATATTGTAAAATGTGTACTTTATTGTGAGTTTTGTACATTACAATGTTTTCCAGAATATTAAAATACTAGCAAAATACCCGCGCTTCGCAGCGGAGAAGTAGTGTGTTAAAGAAGCAATGAAAAAGAAAAGGAAACATTTTGAAAATAACGTAACATGATTGTCAATGTAATTGTTTTGTCACTGTGAGTGATGAGTGTTGTTGTCATATATATATATATATATATATATATATATATATATATAGGCCCCGCCGGGCTGGAGCCCGCCGGGACGCCCAGGAGGACGTGAGGAGGGCTTGTGCCTCCTCCAGACCGCGAGGGGGCGTCCGTCCTGGTTCTATTGGGAGCCACGGGTCGAGGGCATGGAAGCCCTACCCTGTAGGGGCCCGTGGTTACCGCCAGGCGGCGCCCCGATGCCGGTTCATCCCGTGTGGCCCTCGGCCGGGGTGGAGCCCGGCCGGGACGCCTTAGAGGACCGGAGGAGGGCGTGTGCCTCCTCCAGACCGAAAGTGGGGCGTCCGTCCTGGTTAGACAGGGGGCCTCGGGTACAGGGCTTTGAAGCCCAGCCCTGTAGGGACCCGTGGCCACCGCCAGGCGGCGCCCCGGTGCCTAATTATCCCGGGAGCCCGCACTTCCGCCACACCAGGAAGTGCCGGGGAAGCTTTGGTGTGGCACCCGGGAGAGCTGCCAGGAAGACAGCCGACACTTCCGCCACGCTTTGGGCGTGGCTAAGGACGGAACACCTGGGGCTCATCCGGGAGCCTTATTTATGGCCGCCTCCCTCCAGTCATTGGTGGAAGTCGGGAGGAAGCAGACTGAGCTGGAGAGCGAGGACAGGAGGTGGCCAGGACAAAGGCACAGAGACTGTGGGCCCTGGACTTTGGGGGATTCAGTGCCAAGGGCGCTGGGGTTGTGAGTGCACGTGATTTGAACTTGTCATTGTAAATAGTGTAAATAAACAGTGTGTTGGGCAAAAATATGTTGTCCGTCTGCGTGTGTCCGGGCCAGCTTTCACAGTGGCGTAGCCGGCAGGATGCTCCGCCTGGTTCAAGGCGGGGACCTGTGTTATTAAATCAAAAATATTCTGTGAACGGCCCGGCGCAGCAGCGACCCACACTGGCGCGGAGCTGCCCGCACAACCGCTGAGCGCCGCTTCAGAAACCGCCACCGGACAGCGGAATGGCTTTCCCCGGGTGCGGAGGAGAACCGGACATCGCCGGGGCGCAGCGGCTCCAGTCGCGCTGTCGAGACAGACAGCCAGGCCGGCGTGGCAGCACAGAAGGCCACACCGAGGCGGGGGCCTCGGCATGACGGGATCCGGGAGGTAAGTGCCCTGCCCTGCATTCATCGGCCCTCGGGTCGGTCTTACCTTCATTTCTACAGGGAGGGACGAACCGATCCGTCCGTGGCAGGAGCACGCGCGCCACGGGCTGTCGGCAGCGCCGGCGGCGGCAGCAAAGAAGGCTGCGGAAACGGAGCCGCTGCGGCTCAAGAATCGCCGCAGCCACAACGCGGCGAGGCACGCCTCCGCACTGAGCAGGGGAGGCAAGATGGTCGCGGGCGGAGGTCCCGCCCGCTGACAGGCACGGATTGGCCGGTGTGTCTTGCGTGCCGCCGATGATTGGATAGAGGCGGGCCAAGGAACGCCAGTCTCGTGCCAAACCGAGACCCGATTGGGCCAGAGGGAGTGGCCCAGAGGAGGCAGGCGTCGCGTGGAGCTGATGGACAGGTAAGCCCACCGACGCCTGTCTCTCTCTCCACCAGCGGCTCGGCGTGTGTCGGAGGAGTCCTTCGCCCGCCAAGCCGTCTTTAGAGGAATTGCTATGTTCGCCGCTCAGTGTGAGCAGCTGACGGAAAGGCGGTCGCGCTGGAGAGACGCCGCGTGAGACGGAGGATCGGGCGCTGGCGCTGGAACCGGAGGCCGGCAGAACACGGGGGTGGTGAGTATTACCGCCCCGTAAAGCAAGTGGGGGTTTGCGAACATGGCTGTGACCGCTCACGGACGATCAGCTCCAAGTAAGCAACCTCCGACAGCAGACGCCAAGGGTGCAGACGGCTAGCGGCGAGGAGCTCAATATGCAGGGGCTGGTAGGATCGGGGCTGCTGAGTGCCCTGGGTCCTAGCGCCCTGCGCCCAAGCCTGCAGCTGTCTCCTGTCGCTTGCCTGGACGCAGACGGGCTGGATTTGCTTTCGCTGTGCTCAGACCCAGACCGCCAGCGCGTCCAAGAAAGAAGGAGGAACCGGGGTGAATGCCGGTTCCTCCGATAGGAGAGGCGCGCGCTGGGTGCGCGGCCAGAGAAGGGCCGCCTTCTGTGCGGGCAGAGGAGATCCCTGGGCGGCTGGGCGAGCCGCCTGAGAGCGTGCCGCGGACAACAGGCGGACGGGCATGGAACCTGCGACGGAGGACTTCAGCGGCAAGTCAGGGGCTGTCGGAGGGGGCAGGAGCACTGCGGGTACGGAGACCAGCAGGGCACTCGGGCTGAGTGTCCTGGCAGTGCTTCTGGCCCTCTTTCCCTTTTTTCCACAGGCCCGAGGCCCCGACGAGTGCTGAGGATGACGTCGTCAGGGACCTGCCCTCCTGAAACGGGTCGCTCCGCGGGAGGGCTCCACGCCGAGAGGCCAATAGTGTCCCAACTGCGGGGAACAGCGGGGCGCGAGTGGCGCAGACCACAGGGGCGCTGCTTGCGCCGGGGGGTGCCGAAGACGGATGTCCCAGGGTGCCGTGTTGGACCCTGGGGGCATAGTAGGACCCTCACCGGGACGTGCTGCCCTTCGGGTTGTGCCGTCGGACCCACGGTCCTCGCTAGCGGTGGGCACTGTGGCCCCGCCGGGCTGGAGCCCGGCCGGGACGCCAGGAGGGCGTGAGGAGGGCTTGTGCCTCCTCCAGACCGCAGGGGGCGCGTCCTGGTTCTATTGGGAGCCACGGGTCGAGGGCATGGAAGCCCTACCCTGTAGGGGCCCGTGGTTACCGCCAGGCGGCGCCCGATGCCGTTCATCCCGTGTGGCCTCGGCCGGGTGGAGCCCGGCCGGACGCTTTAGAGGACCGGAGGAGGGCGTGTGCCTCCTCCAGACCGAGTGGGGGCGTCCGTCCTGGTTAGACAGGGCTCGGTACAGGGCTTTGAAGCCCAGCCCTGTAGGGACCCGTGGCCACCGCCAGGCGGCGCCCGGTGCCTAATTATCCGGGAGCCCAGCACTTCCGCCACACCAGGAAGTGCCGGGGAAGACTTTGTGTGGCACCGGAGAGCTGCCAGGAAGACAGCCGACACTTCCGCCACGCTTGGGCGTGGCTAAGGACGGAACACCTGGGGCTCATCCGGGAGCCTTATTTATAGCCGCCTCCAGTCATTGGTGGAAGTCGGGAGGAAGCAGACTGAGCTGGAGAGCGAGGACAGGAGGCGGCCAGGACAAAGGCACAGAGACTGTGGGCCCTGGACTTTGGGGGATTCAGTGCCAAGGGCGCTGGGATTGTGAGTGCACGTGATTTGAACTTGTCATTGTAAATAGTGTAAATAAACAGTGTGTTGGGCAAAAATATGTTGTCCGTCTGCGTGTGTCCGGGCCAGCTTTCACAATATATAAATATATATATATATATATATATATATATATATAAATACACATATATATATATATAATATATATATATATACACACACACATATATAAACATATATATACATACATATCTACATATATACACACACAGCTATTTCAGTATCAGTGCAATACGCTGCTTGTTAAAACGGATAACTCCCGCTCTTACGCAAGTCTGCGTGGATATTATGAACTATCGTATTTGTTCAAGTTCTATTTAAATTTTAAATAGAAGGAATTTTTATTTAGTCGACAGAAATATCTTTGGTAGGAATGGTAAAAACAGACAGGAATATTATTCCTGAATAAATCAACTCAAACCTTAAACAACTTATAATATTTTGCTCTCCATAAAAATATATCCTGTCTAAATTATACAAGTTAGAAATAAAGTAAACGTTAAAAGAACAAACATTCAAATTTCTTTACTCTTATGTAATTTTATATAAAAATAAACTTAGATTTTAAATATCCCAAAAGATTTTGCTCTCCATAAAAATATATCCTGTCAAAATTATACAAATTCAAATATGAACATGCTGCATAACAAAACCTGGAAATATAAATAAAATGTGTTCCTTTCAGCAATAACAAATCAAATCATTCAGTTGTCTTTGCTCATATGTCATTTTAGAGCTGGACGCCTGGCATCTTTTTTGGCACAGGTTCGTTTCTGTTTGGTGTGAGGTTCTGTGTTGTGGAGATTCTCAGGATGGATTGCAGGTGCTCATCAGTGAGGCGACTCCTGTGTGCTGTTTTGTTAGTCTTTATCACTGAGAAGAGCTTCTCACACAGATATGTGCTACCAAACATGCACAAGGTTCGAGCCGCATGTAGACGGACTTTTTTGTTCTTCAAAGTCACCAAAGCGCCGTGCAAACTCAGTGCGCTCAGTTTATCAGCAAAGTGCGATTTGGGAACACCGTAGTGACGACTTGGTTTAACATTACTTGGCAACAGGGAAAGTGGGGCAAGGTGCACTGGTGCATTTGTGTCTCCCATAAAAGCAGCTTCACTTGAAATCACTTTGTGATTGTGCACGGTAAAACGTCCGCTGAAGTGTCAGATTCTTATTTAATTCTTCTGCTTTCTGTATCTTCTGCATTGCATTCAGGTTACCCTGATGTTTTGTCTCATAGTGCCGTCTTAGATTAAATTCTGTAATTACAGCCACATTAGCTCCACAAATGAGACACACGGGTTCAGTAAACATATACTCAGCCTCCCATCGGTTTTTAAAGGCTCTATTTTCAGAATCAACTTTTCTCTTCAGCATCGTGTGAGCTAGCTTCGCAATAACTTGCAGCATCATAAGCTAGACTTGATTAACGCGTAAGTGTTCGCAAGGCAGCTGAAGCGCTGCATTATGGGATCTGTAGTTTATTGTGTTACCAGCGCTTCATATACCCGGCCATTAATAACAATAATACAGTATATAAAATGATCTCGGGGGATGTGGCCCGCCCCCTTGAGTTTGACACATATGGACTAAATAGAACTTGAAAAGATATATTTTTTCAAATGTGATCGCAATTCAGATAGAGTTGACGCAAGACTACAGCCTGCATGCCTCAATAAGTCATCCTCCCTCGCTCTTACTTTTTACCGCTCATCTAATGAATACACTGAGTATGGCTTTACCAAAACAATCATTGATGGCTAATAAAGTATCCATTATTCGAGTATGTAGATCGGGATATATATATACATATATATATACCCGCGTATCGCAGCGAGAAGTAGTGTGTTAAAAAGCTAGAAAAGAAAAGGGAACATTTTAAAAATAACGTAACATGACTGTCAATATACAGTATTTGTTTTGTGAGTGTTACTGAGTGTTGCTGTCATCAAGGATTTGATTATCATTATTTCTTTCAATCAGGTTCGTATTTGTAGGATGTGTTGTGTTCAAGTTACATTCCGTGTTTGTCAATCGCTGTAAAGATGACAGGTTTCATTCATCGATTCTTTCTTACTGCATCAATAAACAGCTCGTCTTCTTCTTTATCTGAGACCTGACACACTGCATGCACGGGTTTTTTACACTGTCTTCCTTTAGCGGACATTGACTTTTTCCACGTGTGCTTTGTTTCCGCAGTAGCTGGATTTATGAATATGCTTGTATCAGACGCTTCATATTTTTGCTGCCTTTTCAATTGTGTAATTCGGTTTTTGTTCAGCGCTCTTTGGAACTGTTGCTTTTATCTGTGCACTGCGTCCAGTTCACGTGAGCCGCTCGGTGTACATGCATCGAAGGTTCCCAGCTGTGCTGGTGCCATCTCGTGCTATGTCCATGGCTGTATTTAATGTTACCTTAGTCCTGGCACTTAAAACTTTCTCTCGCAGTTTCGCTGAGTTTGTGTCAAACACCACCCTGACCATCTCATCTTCCTCTCCATAAGCACAGTCCTTCACCCGTGAATATTTAGTGGAGTTTGCTATTGGATTGCCGCTGACGGACGGCCTTATATGGGCAGGCACTAAATTACAAACGCCAGCGCAGCCTGTCTATGAACTTAATTTAAAGTGTAGGTTTACATCGTGCTTTGTTTCCGAAGTAGCAGAACTCATGAATATGGTTGTATATGTCACTCGCCGCTTCTTATTGTTTCGCTGCCTTCTCAATTATATAATGCATGTTTTCTTCAGCGCTTTTTGGAGGTCTTCCTGGTTTTCTATGTACTGCGTGATTACGTGGGAGGCGTGATGATGTCACACGAAACTCCGCCCCCACGGCGTTCAAGCTCATCTCCATTACAGTAAATGGAGAAAAACAGCTTCCAGTTATGACCATTACGCGTAGAATTTCGATATAAAACCTGCCCAACTTTTGTAAGGAAGCTGTAAGGAATGAACCTGCCAAATTTCAGCCTTCCACCCACACGGGAAGTTGGAGAATTAGTGATGAGTCAGTGAATGAGTGAGTGAGTGAGTGAGTGAGGGCTTTGCCTTTTATTAGTATAGATATTTCTTAATATATTCTAAAATACTACGATACACTATAAGATTTTAGAAAAAATATTACTAGATATTTTAATATACTATAAATTTGCTAGTTAAATATAGAATATCTCATAAGGTTAGACTATACCCCAGTTGTACTGTATACATATTAAGAGAGTGGATGTTCCGGCGGTCCACTCCCCCAAGTACCACATCAATGTCAGGTTGGACTAATCTCAGAACACAGATGAACTCAATAAGAAAGGACAGAGCAGACTCTTTTTTCTTTAGGAGACTGTGTTCTATTAATGTGGGAAGTGACATCTTTCACATCTTCTACAACTCTGTGCTGGCCAGTGCAATTTTCTACACGGTGGTGTGCTGACTGGAAAATCACTTCAGGAGAGGCCCACCAAATCAACAAACTAATTGAAGAGGAAGCCTCATTTATGGGTCACACTCTTGATCCCTATCAATAGTGGAGGAGAGAATGAAGACAAAACTGAGGGCCGTTATGAACATCCTCTCTCTGACACACTAACACTGAGGACTTTCAGCCAACAAATTAATCAACAGAAGTGTGTCAAGAAACTCGATGGGAGTTATATTGTTGTTATATCAACAGCAATATGTCTGTATAACGCCTCACTTCAACTGCTCTCTTATCTTTATCCAAATCAGAATTGTTTTCTTTGTCTTTTTTGATAATTTTGTGTTTTTGTGGGTTTTTTGGCAATTTGTTATAACATTTCTATATTTCTTGAGTCTCTGTAAAAGATAAACTTCCTAATGGGATAAATAAATTCCTATCTACAGTGGTGTGAAAAACTATTTGCCCCCTTCCTGATTTCTTATTCTTTTGCATGTTTGTCACACAAAATGTTTCTGATCATCAAACACATTTAACTATTAGTCAAATATAACACAAGTAAACACAAAATGCAGTTTTAAATGATGGTTTTATTATTTAGGGAGAAAAAATCCAAACCTACATGGCCCTGTGTGAAAAAGTAATTGCCCCCTTGTTAAAAATAACCTAACTGTGGTGTATCACACCTGAGTTCAATTTCCGTAGCCACCCCCAGGCCTGATTACTGCCACACCTGTTTCAATCAAGAAATCACTTAAATAGAAGCTGCCTGACACAGAGAAGTAGACCAAAAGCACCTCAAAAGCTAGACATCATGCCAAGATCCAAAGAAATTCAGGAACAAATGAGAACAGAAGTAATTGAGATCTATCAGTCTGGTAAAGGTTATAAAGCCATTTCTAAAGCTTTGGGACACAGTGAACCACAGTGAGAGCCATTATCCACAAATGGCAAAAACATGGAACAGTGGTGAACCTTCCCAGGAGTGGCCGGATGACCAAAATTACCCCAAGAGCGCAGAGACGACTCATCCAAGAAGTCACAAAAGACCCCAGGACAACGTCTAAAGAACTGCAGGCCTCACTTGCCTCAATTAAGGTCAGTGTTCACGACTCCACCATAAGAAAGAGAATGGACAAAAACGGCCTGCATGGCAGATTTCCAAGACGCAAACCACTGTTAAGCAAAAAGAACATTAGGGTTCGTCTCAATTTTGCTAAGAAACATCTCCATGATTGCCAAGACTTTTGGGAAAATACCTTGTGGACTGATGAGACAAAAGTTGAACTTTTTGGAAGGCAATTGTCCCGTTACATCTGGCGTAAAAGGAACACAGCATTTCAGAAAAAGAACATCATACCAACAGTAAAATATGGTGGTGGTAGTGTGATGGTCTGGGGTTGTTTTGCTGCTTCAGGACCTGGAAGGCTTGCTGTGATAGATGGAACCATGAATTCTACTGTCTACCAAAAAATCCTGAAGGAGAATGTCCGCCATCTGTTCGTCAACTCAAGCTGAAGCGATCTTGGTGCTGCAACAGGACAATGACCCAAAACACACCAGCAAATCCACCTCTGAATGGCTGAAGAAAAACAAAATGAAGACTTTGGAGTGGCCTAGTCAAAGTCCTGACCTGAATCCAATTGAGATGCTATGGCATGACCTTAAAAAGGCGGTTCATGATAGAAAACCCTCAAATAAAGCTGAATTACAACAATTCTGCAAAGATGAGTGGGCCAAAATTCCTCCAGAGCGCTGTAAAGACTCACTGCAAGTTATCGCAAACGCTTGATTGCAGTTATTGCTGCTAAGGGTGGCCCAACCAGTTATTAGGTTCATGGGGCAATTACTTTTTCACACAGGGCCATGTAGGTTTGGATTTTTTTCTCCCTAAATAATAAAAACCATCATTTAAAACTGCATTTTGTGTTTACTTGTGTTATATTTGACTAATGGTTAAATGTGTTTGATGATCAGAAACATTTTGTGCGACAAACATGCAAAAGAATAAGAAATCAGGAAGGGGGCAAATAGATAGATAGATAGATAGTTTTTCACACCACTGTATCTATCTATCTATCTATCTATTGAAAGACATGATGACCTATTTTTGGGTATATTACTATATATATTACATTTTTGTAAGGGAAAAAGACACCAGAATGTAAATGCAACAGAAGCATGTGCCGTCTAGAAGATGTCTGCATGCAACGTTTCTACTAACCTGAAATGTGGATGTAGGTGGCATTTGGGGGGGGCATATGGAGAAGTATGGCTAAATTAGTTGTACTACTTTAAAAATGGGGTCTTTAGGGAGGGAAGTGGAAAGGGAAGGTTCAGTCTTTTTTTTCCTTCAGGTTGTCCAACATCAAGTAATCTTTTTTTTTTATTTAGTTTTATTTTCAAAAATCAGAACATCACAATGACATGCTCAATCAAATAAATAATAATAACTTAAGAAATACAACCAATTGTGTACATTGCTGAAAAAAAGCAAAAAAAAACTAAATTTGGCCTCCACCCTAAAGAAACAGAAAACAAGAAAATACAAACAAATAAAGCAAAAAAG